>NC_090834.1:36485757-36800400 GCF_028021215.1 Eschrichtius robustus
TGGTAATGCTCTGCAGAGGACTTTGCACAGAAAATCTCGGTGAAATTAATGTAAGACCTTTCTTCTAGGGTTTTTCTCAATTACTGTTGTGCTTTACTAACATATGAAAAAATTAGAATACAGAATTTTTTCAGGAGACTTGTACTCCATGGCTTACATTTAAATTTGTTAAATGAGCATCAATTGCACACCACAGAAAATAGTAATTGTGATTAACTAGTTAGTCAGTGGAGCAGTTACCAGACATTGCCTAGCACAATGTTTGACAAATAGATACACAATAAACATTTGCTACATTTTCTTATTTTGAATTTTGATTTGAGGAAAAACTATGTATTGAGTGGAGGAAAAGAGACAAAGCCTATTATATCAAAGTACTATAGACTAAATGTTTATACCCCTTCCTCCCCCACAATTCATGTGATGAATTCCTAACACAATGTGATGGTATTAGGAGATGGGCTTTAGGTAGGTGACTTGGCTATGAGTGTGGAGTACTCATGAATCAGATTATTGCCCTTGTAATACAGAACCTAGAGATCTGTCTTGCCTCTCTGTCACGTGACGACATAGTGAGAAATTGTGTTCTATGAACCAGGAAGCAGGCCCTTGCCAGATCTGAATCCACCAAGGCCTTCCAGAACTAGACTTCCAGCCTCCAGAAATGTGAGAATTAAATTTCTGTTGTTTATAAGCCACCCAGTCTACAGCATTTTTGTTATAGCAGCCCCAGCTGACTAAGACATAAAACTGGCAGGGAAGGCAATTCCGTTTAGAGAGGTTTGATCTCAGTGAAGGTCAGGTATTGGGAAGTTAATACCTCTGCAGAAATCAAAAGCAAGGCATAAAGTTTTATTGAAGAAGAGGCATATGAACAGAAGAACAGGTCAGAGGATGTGCTCATGGAAGATTTCTTACTGGGGAAAGGAGTTTTTCTGTATGTTTCTGTACATTCTATCATTGTTCTTAGAGATGGTCAGGGATTGGTTCAGTTTTCTCCAATAGGCATTTCCATCTCCATATTCTAACACATTGTTCTGTTAGCTACATAGCTATATTTGATAATAAAGTTAACATCAAAGAAGGAAAGTGGCTTTATGGAAAATAAATGTACCTCTCACACTCTTTCTCCCCTGTTCCTTTCCTTTGACAGAAGGAATTTTGGAGGTCATACAGTGAGGGACACAAAAGAATAAGGGTTTTGTAATCAAAGTCCCAATTCTACTGCTTCTCAGGAAAGTACTCAAACTGTGCATCAGTTTCATAATTTGTAAAACAAGGAAAATTATCCCCACTAATAGGATAATTGTATGGGATAAATGAGCTAACCCAGTCACTACTCCAGAAAAACCTCAATAGTTTTAGCCTCCAAAAATGTCAAGGGTGCTATTCAATTGTGAAGTAAATAAATATCAAACTAAGCCAAATAAACATCTGAAGCAATTTGTGAGAGAATGTGTTTTAATCATTCAAACTGTATTCTGAGACAGCCTATATGACAGGATGGCACACTTTAGACTTGGTATGAAAATGACAATAGTTCATGTTGGAAATATTCATGTGAGTAATGCATGCTCAAAGTGTTTCTTAACCTCCTTTAAACAGAAGTTACTCAGTTACTCTATACCAAATACTGATGCTCTATGTGTAACTTTTTAATTTAAGGAATCAACAAGTTCTGACATCTGAGTAGGCTTTCTTACCTCCCAGGCGATGACTAACTCGTGCCTTCTTCCACTTCTTCCACTTACATTGGTGGGTGTCGTCTTTGGAACTGTTGTTAAAAATGGGCCAAGAGTGAGGACAATACGTAGATGTACAATTTAAGTGTCCCTACACCAAGAATGCATCATAACCCTACTCTGGTTGGATAACATCCCCAAATAAACAAATCAAAATGTGTTTGGAAGTCAAAGTGGTCTTATTCAATATTAAACAAAATGTTTGTGACAAGTACCTTGCTTTCAAATCTATGTGGCGGAGTTTGATATATATTTTTCATGGCCACATACTGCATCCCCAAACTAGTTCGCTTGTATAAATGCTCTGTGGTTACTAAGGTCCAAATCATAATTAACACTATAGTCAAGGACATCTGCTAATTGTTAGTTAAATTTCATCCTACAAGTTTTCTTCTTCCTAAGGATGTGAATCTTCTGTGATTTCAGGGCTTGCAGAGCCCCTGGAAAGTCCACAGCTTGACATTAACCTTACTGCTTTACTAGAACTCCCAGGTGGCTCCAGTTTAAAGAAATCTTAGCAACAGTTCCATGGAGTGAGAACCTATTTAAATGAATAAACATTTTAAAAAACTGTCAAGAATGAACCTCTCTGCAAACTGCAAAATATATAGATACCTGGTGAAGCTTTTTCAAATGCAAAACTATTAAAATAATAAATATGTCAAAGGAATAAATTTCCCCTTCACGGCACCAAACCACAAAATATGTAGTTGAAAGGGAATATTTTCAAATGAAGAACTGTTAAATGAAGAAAACTATTAAAATAAATCATTTTCCAGGCTATGAGCCTGCATTAGCAATTTTACACTTCAGCGTTGCCTTTATATCCCAGCATATAGTTTTTAAAAAAAAAATTGATATACTCATAAACAATAGATTCACTCCCATTTATTACCTACTTGGAGTGGAAGGCTGCTAATTACTGGTAGATATTCACACAGCATTTTATATACTGGAAAAACTGATGCAGAATTTATATGCTACTAGAAAGGGAAAAATAAACAATTTTTCTTGGGCCACGGAGGTGGGAGAGAACACTATCATTGCCTCCATTGAAATAGATGATCTTTATTCACCAGGTCCAAATTTCATTTCCTTGACACTTTTCTCCGTGAACATGAGTTCTTGTCTTGCTCATGCACATGTAGAAGGATATATACAGAAGCAGCTACCAATCTTTATTTTTTCACAGTTACATACACATTAAGGATTATTCATATGTGGAGTTCACTCTCATGAATTCCCTCAGAATTACATGGAATTGGATACCCCTTTGTGTCTCAATCAGGAAATCAAAAGGAATTCAACTAAGAAGAATGATGGTATTAGAGCAATAACAGTGAATATGTCC
Source organism: Eschrichtius robustus (assembly GCF_028021215.1). NCBI lineage: Eukaryota > Metazoa > Chordata > Mammalia > Artiodactyla > Eschrichtiidae > Eschrichtius > Eschrichtius robustus. The sequence goes on from NC_090834.1 coordinate 36,488,851, forward strand.
TAATTTATATGAAGAGCAGGCAGATGATTTAACGAGTTTTTTACTAGTAGTCATAAGTTATTGCTGCATGTAACAATGTATGACATATCAGTCTGCCTTGACACCATGTCTCAAAACCACTGTTATAGAGTAGTAATTCTAAATCCATTTTCTGGTGTATGGTCTGAGTAAAGCACACAGGAGGAAAACTGGTTTAACTGTATGTGTAAAAGGGTAGGGCTACACATTTCCAAATATACCCTCAGTGGCTATTCTCAGAGTTCTGAATATTGTGACCATCAATGATAGTCAGATAAATAGTAGAAGCAAGTTAATTTGTTGATATGGTGCCACTATGGTTTCTCTTAGTACCATTTGTTTGTAAAATATAAAAAGGTACGCACACACACATATGCTTCACACTCATCACTGACAATAATTAACAGGTAAATAATATTACAAGTAGTATCTACCACAACCACCTACTTCATCTATTACATTGGAATTGCTAGTTTATACCCTAAATGTAGGATTTTGAAGATTTTTCTTTGAAGATACCCTCCCTATGATCATGGATTTTGTGGAAGGACTAGGCACTAAGCATCCTTTTCTATTTTATTCAGCCCTCAAACATCATCTAAAAAGAGGATGCTTGGAACCTCTAGCTTAGGGTTGGAGAGTAGGCTATAGGCTATCTTGTGAGCACCTCTCTCTTGAAGCTCATTAAAGAAGTATGAGTAGAATGAAACACAAGTGATGATTTGAGGTCAAATCTTTCTTCTGGAGCTTTGGTAGTATCGTTCCATAGTCTATTAATGTTTTTATTTTTTAAAAAGCATATTTAGAGTTTCCAAGTTTTAACTTTGTGAGTAAAAAAAATAAAAAGAAACTAATGAAAAATGTGGTGAAAATTTCCACTTTGAGGAACAAAGAAAGCAAAATTTAATTTGTTTCTGTGTGGGTTACTTCCATATCAAATTATCCACAAATGACCTAGATTCTTTCTTTTATCATTTGAAATTAGTCTTTGAAGTCTTCCTACTGCTACTAATTTCGTTTAAGAAGATAAAATAAATAAATGTAAATAAAGATAAAATAAAATAATGTAAATAAAGAAGATCATCCAATTTTAATGTATAATAAATGACACAAAAGAGGCACTGTTGTTCATTGAGTTTTAATAGTATATGTGTATAAGCACCAACTGTTCTTTTTTAAGAAAGGCTTACTAGATATAATAGGAAATACTAACAGAAAACTTAAGGCTTTAAAGACGTGGAAATAACCTAAATGTCTATGGATCAATGAATGGATAAAGAAAATGTGGTGTATTGTACAATGGAATACTATTCAGCCATACAAAGAAGGGAACCCTGCCATTTGAGACAACATGGATGGACATCAGGGTCCTTATACTAAGTGAAGTAAGCTGGACAGGGAAAGACAAATCCTTTATGATCTGACTTATATGTGGAATCTAAAAATATGGAACTGGTAGGAACAGAGAACAGATTGGTGATTGCCAGAGGTGGGAATGAAGGGTGGGGGAAATGGGGAAATGTGGTCAAAAGGTACGAAATTCCAGATATAAGATAAATAAGTTCTAGGGATATAATATACAACATGGTGACTATAGATAACAATACTGTTACCGTATACTTGAACGTTGCTAAGAGAGAAGATGTTAAAAGTTCTCATCACAAGGAAGAAAATGTGCTTGCGTGAGGTGATGGATGTTAACTAAACTTATGGTAATCATTTTGCAGTATATAAATATATCAAATCATTATGTTGTTCACCTTAAACTAATACAGTATTATATGTCAATTATAGCTCAATAAAACTGGAAAAACGAACAAACAAAAAAGAAAACCTAAGGCTTTAATAGATGCAACTCAAGCATTGTGTTTTGCTGTCAGGATCACAATGTTTGAATTGGGTACTCGAATTCTAATTGGCTTAAATTTCCTAATTGCATGCAGATGATCAGTGGAACTCATGCTCATTGGTTTCCTTTTCACAGTTATTATCTCTGCAGTCAACACTAATTTTAATTATATCCTTTTATTTATAAAACAACATATTCATGATATGTAGAGATTTGACTTAATCGTTCAGAGCCCTTCTATCATAAAAGTTCTATAATTCTTGTTAGAAGCATAAAATTAATATAATCAAACATGTAATAAATGCTTTCATTGAGTTCAGAGAAATACATATTTACCTAAAACCAAATTTATTTTCAATATGATTATTGAAAATCTGATTTAGAATTAAGCAGCTAGATGCTTTTCTCCCTCCGTTGGCTACTGATAAATGTCATGAGCTTATTAGCTTAGAGAATCAAGTTTACATGCATGGTTAATGAGTTAAACTCTGATTCTTCAGAATTTCTTTTTGAACATAAGTCTTCCATGAATGAATACGTGATTAATACTTTTCCAACAATCTATAAATGTCTTGCTGTTTTAGTGCCTTATCTGACATGTTGAAATGTAGACTTTTGTCCCTTTTTATCTTATACATTTGGTTGTAAATGTTCAGAGTGACTAAAATATAGTGTACTACCTTAGTTTAAGCTTGCATGAATTTAAGCTTGAGTCTCAAAGAACTCTTTCTAAGTGTAATAGTCTGAACAAAGTCAATTACACTAAAAACATGCTTTAATTAGCATTCAACTAAACAAAAGAATACAGGATGAAATCGTTTACCAATCTCTCTTTTTTTCCCGGAAACATTTCCAAATCTATTACAGTAGATGTTTACATGGCTTATTAAATAATATAGCTTTACTAGAGACCTGGGAGAGGTCACATAATTTAGGAGCAAATCCAGCAACTGGTTTGGGCAGAAAAGTGCAAAAGAATGGAAGGAGGGAATGGAGGTTGATAATATAGTGAAGGTGGGAGTCAGGAGAGAAATTAAAAAAAAAATTCCTACTTGAATTGAAGTATGTAACATACAAATATTTCAGTTAACTGATTATCATCTAAACTCACTTTATAAAAAGAGATACAGAGCTTCCAAAATTAAAAAAAAAACACCAGTGGTGTTTCCTAAAGACTTCAGATAATGCTGTTATTCCTATCAATAGGGTAGATAAGGTGATATGTGTAAGTGGTAAAACTGTTCTTCTGGGACTGAGAAAGATCTGGGCTTGAATCTCAGTTCTACCATTCTAGCTGATGGGTTGAAAATATTTCCTAACCACTTTGTCCTTTAGTTGTCTCACAGAGATAATAATAGTACATACTTTTTAAGGTTTTCATAATTATGTATCACAGTGCCTGGAACTGTAATTTATAACTATTACCTAATGTTATTATCTACTTCAAAAAGAAAATGATTTCAAAAAGAAAAAGTAGTTGTCTTCTATGATAAACACTAAGTTCAGTAGGAAACTATGCACATGTGATCGTGAAATAGACTGTTCTTTTGGAAATCTGGATAATACGGTTTCGATAGTACCATGGGAATTGTGCTTTCAGTTTTGGCTCAGTTTGTTTTAATTTGAAAATCTAGGCAATATATCAGTTTTGATTTACAACTTTCGTTGCTAGGATATTTCAGAGAATGTAAGATTTCTCTGATTTATGAACCTTCTCATAAATAGCAATAGTCAGGACCACAGGAGGTACGTATAGACAATAAAATGTGTTTCCCTTCACTCATTTTCTCTGAACTTTATTCCACAAGGAAGTAGAAGCAGAGGATAGGCATAATGATCTTTGAGCAAGATTTGTTGGAACGTGTGGTAAAATGAAGAGAAAGAAAAAGGCAAGAGGAAGAAGGGAGGGGTGGGAGGAAGATAACTTGGGAGTCATCACCTTTGGTTTAAGATTAGAATTCCAGCTCTGCCACTTACTTATTAGGTAACCTTGTACAAGTTTTTAACTCTTTTATTCTGCTTTTCATCTGTAAGATGGGGATAAACCTGCCTGCTTTAGAGGGTTGATGTGAGAATTAAATGCTATAAAGAAAGGCAAGGGCTTAGTATAGGGCTTGGTACATGGTTCATGATTTATGACTGGTATATGGCATTATAGGGACTAGGAAGACGGGAGAAGTTTAACTTGAATGTCTCACATTTACTCCTGGATTGATAACCTCTCATTACCCTTTTGTCTTTCATGCTCAAGTCTTCTACTGCTCTTCCCTCATCTTGCTATTAATCAGAAAGGGGCATGCCTAACAATTAACCATGTTTCATTTAGAAAGACATTTGTTAAAGTTACCATCTCTGTTTGCAAAGTGTCTCTGAAACTGGAGATATATTTCCTGAATATATTTTGCAGAAAATACTTTCCTGGACCAAAGTGGTTTCATGATTTAAAATACTGTCTGCTGTATGAGCCATACTATTACCTTCTTTTTTCCTAATTATTGAGATTTGGTCTTAGAGGTCTGTTGCTTGCTATGCTTTTTGTCTGCTCTTAATGTTACTAAGAACAATTTCTTTTATTTAATATAATTAAATTACTCATTGGGTTGAAGAAAGCTATAATGTTCATTTAATAGTATTTTCTTTTAGAGTTTCCCAATTATTTCAGTTGACTGCTTTACGTTTTTTATATCATATTTTTTTTAGAAACGTAGACTAGAAAGACCTTTAAAAACCCCACAGCTTTATGCCTTTTCTCTGCACACACCAGTGCCTGACAATAGTATGCAGATTTTTAAATTGCCCCCTATAAATAATTCTGCCTGAGTCTCATTTGGTCTGGCCTTCAAAGCTCCATTAAATGCCATTTACAAGGCCAACCCACATGCCCCTGGGAAAACTAATTCAGCCCCATCTTATAATAGTATTTTATTCTGTTCTTTCCATAACTTTTGAACTCAGTGAAGTTTCCTATGTAATTATCATGGACAAGAAATGTGAATATACAAATATGAACAAAGCAAGATCCTTTCAGAAGTAGGAAGGTAATGTACAGAGAAAGAAACTGTAGTAGGAAGTTTAATGAGTCTTTTCTGGACTTGGGATGAGACACATGTAACCTCAGATGCTAAAGTGAGGTTGGCTAGACAAAACCACAGAACTACTAGGAAATAGAGAAAACCAATTTCATGACCCTTTCCCGTTACCCACCTCCAGCCATATATATAAGATTTTAGCACAAGCAGTGTTTTGGAAGAAGGCTGTCAGCTTAGCAGATGGATGTGCTGTGGCATATCCCTCCAACCCCAGCTGTCGCTAGGAGCAAAGTGAGAGTATCTTTTCCCCCTCAAGCTAAGTGACAAGAGAAGCAAAACAGCTGATGAGGAGAGTACAGATGCTTACCTCTCACATCCTGGCTGGATGCTGTTGAGCTTCAGAATTTTGTAGGATGGCTCAGTCCTGCACTATGCTACTAGAGCAGAGACCAAAATAGTTCTTGAGAACATATGGCATTTCTAGAGTTTGGCAGGTCAGAAATGCGAAATGATTATCATGGGCAAAGCAGACACTGTGGAAGGTAGGTTTGAATAAGCCTGTTGGTATCACAGCCAATAAAGCCGCCTGCTAGGAGATAGGATAGTCTCTTAAGAACCCAATGTACCCTGAGAGAGAAAGAAGCAGAATGTGGACAAATGCCATCTCCTGGAGCACTCAACATTTACGTGAGAACAACAAATTGCAACACGTGAAGTCATTTTTCATTTTCTTCTTTTCTGACCTGGGAAGTGACCAGAATAGCAGTTGGAAGGTCAGGGAGGAAGTAGAAAGAAGAAAGAAAAGACAAATCGTAACCCTTGAGTCAAGCCTGTGCTGGGATGGAGGGACAGAAACATGGAACTGGATATGAGATGAAAATGTTTATTAAGTTAATATAGAATTTTATTTTATTTTATTTTTTTTACTTTTTTGGTACTAGATGTTTATTTCAGACTCTTTTGTCACAGAGGTCAATAAACAATCAAAAGGTTACACATATCTATTGTATTCCAAGACAAATCTTTGGAGGAAAAAAAAAATATGTACCTATTAGAACTTACTGTTTCAGCTCTACCTGGAGCTATACACATGAGATACAGATACTCAGTTTCATAACTTCCTAGTTCCAAATAGACCACTCAGTATTTAAAAAGAAAAAAGAAATAAAAGAAGCACACACAAATCACTAGTTATACTTGCATAGCTAATACATAAGGTAGTTTGAAAATACTGAGAATAACCTCTTCTCTGTTTTATTTGTTTTAATTTTTTTAACATCTTTATTGGAATATAACTGCTTCACAATGGCGTGTTAGTTTCTGTTTTATAAGAAAGTGAATCAGTTATACATATACATATGTTCCCATATCTCTTCCCTCTTGTGTCTCCCTCCCTCCCACCCTCCCTATCCCACCCCTCTAGGTGGTCACAAAGCACCGAGCTGATCTCCTGGTGCCACGCGGCTGCTCCCCACTAGCTATCTATTTTACGTTTGGTAGTGTCCATGAGACTCTCTCACTTTGTAACAGCTTACCCTTCCCCCTCCCCATATCCTCAAGTCCATTCTCTAGTAGGTCTGTGTCTTTATTCCCATCTTGCCCCTAGGTTCTTCATGACTTTTTAAATTTTTTCCTTAGATTCCATATATATGTGTTAGCATATGGCATTTGTTTTTCTCTTTCTGACTTACTTCACTCTGTATGACAGACTCTAGGTCCATCCACCTCACTACAAATAACTCAATTTTGTTTCTTTTTATGGCCGAGTAATATTCTATTGTATATATGTGCCACACCTTCTTTATCCATTCATCTGTTGATGGACACTTAGGTTGCTTCCATGTCCTGGCTATTGTAAATAGAGATGCAATGAACATTTGGTACATGAATCTTTTTGAATTATGGTTTTCTCAGGGTATATGCCCAGTAGTGGGACTGCTGGGTCATATGGTAGTTCTATTTTTAGTTTTTGAAGGAACCTCCATACTGCTCTCCATAGTGGCTGTATCAATTTACATTCCCACCAACAGTGCAAGAGGGTTCTCTTTTCTCCACACCCTGTCCAGCATTTATCATTTGTAGATTTTTTGATGAGGGCCATTCTGACTGGTGTGAGGTGATACCTCACTGTAGTTTTGATTTGCATTTCTGTAGTGATTAATGATGTTGAGCATTCTTTCATGTGTTTGTTGGCAATCTGTATATTTCTTTGGAGAAATGTCTATTTAGGTCTTCTGCCCATTTTTGGATTGGGTTGTTTGTTTTTTTGATATTGAGCTGCATGAGCTGCTTGTAAATTTTGGAGATTAATCCTTTGTCAGTTGCTTCATTTGAAAATATTTTCTCCCATTCTGAAGGTTGTCTTTTTGTCTTGTTTATGGTTTCCTTTGCTGTGCAAAAGCTTTTAAGTTTCATTAGGTCCCATTTGTTTATTTTTGTTTTTATTTCCATTTCTCTAGGAGCTGGGTCAAAAAGGATCTTGCTGTGATTTATGGCATAGAGTCTTCTGCCTATGTTTTCCTCTAAGAGTTTGGTAGTGTCTGGTCTTACATTTAGGTCTTTAATCCATTTTGAGTTTATTTTTGTGTATGGTGTTAGGGAGTGTTCTAATTTCATACTTTTACATGTAGCTGTCCAGTTTTCCCAGCACCACTTATTGAAGAGGCTGTCTTTTCTCCAGTGTATATTCTTGCCTCCTTTATCAAAGATAAGGTGACCACATGTGTGTAGGTTTATCTCTGGGCTTCCTATCCTGTTCCATTGATCTATATTTCTGTTTTTGTGCCAGTACCATACTGTCTTGATTACTGTAGCTTTGTAGTATAGTCTGAAGTCAGGGATCCTGATTCCTCCAGCTCCATTTTTCTTTCTCAAGATTGCTTTGGCTATTCGAGGTCTTTTCGTTTCCATACAAATTGTGAAATATTTTGTTCTAGTTCTGTGAAAAATGCCAGTGGTAGTTTGATAAGGATTGCATTAAATCTGTAGTTTGCTTTGGGTAGTAGAGTCATTTTCACAATGTTGATTCTTCCAATCCAAGAACATGGTATTTCTCTCCATCTATTTGTATCATCTTTAATTTCTTTCATCAGTGTCTTATACTTTTCTGCATACAGCTCTTTTGTCTCCTTAGGTAGGTTTATTCCTAGATATTTTATTCATTTTGTTGCAATGGTAAATGGGAGTGTTTTCTTAATTTCACTTTCAGATTTTTCATCATTAGTGTATAGGAATGCTAGAGATTTCTGTGCATTAACTTTGTATCCTGCTACTTTACCAGATTCATTGGTTAGCTCTAGTAGTTTTCTGGTAGCATCTATAGGATTCTCTATGTGTAGTATCATGTCATCTGCAAACAGTGACAGCTTTATTTCTTCTTTTCCGTTTTGGTTTCCTTTTATTTCCTTTTCTTCTCTGATTGCTGTTGCTAAAACTTCCAAAACTATGTTGAATAATAGTGGTCAGAGTGGGCAACCTTGTCTTGTTCCTGATCTTCGTGGAAATGATTTCAGTTTTTCACCATTGAGGATGATGTTTGCTGTGGGTTTTTCATATATGGCCTTTATTATGTTGAGGAAAGTTCCCTCTATGCCTACTTTCTGCAGGATATTTATCATAAATGGGTGTTGAATTTTGTCAAAAGCTTTCTCTGCATCGATGGAGATGATCATATGGGTTTTCTCCTTCAATTTGTTAATATGGTGTATCATATTGATTGATTTGCGTATATTGAAATATCCTTGCATTCCTGGGATAAGCCCCACTTGATCATGGTGTATGATCCTTTATTGTGCTCTTGAATTCTGTTTGCTAGTATTTTGTTGAGGATTTTTGCATCTATGGTCATCAGTGATATTGGCCTGTAGTTTTCTTTCTTTGTGACATCTTTGTCTGGTTTTGGTATCAGGGTGATGGTGGCCTCGTAGAATGAGTTTGGGAGTGTTCCTCAGTCTGCTATATTTTGGAAGAGTTTGAGAAGGATAGGTGTTAGCTCTTCTCTAAATGTTCGATAGAATTCGCCTGTGAAGCCATCTGGTCCTGGGCTTTTTTTTGTTGGAAGATTTTAATCACAGTTTCAATTTCAGTGTTTTTGATTGGTCTGTTCATATTTTCTATTTCTTCCTGGTTCAGTGTCAGAAGGTTGTGCATTTCTAAGAATTTGTCCATTCCTTCCAGGTTGTCCATTTTATTGGCGTAGAGTTGCTTGTAGTCATCTCTTATGATCCTTTGTATTTCTGCAGTGTCAGTTGTTACTTCTTTTTCATTTCTAATTCTATTGATTTGAGTCTTCTCCCTTTTTTTTTTTCTTGATGAGTCTGGCTAATGGTTTATCAATTTTGTTTATCTTCTCATAGAACCAGCTTTTAGCTTTATTGATCTTTGTTATCATTTCCTTCATTTCTTTTTCATGTATTTCTGATCTGATCTTTATGATTTCTTTCCTTCTGCTAACTTTTGGGGTTTTTTTTTTCTTCTTTCTCTAATTGCTTTAGGTGTAAGGTTAGGTTGTTTATTTGAGATGTTTCTTGTTTCTTAAGGTAGGGTTGTATTGCTATAAACTTCCCTCTTAGAACTGCTTTTGCTGCATCCTATAGGTTTTGGGTCATCGTGTTTTCATTGTCATTTGTTTCTAGGTATTTTTTGATTTCCTCTTTGATTTCTTCAGTGGTCTCTTGGTTATTTAGTAGTGTATTGATTAGCCTCTGTGTGTTTGTATTTTTTACAGATTTTTTCCTGTAATTGACATCTAGCCTCATAGTGTTGTGGTCAGAAAAGACACTTGATACAATTTCAGTTTTCTTATATTTACTGAGGCTTGATTTGTGACCCAGGATATGACCTGACCTGGAGAATGTGCCATGAGCACCTGAGAAGAAAATGTATTCTGTTTTTTTGGATGGAATGTCCTGTAAATATAAATTAATTCCATCTTGTCTAATGTATCATTTACAGCTTGTGTTTCCTTATTTATTTTCACTTTGGATGATCTGTCCATTGGTGAAAGTGGGGTGTTAGTCCCCTACTATGATTGTGTTACTGTTGATTTGCCCTTTTATGGCTGTTAGTATTTGCCTTATGTATTGAGGTGCTCTTATGTTGGGTGCATAAATATTTACAATTGTTATATCTTCTTCTTGGATCGATCCCTTGATCATTATGTAGTGTCCTTCTTTGTCTCTTGTAATAGGCTTTATTTTAAAGTCTATTTTGTCTGAGATGAGAATTGCTACTCCAGCTTTCTTTTGATTTCCATTTGCATGGAATATCTTTTGCCATCCCCTCACTTTCAGTCTATATGGGTCCCTAGGTCTGAGGTTGGTTTCTTGTACACAGCATATATATGGGTCTTGGTTTTGTATCCATTCAACCAGTCTATGTCTTTTGGTTGGAGCATTTAATCCATTTACATTTAAGGTAATTATCGATATTTATGTTCCTATTATCATTTTCTTATTTGTTTTGGGTTTGTTATTGTAGCTTTTTTCCTTCTCTTGTGTTTCCTGCCTAGAGAAGTTCCTTTAGCATTTGTTGTAAAGCTGGTTTGGGGGTGCTGAACTCTCTCAGCTTTTGCTTGTCTGTAAAGGTTTTAATTTCTCCATCAAATCTGAATGAGATCCTTGCTGGGTAGAGTAATCTTGGTTGTAGGTTTTTCTCCTTCAACACTTAAATATGTCCTGCCACTGCCTTCTGGCTTGCAGAGTTTCTGCTGAAGGATCAGCTGTTAACGTTATGGGGATTCCCTTGTGTGTTATTTGTTGTATTTCCCTTGCTGCTTTTAATATTTTTTCTTTGTATTTAATTTTTAATAGTTTGATTAATATGTGTCTTGGCATGTTTCTCCTTGGATTTATCCTGTATGGGACTCTCTGTGCTTCCCTGACTTGAGTAACTATTTCCTTTCCCATATTAGGGAAGTTTTCAACTATAATCTCTTTAAATATTTTCTCAGTCCCTTTCTTTTTCTCTTCTTCTTCTGGGACCCCTATAATTTGAATGTTGGTGCGTTTAATGTTGTCCCAGAGGTCTCTGAGACTGTCCTCAATTCTTTTCATTCTTTTTTGTTTATTCTGCTCTGCAGTAGTTATTTCCACTATTTTATCTTCCAGGTCACTTATCCGTTCTTCTGCCTCAGTTATTCTGCTATTGATTCCTTCTAGAGAATTTTTAATTTCATTTATTGTGCTGTTCATTATTGTTTGTTTGCTCTTTAGTTCTTCTATGTCCTTGTTAAACCTTTCTTGTATATTCTCTATTCTACTTCCAAGATTTTGGATCATCTTTACTATCATTATTCTGAATTGTTTTTCAGGTATACTGCCTATTTCCTCTTCATTTGTTAGGTCTGGTGGGTTTTTACCTTGCCTCTTCTTCTGCTGTGTGTTTTTCTGTCTTCTCATTTTGCTTAACTTACTGTGTCTGGGGTCTCCTTTTCACAGGCTGCAGGTTAGTAGTTCCCGTTGTTTTTGGTGTCGGTCCCCGGTGGCTAAGGTTGGTTCAGTGTGTTGTGTAGGCCTCCTGGTGGAGGGGACTAGTGCCTGTGTTCTGGTGGATGAGGCTGGAACTTGTCTTTCTGGTGGGCAGGTCCATGTCTGGTGGTGTGTTTTGAGGTGTCTGTGGCCTTATTATGATTTTAGGCAGCCTCTCTGATAATGGATGGGGTTGTGTTCCTGTCTTGCTAGTTGTTTGGCATAGGGTGTCCAGCACTGTAGCTTGCTGGTCGTTGAGTGAAGCTGGGTCTTGGCGTTGAGATGGAGATCTCTGGGAGATTTTCACCCTTTGATATTACGTGGAGCTGGGAGGTCTCTTGTGGACCAGTGTCCTGATGTTGGCTCTCCCACCTCAGAGGCACAGCCCTGACCCCTGTCTGGAGCACCAAAAGCCATTCATTCCTCACAGCTCAAAATAAAAGGGAGAAAAAATAGAAAGAACGAAAGAAAGAAAGAAAGAAGATAAAATAAAATACAATAAAATAAAGTAAAATTAAGTTATTAAAATAAAAAATAATTATTAAGAAAAAAATTTAAAACCTAAAAAACAAAAAGAAAAACAAAAACGGATGGACAGAACCCTAGGACAAATGGTAAAAGCAAAGCTATACAGACAAAATCACACACAGAAGCATACACATACACACTCACAAAAAGAGAAAAAGGGAAAAAATATATATATTCTGCCCCCAAAGTCCACCTCCTTAGTTTGGGATGATTCGTTGTCTATTCAGGTATTCCACAGATGCAGGTACATCAAGTTGTTTGTGGAGCTTTAATCTGCTTCTTCTGAGGCTGCTGGGGGAAATTTCCTTTTCTCTTCTTTGTTCGCACAGCTCCTGGGGTTCAGCTTTGGATTTGGACCCACCTCTGCATGTAGGTCGCCTGAGGGTGTCTGTTCTTCACTCAGACAGGACGGGGCTAAAGGAGCAGCTGATTCAGGGCCTCTGGCTCACTCAGGCCAGGGGGAAGTAGGGGTACAAATGTGGGGTGAGCCTGCAGCGGCAGAGGCCAGCGTGACGTTGCACCAGCCTGAGGCGCGCCATGCGTTCTCCTGGGGAAGTTGTCCCTGGATCACTGGACCCTGGCAGTGGCGGGCTGCACAGGCTCCCGGGAGGGGCGGTGTAGAGAGTGACCTGTGCTTGCACACAGGCTTCTTGGTGGCGGCAGCAGCCGCCTTAGCGTTTCATGCCCGTCTCTGGGGTCTGCGCTGATACCCACGGCTCGCGCCCGTCTCTGGAGCTCCTTTACGCAGCGCTCTTAATCCCCTCTCCTCGTGCACCAGGAAACAAAGAGGGAAGAAAAAGTCTCTTGCCTCTCCGACAGGTCCAGACTTTTTCCCCGGGCTCCCTCCTGGCTAGCCATGGCGCACTAGCCCCCTTCAGGCTGTGTTCACGCAGCCATCCCCAGTCCTCTCCCTGGGATCCGACCGAAGCCCGAGCCTCAGATCCCAGCCCCCGCCCGCCCCGGCGGGTGAGCAGACAAGCCTCTCGGGCTGGTGAGTGCTGCTCGGTGCCGAGCCTCTGTGCGGGAATCTCTCCGCTTTGCCCTCCGCACCCCTATTGCTGCGTTCTCCTCCGTGGCTCCGAAGCTTACCCCCTCTGCCACCCGCAGTCTCCGCCCATGAAGGGGCTTCCTAATGTGTGGAAACCTTTCCTCCTTCACAGCTCCCTCCCACTGGTGCAGGTCCCGTCCCTATTCTTTGTCTCTGTTTTTTCTTTTTGCTTTTGCCCTACCCAGGTACGTGGGGAGTTTCTTGCCTTTTGGGAGGTCTGAGGTCTTCTGCCAGCGTTCAGTAGGTGTTCTATCAGAGCTGTTCCACATGTAGATGTATTTCTGATGTGTTTGTGGAGAGGAAGGTGATCTCCGTGTCGTATTCTTCCGCCATCTTGAAGCTCCTCCTCAATATAGAATTTTTTAATAGCTGAAAATGAGACTGTCCTAGTACCTATAAAAGCCTTGGATATAGTTGGAGCTGAAGCCAGAGATGAGATGGAACATATTGGATAACAGTGGTGGGAGAAGAAGAAAACTCTTTTATGTTTAAACTGTATGTATTTCAGTCTGTTCAGTAAACCAGTTACCTAACTGTAACATAATATAGTACAGAAAGCGCTAAGGCTAGGAAAGATTTTCATCTGATTGTTTACTTGATAGTCATATTTATCTGGTTGACCATTAATCTCTTAAATGTAGAAAAAAAGTTTTTCCTTGTGTGGCCAAAAATATGTTATGTGACATTTTCCATTTCAAAATCCGAAGAGGATGACAGGACAGACTACAATGCACTAAGAAACTAGAAAGTTATTGAATATGTAACAATGTGTTTAAGCAAAGTCTTTCATTTGACACTTCTTCTTCTCTGCTCCTTTTGTCTTATCTATGCTATAAGAACCAAAGAAAATGGCTACATGTTGTGACAATATCATGATCCACTTATGGATGAGGATGGCTAGACAAGAAAAGCAGCATGGAGGGCCCAGACATGGAGGTGGAGAAGGGGGATGTAGAGGGGAACATGGTGGTCTGTACTGTGCACCACACCCCAAAAGGCTCTCTTGACTCCCCAACCATTCAGGTGGGTTGAGGGGCCAGGATGGATGACACTCAGTCTGCTATGGAGACTTCTCAACAGGACAGTGTCTTGGAGGCAACTGCAAGCCAAGAGACTGAATGGCTCTTAGTATGTTGACAAACATATATTTAACCTGAAAATGTTTCCTCTATATGAAAATAGCAACATACATAATTACTGTCATTTAAATTTATATTTAATAAAGTAGTAACTCATTTAAATTCATGATAATAATAATAATAAATGGCTAATGTTAAGCACTTACTATGTGCCAAACTCTTTACCTTCATTATCTTATTTAACACAATAATCCAAGGGAGTAGGTTGCTATATGATCTCCATTTTATAAGTGAAAAAATTGAGCCTTGAACATTGCATATAGCTTATCTATGTTTATTGCTAGTAAGTGGCAGAGAAGAACATTAACCCATATCTGCATAACTCTGAACCTCAAACTCTTAATTACAGGTATTAGGTAGCACCTTCTTTTATTTCTCTGTCTCTATCAGTTCATCATAATTTGAAATAAAAAACTGCAGGTATTGAGATTTAAACCAAGAGCTTTAATAATAATAGAAATTTTATAGAACAGAGAAGACCAAACCTTTCTAAACTATAGATTACATAGTTAATGGTATCTTCTCTCCTTTGCATTTATCTTTCAACAGTTAGTGTTATAAATATGTAACACAGAATATTAAAGTTCAGTTAAATGAGAGAATTACTCAATTAAATGAGAGAATTTTTCTTGCTAAATTCATATTTACATATTTTACTATTTCTACCAGAGTGTTTATTTCAAAATTCATTTCCTAAAATGTGATTTTTCTCTCTTGAGTGTCATCTTTTTAAATGGTAGAAAAAGCATTCCCAGTATTCAACACAAACTTATATACTGGTTTGAAGATAGTAACACATTTCCACATTTGCAAATTTCTTTCTCTCTCTCTCTCTCTCTGTAGCTAACAAACTCACTAAAACTTGTAAGAAAATTGAACTATAAATAAATAAATATAAACATACATTAAAGTGCAAACATATACAGGTATCCCTTGCTTTTCAAAAGTTTGCTTTATACCACTTTGTTTTTACGAAAGACCTACATTAGTACCTGTTTTCACAAACTGAAAAAAATCTGAAGAGATTTTCACTTTTATGAAAAAAGGTGAAAAATGAAAATTGATTCTTCACTTTATGCCATTTTGGCTTACAAAAGTTTTCTTAGGAATGCTTTCCTTTTGGATAGCTGGGGAAATCTGTATTTGTATCACGCTTTTGACATCCTAAAAATAATAAGTTGACTAAACCAATTTATCTTATATTTATTGATTACGAAGAGTATTTTGATGACCATAAAATTCAAAATATACCCTACAGGATATTGCAAAGAAAAATTAACCTTTTTTGGTGTGTGGGCAAGAAACAATCTAAGGTAAAAATGCTTTACTAAAACTGCTTTGGGATTTAGAATATTCTAGTAAAGAGGAGAATTTTAAAGGGACATAAAACTTTCGATTCAATATCCCGAGTGTGAGACCTTTTCTCTTCCAGGCAGCTCCATTGGTTTTCAAAGATTACTTGGTCCATTAGAACAGCATCATCTTTTAAAATACAGGACATGTACTTAATAGAGGCAGAGTGCATCACTTGAGAGGGTGTCTCAGGATGTTTGTGTCCCTTTTAATCTGTGCTGCCTGACAAAACAGGCACAAAACTCAACCCTTGGTTCAACACCATTAGCAGCTTTAGCCCTGTGTGGTACCAAAGCACAAGAAGCATAAAGTATGCAGTACAGCCTTCCTCAACTCACTTTCAAAAAAGAGTATTTCATGTATTTTTCATGCTATTTCTCTTCTCTTCCATAAGATTTTAATGGACTAGAGTATGTCATGTGTATAGAACTCATGATAAAACGGAGAGACAGGCGCTATATGATTGAAGTAGCTTCAGAAATAGACAAGGGACAAGTCTTTTAAAATGCATCATCTGAATACGATTTAACTTGAAAAGTGAAAGTGTTGTTAAAGTATTTTTAATAGCACAAAGAGATTTGTACTACAGAAAGTCTAAAAGGATTATTCACCTCAAACGGATTATTTATTTTGAAATGAATATTTATAGAGAGCATCTGAATTAGGCAGTAATCTTTGCCTTTGTTTAAACACAATTAACAATATGCAAATTAAGGCAGTGCTTTTTAGAAAATATGTGAGCCTAAGTACTAATATTGGCAGTCATTTCAATATCTGCACAGTGAGTACATAAAATGAGGAACAACTAACCTGTTATGCTCTTAATTAATGAACACCTGTACACAATGAAAGCATGGCTGATTTCATGAATGCATGAAAATCCAACCGAGCAATTAACGTTCAATTTAAAATTCACACTATTGAAAAAGTAGCAGAAAAAAACCAACTTGTAATAGGCAAATCACAAAAGCAGAAAAGTTGGATTTTTCTGTGAATGAATCTTTTCCAACATATTTAGACTAGCTTTTCTTTTCTTGGTTGCTTAATTTTTATATGAAAAGAATTTGAACATCTTTTTAATGATTATTCACACTTTATGTAATAAGTTGATCATTTGGGATTCTTTTCTTTTCTTTCTTTCTCTTTTTAAGAGCCAGACTGAGTGTGTTTTAGAGAAAGAACCAACTCTTTTGATAATTTATTTTAATTATTATAAGCTTCGTTCGATTTCTAAGAAGTCACAAATCACATTTTTGGTCCAATTCTATAACTATGATACAAAATGTACAATTCACAGTTCATTCTTAACCTTCTTTGTACATGTGTCTCTGACATGGGTCCTGATGTGGGTAGCAGCATATAAAGGAAAGAAAAGGAATATTCCTTTTAATCTTTCAACAAAGACATATGGAGTACCAGTGCCAGACATTGTTCTAGGTATTGAAGATAAAACAGTGAACAAATAAGACAAAATTCTCATCCTTAGTGTACTTACATTGTAATGATTATTGAGATTCATGTTATCATTGAGTGTAAAGACATTAATTTGTTTCTCTCCTCCTTGTATCTGTAATCTACCCCCCTCTTCATTTCTCTGTTGTTTTAATCATTCTTATCAACATTATTGATATTTGTGTTTGCCTAAGCTAGTGCCTTACTAAATATTTTTTATATACAATTTTATAGGGACATAAAGATAAATCTCAATAAGACTTTGTCCAAAGTAATCAAAACTCTACTAACAATTTTTCTTTATTCTGCTTCTTCCAGATGATGGACAAGATATCTTAACATTTGTTTTTAAATAAAACTGTTAATTTTCCTTGTGTGGTCTTTAGAAAGATTCTATCAGAGATACTTCATTCTAAAAGGCCGGAAGAATACTGTTTTTTTTTTTCTAAGTTAGGAAGCAGTTATTTTACACATAGACATCAAGATGGCAGTGGGTCAAGTTAAGACTATGTTTGTCTTTGCAAAGTGTAATTTATACCAGCTCAGACGGTGAAGGGCAACATAAAGAATTTAAGGAAGTACCCTATAATTAGGGGTGACTGTTATTACTGGAGAAAAAGAGGGTAAGCTAATCTATTCCGAATTTTATAGGTCTGCTGTATTGAATGAGTATATAATTAGAAGAAGAAACTAACTGCTTCAGTTTCATGGTAACTAACTTGATGCGGTCAAGGGTTGGGAGGAAATTGAAGCACCTAGACCTGTACTTGTAGAAACAAGGAGAGAATGTTCTGAAAACAGATAAAATGAAAGAATTATTTTGAAGGAAAAGATTTTACGATGTCTAGGTAAATGAATTAGGAAAAATTATACTAAAGCAAGCATTAATGGTTAATTCAACTTGCTTTAAAAGTGATTAGGGACATACCAAATAGAATGCTGATTCTCCAATATTCTTACCTGCTTCATTTGTGCGGATCTTTCGAGATGGGGTGCTTGGATCTCCAGTCCCAATTGGATTGGTGGCCACCACTCTGAATTCATATTCCACCCAGGGGTTCAGGTCCACTGCCATGGCTGATTCCATGTCCCCTGTTATGATTTCTGGGACTATGGAGAGGAAGGAGATTTCATGCCATTAAGTGAACTGGAAATGCTTATAGATTGCGATCAAAGATATCACAGGCACTGACATAATTGGCAGGCTGCTGCGTACATCCTTATAACACGTGGTCATGTGTCACCTCCCGTCTCATTAGTAAAATGAAAATCAATCCTCAGAAGTAAGCACTTGCACGTGTCAGTTTGTTATAGTTAGAATTCTTTCATCTCATGTTTACACATAGATTGACATAACATAACTTGCCATGATGATCATTTTGTCAACCCCTCAGCCCCAGATAAGACGCCAACTAGTGCTGTAATTTAAGCAAATAGCTCTCATATTTCTAGAGAAATTTCTTGAGCAGTTTGCTTCTCACAGTTCTGGCAAACATGCTTAGCCACTTGGCAGTTCCAAGCAGCAGAGTAAGAATATATTCCTCTAATTTAAAAACTCCAGTTTGTGGTTTCAAAGTGGAAGCTCTGAACTCTCCTTGGAGTGATTTTTGCACTACATTTAGATTTTATTAAAACATAAAATTGTGTGTCAATATAATTACCACATAGTAAAGTATTTTTTACATAGCGTTTATGCTCTATTTGACTGCTTTTCTTGTTCACTCATCTCTGCTGTGTAGGAAATATTTCTGGAAGAACATTTGTTATAGAGGTGAAAAGGGGGAAAGTAGAAAACCTCCCTTATGAAGTGCAAACATTCTCTGGATTTATATCAGCCCTGGATTTCTGTTTAAGCATGGCAGGGCAGTGGCAGGGGGGAGCTCTTGATTTGATGACTTGATGGACTTTTACTATGACAAGGTGGAATTAAATGCATCTTGGATTTCCCATGAAAATCTCTTTTGAAAAGTAATAGTAGAATGTTACCAAATAATTAGCTCCCTGAAAGGTGAATGATCAGCCCATAGGCAGTGTAGGCTGCCTGACAAATCTCACAGCCCTACAGAGCTGACTTTTTAAAGCAGTGAAATGAAGACATGAAAAAACTCTGTCCCCTTTTGCTGCACTGACAAATGAGCAACATGCTTGGAGTCTAAGAGGTAGGGGATAAAGGCCACTGTTCAGTCCGTAGCTTGGTAGAATGCTGAGCTGTGTCTGCCAAACATAAAGGTGGGAAGAAGAGATATCAAGACACTCAGCTCTCCCTAGACCCCAATATACACTGCTTCACCAATACTTGCCTTGGGTCCCTCAGGACTTACTGTTTCATTGACTTCTGTTTATGTCAGTCACTTCAAGCAACTCCAAACAGATAGGTCGTGACTCATCCGTTTTATTCGAATCCCCATAGAACTCTGCACATTTCCTCTTTCTGTCTCAGTTGTCATCCTTCCCTACTGTTTAAAATCCTTTTACTAGGGCCTTTGGAATTCATAATCTGTCATTAGCAAAATTGCCATATACTCATTCTTCTTTCTGAACATTCTTCCTACTTTTTACTACAGTAGAAACATGAATCCCCTCTAAGGCAACTTTATGCCTCTCAAGGGGTGGCCCTCTTAAGATATTGTAAAGAAGAGGGCAATCCATCTCAGTTGTGTCTCTCTCCTCCCCACCTCCCCCTCAAATGTCTCTAATGCAAGCATGCAGGTATTTTTCCCACTTAAAAACAAATCAAAGCAAAATTGTCTCAAAATTTTCTCTCCTTCCAGCCTTCACCCAGTCTCTAGTCTTTATGTTTCTTTTATAGCAAAACTTCTCGAGAGTTATTTGTACCTTATTTGCTATCTCCAATTATTCTCTTTCTATTCACTCTTGAACCCGCTCCAATCAAGCTCTTACCTCCAGCATTCCACCATAACTGCTCCTGTCAAGATCACCAATGGTATCTATTGCTAAAATAGAGACCATTGGTCTCTGTTCCTTAGCTTGTTTGTTCTAACATCATGCTTTGACACAGTTGATCATGCTCTGCTCTTTGAAATACTTTTCAAAACTTCTGTTTTTCTCCTTTCTGATTATGCCTTATCAGTCTCCATCGCTAGTTTCTTTTCATCTTCCAGGTGCACCGCAGTTCTACTAACTCCCATTTTTTTTAACTCCATGGTGATCTTATCTAGTCTCATCGTTTTTAAAACCTTCTGTATGCTGATGACGCTAATATTTTCAGCCATGAACTTCCTCCCTAGACTCCAAATTCGCATGTCCTATGACCTATTAAACCTTTCTATTTAGATGGGATTCTTAACCTTAATTTCCCCCACCTACTTCTTCAGTATTCCTTACTCAGTGAATGACAATTTCTGTATCCAAAATTTGGGGGTCATCCTGGATTTCTTTCTTTTTCCCCTGCACTACTCCAACTCATAAGCAAATTATGACATCTCTGACTTCAAGTGTTTTGATTTCTCCACTTCCCTTTGCAGCAAAACTTCTTAAAAGAGTTGTCTGCATTAACTTTTCTCCATTTTCTCTTGAACCAATTCTTGTGAGACTTTAGTCCTTACTATTTTACTAAAACTTCTAGTGTCAAGATTACGAATGACCTCTATGTTGCTTAAATCAATGATCAATTCTCATTCCTCATCATACTTTCCAAGTCAGCAGCATTTGACCCAGTTGATTACTCTTTCTCTTCCTTGATAGATTTTACTCTTTTGTCTGTCAGGATATCACATTCTTTTTTTTTTTTTAACAGATGGTTGCTTCCCCTCTGTATCCTTTGGACGGCTCCTCTTTTCCACAACTTCTTTCTATTGGTTACTTGAGGGCTCAGTTTTCATACTCCTTTCTTCTTTATTTTATGCTTATATCCTTGGAGATGTCATGCAGTCTTATGGTATTAAATGAAATGTATATGCCAATAATTTCCTAATTTATATCTTTATTCTAAACCTCACTCTTAAACTCCAGCCTCGTATATCTAATTGCCGTCTGATCTCTTTAAAGGCGTCTCCTCCAAATACAGTCATACAGCGGTTAGGATTTCAACATATTAATTTTGGGGAGACACAATTCAGTCCATAGTAGGCAGGTTGTGATTTTTTAAATTTTTTAAAATTTATTTTATTTTTTTTGGAAATTCACTTGATGTACAATACTATGTTAGTTTCAGGTGCACTACATAATGATTTGACATTTGCATACATTATGAAATGAATGCCACAGTATGTCTAGTAACCATCTGTCCCCAAACAAATATATTACAATATTACTGACCATATTCTTAGGCTGTGTATTACAGGCCTGTAACTTATTTATTTATAACTGGAGGTTTGTACCTCTTAATTTCCTTCACCTATTTCACATCCCCCAACGCCAACTTTCTGGCAACATCTGTCTGTTCTCTGTATCTAAGAGTCTGTTTTCATTTTGTTTTCTTTCTTTTTTGTTTTTTGAATTCCATATATGAGATCATGTGGTATTTATTTTTCTCTGATAATTTCATTAGCATAAGACCCTCTAAATCCATACACATTATGTCAAATGGCAAGATTTCATTATTATTATAGCTGAGTAATATTCCATTGTTTCTATATTTACCACGTATTCTTTTTTTTTTTTTTTATTCCTTTTATTTCTTTTTCTTCTCTGATTGCCGTGGCTAGGACCTCCAGAACTATGTTGAATAATAGTGGTGAGAGTGGACATCCTTGTCTCGTTCCTGATCTTAGAGGAAATGCTTTCAGTTTTTCACCATTGAGAATGATGTTTGCCGTGGGTTTGTCATATATGGCCTTTATTATGTTGAGGTAGGTTCCCTCTATGCCCACTTTCTGGAGAGTTTTTATCATAAATGGGTGTTGAATTTTGTCAAAAGCTTTTTCTGCATCTATTGAGATGATCATATGGTTTTTATTCTTCAATTTGTTAATATGGTGTATCACATTGATTGATTTGCGTATATTGAAGAATCCTTGCATCCCTGGGATAAATCCCACTTGATCGTGGTGTATGATCCTTTTAATGTGTTGTTGGATTCTGTTTGCTAGTATTTTGTTGAGGATTTTTGCATCTATATTCATCAGTGATATTGGTCTGTAATTTTCTTTTTTTGTAGTGTCTTTGTCTGGTTTTGGTATCAGGGTGATGTTGGCCTCATAGAATGAGTTTGGGAGTGTTCCTTCCTCTGCAATTTTTTGGAAGAGTTTGAGAAGGATAGGTGTTAGCTCTTCTCTAAATGTTTGATAGAATTCACCTGTGAAGCCATCTGGTCCTGGACTTTTGTTTGTTGGAAGATTTTTAATCACAGTTTCAATTTCATTACTTGTGATTGGTCTGTTCATATTTTCTGTTTCTTCCTGGTTCAGTCTTGGAAGGTTATACCTTTCTAAGAATTTGTCCATTTCTTCCAGGTTGTCCATTTTATTGGCATAAAGTTGCTTGTAGTAGTCTCTTAGGATGCTTTGTATTTCTGCGGTGTCTGTTGTAACGTCTCCTTTTTCATTTCTGATTTTATTGATTTGAATCCTCTCCCTCTTTTACTTGATGAGTCTGGCTAATGGCTTATCAATTTTGTTTATCTTCTCAAAGAACCAATTTTTAGTTTTATTGATCTTTGCTATTGTTTTCTTTGTTTCTATTTCATTTATTTCTCCTCTGATCTTTATGATTTCTTTCCTTCTGCTAACTTTGGGTTTTGTTTGTTCTTCTTTCTCTAGTTTCTTTAGGTGTAAGGTTAGATTGTTTACTTGAGATTTTTCTTGTTTCTTGAGATAGGCTTGTATAGCTATAAACTTCCCGCTTAGAACTGCTTTTGCTGCATCCCATAGGTTTTGGGTCATCGTGTTTTCATTGTCATTTGTCTCTAGGTATTTTTTGATTTCCTCTTTGATTTCTTCAGTGATCTCTTGGTTATTTAGTAACGTATTGTTTAGCCTCCATGTGTTTGTCTTTTTTACGTTTTTTTCCCTGTAATTCATTTCTAATCTCATAGCATTGCGGTCAGAAAAGATGCTTGATATGATTTCAATTTTCTTAAATTTACTGAGGCTTGATTTGTGACCCAAGATGTGATCTATCCTGGAGAATGTTCCGTGCGCACTTGAGAAGAATGTGCAATCTGCTGTTTTTGGATGGAATGTCCTATATATATCAATTAAATCTAACTGGTCTATTGTGTCATTTAAAGCTTCTGTTTCCTTATTTATTTTCATTTTGGATGATCTGTCCGTTGGTGTAAGTGAGGTGTTAAAATGCCCCACTATTATTGTGTTACTGTCGATTTCCTCTTTTATAGCTGTTAGCAGTTGCCTTATGTATTGAGGTGCTCCTATGTTGGGTGCATATATATTTATAATTGTTATTTCTTCTTCTTGGATTGATCCCTGGATCATTATGTAGTGTCCTTCCGTGTCTCTTGTAACATTCTTTATTTTAAAGTCTATTTTATCTGATATGAGTATAGCTACTCCAGCTTTCTTTTGATTTCCATTTGCATGGAATATCTTTTTCCATCCCCTCACTTTCAGTCTGTATGTGTCCCTAGGTCTAAAGTGGGTCTCTGGTAGACAGCATATATATGGGTCTTGTTTTTGTATCCATTCAGCCAGTCTATGTCTTTTGGTTGGGGCATTTAATCCATTCACGTTTAAGGTAATTATCGATATGTATGTTCCTATGACCATTTTCTTAATTGTTTTGGGTTTGTTTTTGTAGGTCCTTTTCTTCTCTTGTGTTTCCCACTTAGAGAAGTTCCTTTAGCATTTGTTGTAGAGCTGGTTTGGTGGTGCTGAATTCTCTTAGCTTTTGCTTGTCTGTAAAGCTTTTGATTTCTCCATCAAATCTAAATGAGATCCTTGCTGGGTAGAGTAATCTTGGTTGTAGGTTCTTCCCTTTCATCACTTTAAGTATATCATGCCACTCCCTTCTGGCTTGTAGAGTTTCTGCTGAGAAATCAGATGTTAACCTTATGGGAGTTCCCTTGTCTGTTATCTGTCATTTTTCCCTTGCTGCTTTCAATAATTTTTCTTTGTCTTTAATTTTTGCCACTTTGATTACTATGTGTCTCGGTGTGTTTCTCCTTGGGTTTATCCTGTATGGGACTCTCTGCGCTTCCTGGACTTGGGTGGCTATTTCCTTCCCCATGTTAGGGAAGTTTTCGACTATGATCTCTTCAAATATTTTCTCTGGTCCTTTCTCTCTCTCTTCTCCTTCTGGGACCCCTATAATGCGAATGTTGTTGCGTTTAATGTTGTCCCAGAGGTCTCTTAGGCTGTCTTCATTTCTTTTCATTCTTTTTTCTTTATTCTGTTCCGCAGCAGTGAATTCCACCATTCTGTCTTCCAGGTCACTTATCCGTTCTTCTGCCTCAGTTATTCTGCTATTGATTCCTTCTAGTGTAGTTTTCATTTCAGTTATTATATTGGTCATCTCTGTTTGTTTGTTCTTTAATTCTTCTAGGTCTTTGTTAATCATTTCTTGCATCTTCTCAATCTTTGCCTCCATTCTTATTCCGAGGTCCTGGATCATCTTCACTATCATTATTCTGAATTCTTTTTCTGGAAGGTTGCCTATCTCCACTTCATTTAGTTGTTTTTCTGGGGTTTTTTCTTGTTCCTTCATCTGGTACATAGCCCTCTGACTTTTCATCTTGTCTATCTTTCTGTAACTGTGGTTTTTGTTCCACAGGCTGCAGGATTGTAGTTTTTCTTGCTTCTGCTGTCTGCCCTCTGGTGGTTGAGGCTATCTAAGAAGCTTGATGGGAGGTTCTGGTGGTGGGTAGAGCTGACTGTTGCTGTGCATACCACGTATTCTTTATCTATCTAGCAATGGACACTTAGGTGGCTTCCATATCCTGGCTATTATAAATAATGCTGCAATGAACATTGGAGTGCATACATCTTTTTGAACTAGTGTTTTTGTTTTATTTGAATAAATGCCCTGAAGTGGGATAGCTGGATTTTATAGTAATTCTATTTTTTTAAATTATGCAATCAAATTTTTAATAACAAAGATACTATTTTTAAAGTGGCCAAATATACTTGGCTAAGTCCAGATTTGAAAAATCAAGAGCTTGGTCGATGACAAGAGCTTGTGGAGGGAGCATCAGTGTTCTGCTGCGTTCCTGCATCTGGCAATACAACAGCAAGCACCAGTTTTTAGTAATCCCATTTTTAATTTTTTTGAGGAAGTTATTACTGTTTTCCATAGTGGATATACCAACTTACATTCCTACTAAGAGTGCACAAGAGTTTCCTTCTCTCCATATGCTCACCAACATTTGTTATTTGTTGCTTTTTTGCTAAGAACCATTTTCACAGGTGTGAGGTAATATCTCATTGTAGGTTTGACTTGCATTTCTCTGATGCTTAGTGATGTTGAGTGCCTTTTCATGTGTCTGTTGGCCATCTCTATGTCTTCTTTGGAAAAATGTCTATTTAGGTCCTCTGCCAATTTTTTAATCAGGTTGCTTGATTTTTTTATTTGATGTTGATTTGTATGAGTTCTTTGTATATTTTGGATATTAACCCCTTATTAGATATATGATTTGCAAATATCTTCAAATATTTCAGTAGGCTACTTTTTTGTTTTGTTGATAGTTTCCTTTGCTATGCTAAAATTTTTTAGTTTGATGTAGTCCCATTTGTTTATTTTTGCTTTTAGTGCCCTCATCTGAGGAGACAGATCCAAAATAAATATTGTTAAGACTGATGTTGAACAGTGTACTGTTTTCTTCTAGGAATTTTATGGTTTCAGGTCTTACATTTAAGTCTTCAATACATTTTGAGTTTATTTTTGTATATGGTGTGAGAAGGTAGTCCAGTTTGATTCTTTTGCATGTAGCTATCCAGTTTTCCCAGCATTATTTACTGCAAAATCTGTCTTCTCCCCATTTTATATTCTTGCATCTTTTGCCATAGATTAATTGACCATAGGTGTGTGGGTTTATTTCTGGGCTCTCATTTCCCATACTATTTTGATTACTGTAGCTTTGTAGTACAGTTTGAAATGAAGGAGCATGATACCTCCAGATTTTTGTTTCTTTCTTGATTGTTTTGGCTTTTTGGGGTGTTTTGTGTTTCCATACAAATTTTAGAATTATTTGTTCTAGTTCTGTGAAAATTGCCATTGGTATTTTGATAGAGATTGCATTGAATCTTTAGATTGCCTTAGGTGGTTTGGTCATTTTAACAATATTAATTCTTTCATTATATCATTTTCTATGTATAGTATTATGTCATCTGAAAACAGTGAGTTTTACTTCTCCTTTCCAATTTGGATTCCTTCTATGTATTTTTTCTTGTCTGATTGTTATGGCTAGGACTTCCATAAAGGTAGTAAAAGTGGGCATACTTGTTTTGTTCCTGATCTTAGAGGAAATGCTTTCAAATTTTCACCATTCAATATGATGTTAGTTATGGGCTTATCATCTATGGCCTTTACTATGTTGAGGTGTATTTCCTTTATATCCACTTTGTTGAGAATTTTTATGATAAATGGATGTCGAATTTTTTCATAAGCTTTTCTGTATCTATTTTGATAAGTATATGATTTTTATTCTTGAATTTTTTAATGTGGTATATCACACTGATTGATTTAGGAATATTGAGTCATCTTTGCATCCCTGGTATAAATCCCACTTAACCTTGCTGTATGATCTTTTCTATGCATTGTTGAATTCAGTTTGTTAACATTTTGTTGAGGATTTTTGAATCCATGTTCATCAGTGATATTGGCATATATTTTTCTTTTTTGTGTAGTCTTTATGTAGTTTTGTTATCAGGGTGATGCTGGCCTCATAGAAAGAGTTTAGAAATGTTCCTTCCTCTTCAATTTTTTTGGATAGTTTGAGAAGAATAGGTACTAACTCTTCTTTAAATGTTTAGTAGAAATACCCTTTGAAGTCATCTGGTCCTGTACTTCTTTTTGTTGGCTTTTATTTCTTTATTACTGATTCATTTTCAATACTAGTAACTGATCTGTTTTATTTTCCATTTCTTTCTGATTCAGTCTTGGGAGATTATAAGTTTCTAGAAATTTATCTATTTCTTCTAGGCTGTCAATTTATTGGCAAATAATTTTTTGTAGTAATCTCTTATGATCCTTTATAAGAGATTACTATTATTATTATTTATGTGATGGTTGTAACTTCTCTTTCACTCTTGATTTTATTGATTTGGGCTCTCTCTTTTTCTTGATGAATCTGACTAAAGGTTTATCAATTTTGTTTATACTTTCAAAGAAACAGCACCTAGTTTTATTGGTTTTTGTTTCCTATTGTTTTATTTAGTCTCTATTTCACTTATTTCTGCTCTAAAATTTATTATTTTGTATCTTCCACTAACTTTGGGTTTTATTTGTTCCTTTACTAGTTCCTTTAGGGGTAGGGTTAGGTTGTTTACTTGAGATTTTTCTAGTTTCCTGAGGTAGACTTGTATTTCTAAAACTTCACTCTTAGAGCTGTTTTTGCAGCATCCCATAGATTTTAGGATGTTGTTTTAATTTTCATATGTCACCAGGAATTTTTTGATTCCCTCTTTGATTTCTTCAGTGACCCATTGGTTGTTTTTTTTTCTTTTATGGAGTCTTTCATTTCTTAATGTTAGTTGTTATTCTTTTTTCCAAATAATATACCTTAGCAGAACAATGCTTTCTTTATTTTTTAAAATTTATTTTATTTATTTATTTATTTTGGCTGCACAGCCTGCGGGATCTTAGTTCCCTAACCAGGGATTGAACCCACACCTCCTGCAGTGGAAGCACAGAGTCTTAACCACTGGGCCACCAGAGAAATCCCCCACCATTGGTTGTTTAGTAGTATATTGTTTAGCATCCATGTGTTTGTTTTTTTTTTTTTTTTGTAGTTTTTCTCCTTGTAGTTGATTTCTAGTCTTAAATCATTGTATTTGGAAAAGTGCTCAGTATGATTTCATTCTTCATAAATTTACTGAGACTTGTCTTGTGGTCTAGCATGTGGTCTATCCTGGAGAATATTTCATGTGCACTTGAGAAGACTGTGTATTCTGCTGTTTTTGGATGGAATGTTCTGTAGATATCTGTTAATCTATCTGGTGTAATGTGTCATTTTAGGGCAGTGTTTCCTTATTGATTTTTCTGCTTGGATGATCTGTTCTTTGAGGTAAGCAAGATCTTAAATTCTCCACTATTATTGTGTTACTGCCAATTTTTTCTTTATGTTTGTTAATATATGCTTTATGTATATAAGTGTTCCTATGTTGGGTGCATATATATTTACAATTGTTATATTTTCTTTTTGGATTGATCTCTTTAGCATTATGTAATATCTTTCTTTGCCTCTTGTTACAGTTTTTGTTTTAAAGTCTATATTGTCTAATATAAATATTGCTACTACAGTTTTCTCTTTGTTTCAATTTGCATGGAATATCTTTTTCCAACCCCTCACTTCCAATTTGTTTCCTTAGAGCTGATGTGAGTCTCTTGTCATTGCATATATGGCTCTTGTTTTTTCATCCATTCAGCCACTGTATTTCTTTTGATTGGAGCATTTAGTCTATTTAAATTTAAAGTAATTATTGATAAGTATGTACTTATTGCTATTTTGTTAACTGCTTTCTGGTAGTTTCTGCAGTTCATTTTTGTTCCCTTCTCCTTTTGCTCTCTTCCCTTGTGGTTTGATGATTATCTTTAGTTTTATGTTTGAATTCCTGTTTCTCTTTTGTGTGTACCTCATATCTCTTGTAAATTTTTGGTTTGTGGTTACCATGAGGCTCATATATAACTATATAACTGTATATATACATATATATGTATATATGTATATATATATATATACATATATACATATATATATAATTATTTAAGTTGATGATCTCTTAAATTTGAATGCATTCTAATAACCCTGCATTTTTACTCCCCCAAAGTTTAATGTTTTTTCACATCATTTTAAACCTTTTGCTTTGTGTATCCCTTAACAACTTATTGTGGATATAGATGATTCTACTACTTTTGTCTTTAACCTTCCTATTAGCTTTATAAATGGTTGATCTATCACTTTTCTTGTATGTTTGATTTTATTGTATGTTTACCTTTGCTTGTCTGTAAATCTCTTCACATCTGAGTGATAGCCTTTCTGGGTAGAGTATTCTTGTTTGTAGGTTTTTTTCCTTTCATCACTTTGAATATATCATGCCACTTCCTTCTGGCCTGCAATGTTTATGCTAAAAATTCAGCTGCTTTTTCTTATGGAAGTTCTCTTGTAACTTGTTTTTCTCTTGCTGATTTTAAAAAAAATATTTTTTTATCTTTGATGTTGACATTTAATTATGATATGTCTTGGTGTGGGCTTCTATGGGTTGATCTTGTTTGGGATACTGTGTGCTTACAGGAACCTGATGTTTGTTTCCATTATGAGGTTAGGGAAGTTTTCAGCTATTATTTCTTCAAATGATTTCTCTGACCCTTCTTCTTCTGGGACCTCTATAACATAAATGCTAGTACATTAGATGTTTTCCCAGAGGTCTCTTAAACTGTCCTATTAAAAAAATTTTTTTTCTTCTTTTTTCAACTTGGGTGATTTTCACTACTGTGTCTTCAGTTTGATGATCTGTTCCTCTGTATTATGTAATATAGTATTGATTTCTTCTAGTCTACTTATTTCAGTTATTGTATTTTTCAACTCTGTTTGGGTCCTCTTTATATTTTCTAACTCGTAAAATTATCACCACATTCATCTATGTTCTCCTGAGTGTAGTGAGCATCTTTATGAACATTATTTGAATTTCTTACCAGGTAGATTGCTTATCTCCACTTTGTTTAGTTCTTTTTCTGAGGTTTTTTCTTTTTCCTTTGTATCATATTCCTCTGTCTCCTCATCTTGCCTAATTCTTTGTTTATTTCTATGTGTTGGATAAGTCAGTTATACTTCCCCATCATTGAGAAGGGGCCTCATGTAGGAGACGTCTAATAGGGCCCAACAGCACACTCCATTCTAGTCACTAGAGCTATATGCTCTAGGGTTCTCCCCTATTTGGGTTGCATGGACCCATCTATTGTAGTGAGGCTGACTACTGTGGGTGCTCTGGTGGGCTAGACTGGCCTCCATTCTGTTTGACTCTCAGGTACTGCCTCATGGCTACTGGCTTGCTAAGGGCAGGGCCAAGTTTTGAAATGGTTGGCTGCTTAGCCTGGGTGGGCCCTGAGCTGGTGTCAGCCTGCTGGTGGGCAGGAAGACCTGCAGCAATAATAGGTTAGAGAGAGGACTCCAAAATGACACTTGCCAGCATCAGTGTGCTTGTGGTAGAATGAGCTCCCCCAAATGGCTGTCACCAGTGTCTCTATCCCCAAGGGGAGCTCCACTGCCTCCTGCTTTTCTAGGAGGCTCTCCAAGATCAGCAAGTGGTCTGACCCAGATGCCTTTAAAATTATGGCCTCTACACTGGGACTTGAAGTGTGTGAGATTTTGTGCATGCCTTTTACGAGTGGAGTCCCTATTTCCTACAGCCCTCCAACTCTCCTGAATGCAAGCCCCACTAGCCTTCAAAGACAGAAGTTCTAGAGACTCTTCTTCCTGGTGCAGGATGCCCAGGGTGGGGAGCACAATGTAGGGCTTGGAATCCTTGCTCCTTGGGGAGGACCTCTGAGATTGTAATTATCCTCCCATTTGTGGGTCACATACCTGGTGGTGTGGGTCTCAACTACACAGTGTCTCTGTCTCTCCTCTCCATCTCTTTTATGGTTTCTTCTTTATATCTTCAGTTGCAGAAAAATCTTTTCTCCTAGTCTTAAGGTCATTCTCATAGATAGTCACTCTGTAAATAGCTGTAGTTTTGGTGTGCCCATGGGAAGTGGTGAGTTAAGGATCTTTCTACTCAGCCATCTTCACCACACATCTCTTGAAATTTTAAACAGAGTGGTCAGTATGAGCCTCATTAGAAAGGTGCATTTGAGTGAACTTTTGAATGAAGTTTGGATTTAGCTATGCCAATATTTGGAGGAAAGCATCCCATGTAAAAGGAGTAACTAGTACAAAGGTATTAGATGCATTATAGGCAGGACATTAGAAGACCAGTGAGTCAAGAGCAGAGTGAGAATGGTAGAAGATGAGTTTGTAGAGGGATTGGAGGAACCAAGTCATATAGGATTTGGGATTTCATCCTGAGAGAAATGAAAAGACATTGGGGAATTGATATTGTGTTATCTTTTAGTATATTAAGCTATGTTGAAAATAGGAAGTAATTAAGGTTAAATGGAATCATAAGGGTGGGGCAATGATTTGATAAGAGTAGTGTCTTTATAAGAAGAGACACTGGAAAACTTGCTTCCTGTCTGTCTGCCATGTGAGTAAGCAGTGAGAGGGTTACTATCTGCAAGCCAGGGGGAGCATCCTTACCAGGAATCAAAAGGAACTGGCTGACACCTACATGCTCAGTCTCCAGAACTGTTAGAAAATTATTTTGTTGTTTTAGCCACCTAGGTAACGGTATTTGGTTATGACAGCCCAAGCAGACTAATATACTACCTCTTCCACAGTACTTCTGATCTTCCTTACAATATAATATTTCTTTATTTTTTTTCATTAATTAACTTCCAAGATACTATTTAACTTACATGTTTATTATGTTCTCTGTTATTGTTTGTCCTCACCCATGTGAATACCGTCTCCACAAGGGCATGAATGTTTTGTTTTGCTTTGTTCCCTCATACATCCTAAGTGCCTAGATCACTATCTGAAGGTTGCTTGTTACATTATTGTTGAATGAATGAAAGGGGAGTTCAAATTGCCAGGTGTGATCAACAGTTAATTTCTGTTTTAATCTTGATGTAATTATTTCTGATGCAATGCTAAAAAACAAAATTAATATAAAATTTATAACTATCCTTCCTCCCAAAGCTACATATATTTATATTCTCCTAGCCATAACTATAGGTTTTAAAGACTCCTACCCAGGGGGAGACATTCAAGATGGCAGAGGAGTAAGATGTGGAGATCACCTTCCTTCCCACAAATACATCAGAAATACATCTACATGTGGAACAACTCCTACAGAACACCTACTGAATGCTGGCAGAAGACCTCAGACTTCCCAAAAGGCTCAGGAGCAGCTGATTAAATCTCCACAATCAACGTGATGTACCCTGCATCTCTGGAATACCTGAATAGACAACAAATCATCCCAAAATTGAGGTGGTGAAATTTGGGAGCAACTGCAGACTTGAGATATATTTTTTTTCTCTTTTTGTGAGTGCGTATGTGTATGCTTCTTTGTGTGATTGTGCCTGTATAGCTTTGTTTCACAATTTTTCATAGGGTTGTCTCTGTCCTTTTTTTTTTTTTTAGTATAGTTTTTAGCACTTGTTATCACTGGTGGATTAGTTTTTTGGTTTGGTTCCTCTCTTCTTTCTTTCTTTCTTTTTTAATAACTTTTCATTTTTTAAAACTTTAATAATTTAAAAAATTTTTATTTTAATAACTATTTTATTTTATTTTTTTCTATCTTTTTTATTTTAATCTCCCTTTTCCTTGAAGCCATGTGGCTGACAGTCTTGGCACTCCAGCCAGGTGTCAGACCTGTGCCTCAGAGGAGGGACAGCCGAGTTCAGAACATTGGCCCACCAGAGACCTCCTGGCTCCATGTGATATCAAATGGTGAAAGCTCTCCCAGAGATCTCCATCACAACGCTAAGACCCAGCTCCACTCAACGACCAGCAAGCTACAGTGTTGGACAGCCTATGCCACACAACTAGCAAGACAGGAACACAACCCCACCCATTAGTAGAGAGGCTGCCCGAAATCATAATAAGGCCACAGACATCCCAAAACACACCACTGGAAGTGGTCCTGCCCACCAGAAAGACAAGATCCAGCCTCATCCACCAGAAAACAGGCACCAGTTCCCTCCACCAGGAGGCCTACACAACCCACTGAAGCAACCTTAGTCACTGGGGGCAGGCACCAAAAACAACGGGAACTATGAAGCTGCAGCCTATGAAAAGGAGACCCCAAACACCATAAGCTAAGCAAAATTAGAAGACAGAGAAACACACAGCAGATGAAGGAGCAAGGTAAAAACCCATCAGACCAAAAAAATGAAGAGGAAATAGACAATCTACTTGAAAAAGAATACAGAGTAATGATAGTAAAGATGATCCAAAATCTTGGAAATAACAGAATGGAGAAAACACAAAAACGTTTAACAAGGACCTAGAAGAACTAAAGAGCAAACAAACAATGATGAACAACAAAACAAATGAAATTAAAAATTCTCTAGAAGGAATCAATAGCAGAATAACTGAGGCAGAAGAACGGATAAGTGACCTGGAAGATAAAATACTGGAAATTACTACCACAGAGTAGAATAAAGACAAAAGAATGAAAACAACCGAGGACATTCTCAGAGACCTCTGGGACAACATTAAAAGCAACAACATTCGAATTACAGGGGTCCCAGAAGAAGAAGAGAAAAAGAAAGGGACTGAGAAAATATTTGAAGAGATTATAGTTGAAAACTTCCCTGATATGGGAAAGGAAATAGTCAAGTCCAGGAAGTGCAGAGAGTCCTATACAGGATAAATGCAAAGAGAAAACCGCCAAGACACATATTAAACAAACTATCAAAAATTAAATTCAAAGAAAAAATATTAAAAAGAGCAAGGGAAAAACAACAAATAATATACAACAGAATCCCCATAAGGTTAACAACTGATCTTTCAGCAGAAACTATGCAAGCCAGAAGTGAGGGGCAGGGCATATTTAAAGTGATGAAAGGGAAAAAACCTACAACCAAGATTACTCTACCCAGCAAGGATCACATTTAGATTTGAGGGAGAAATTAAAATCTTTGCAGACAAGCAAAAGCTAAGAAAATTCATCACCACCAAACCAGTATTACAACAAATGCTAAAGGAACTTCTCTAGACAGGAAACACAAGAGAAGGAAAAGACCTACAATAACAAACCCAAATCAATTAAGAAAATGGTAATAGGAACATACATATTGATAACTACCTTAAATGTAAATGAATTAAATGATCCAACCAAAAGATATAGACTGCCTGAATGGATAAAAACACAAGACCAGTATATATTTTGTATACAAGAGAACCACTTCAGACCTAGGGACACATACAGACTGAAAGTGAGGGGATGGCAAAAGACATTCCATGTAAAAGGAAATTTTAAAAAAGCTGGAGTAGCAATTCTCATATCAGACAAAATAGACTTGAAAATAAAGACTATTACAAAAGAAAAAGAAGGACACTACATAAGGATCAAGGGATCAATCCAAGAAGATATAACAATTGTAATTATTTATGCACCCAACATAGCAACACCTCAATACATAAGGCAAATACTAACAGCCATAAAAGGGGAAATCATAGTAGGGGACACAAAGTAGGGGACTTTGACACCCCACTTTCACCAGTGGAAAGATCATCCAGAATGAAAATAAATAAGGAGACACAAGCTTTAAATGATACATTAAACAAGATGGAATTAATTTATGTTTACAGAACATTCCATCCAAAAACAACAGAATACACTTTCTTCTCAAGTGCTCATGGCACATTCTCCAGGTCAGATCATATCCTGGGTCACAAATCAAGCCTTGACAAGTATAAGAAAATTGAAATCATATCAAGTATCTTTTCTGACCATAATGCTATGAGACTAGATGTCAATTACAGGAAAAAATCTGTAAAAAATACAAACTCACAGAGGCTAAACAATACACTACTAAATAACCAAGAGACCACTGAAGAAATCAAAGGGGAAATCAAAAAATACCTAGAAACAAAGGAAAATGAAAACACAATGACCCAAAAAATTTGGGATGCAGCAAAATCAGTTTTAAGAGGGAAGTGTAGAGCAATACAATCCTACCTCAAGAAACAAAAAAAATCTCAAATAAACAACCTAACCTTACACCTAAAGCAATTAGAGAAAGGAACAAAAAACCCTCAAAGTTAGCAAAAGGAAAGAAATCATAAAGATCAGATGAGAAATAAATGAAAAAGAAATGAAGGAAACAATAGCAAAGATCAATAAAACTAAAAGCTGGTTCTTTGAGAAGATAAAAATATTAATAAACCATTAGCCAGACTCATCAAGAAAAAAAGGGAGAAGACCAATCAATAGAATTAGAAATGAAAAAGGAGAAGTAACAACTGACACTGCAGAAATACAAAGGATCATGAGAGATTACTACAAGCAACTCTATGCCAATAAAATGGACAACCTGGAAGAAATGGACACATTTGTAGAAAAGCACAACCTTCCGAGTCTGAACCAGGAAGAAATAGAAAATATAAACAGGCCAATCACAAGCACTGAAATTGAAACTGTGATTAAAAATCTTCCAAAAAACAAAAGCCCAGGACCAGACGGCTTCACAGGAGAATTCTATCAAACATTTAGAGAAGAGCTAACACATATCCTTCTCAAACTCTTCCAAAATATAGCAGAGGGAGGAAGACTCCCAACTCATTCTATGTGGCCACCATCACCCTGATACCAAAACCAGACAAAGATGTCACAAAGAAAGAAAACTACAGGCCAATATCACTGATGAACATAGATGCAAAAATCCTCAACAAAATACTAGCAAACAGAATCCTAGAGCACATTAAAAGAATTATACACCATGATCAAATGGGGTTTATCCCAGGAATGCAAGGATTCTTCAGTATACACAAATCTATCAATGTGATACACCATATTAAAAATTGAAGGAGAAAAACCGTATGATCATCTCAATAGATGCAGGAAAAGCTTTGGACAATATTCAACATCATTTATGATATAAACCCTCCAGAAAGTAGGCATAGAGGGAACTTACCTCAACATAATAAAGGCCATATATGACAAACCCACAGCCAACATCATTCTCAATGGTGAAAAACTGAAACCATTTCCACTAAGATCAGGAACAAGACAAGGTTTTCCACTCTCACCATTATTATTCAACATAGTTTTTGCAGTTTTAGCTACAGCAATCAGAGAAGAAAAAGAAATTAAAGGAATCCAAATCGGAAAAGGAGAAGTAAAGCTGTCACTGTTTGCAGAAGACATCATACTATACATAGAGAATCCTGAAGATGCTACCAGGAAACTACTAGAACTAATCAATGAATTTGGTAAAGTAGCAGGATACAAAATTAATGCACTGAAATCTCTTGCATTCTTATACACTAATGATGAAAAAACTGTAAGAGAAAGTAAGCAAACATTCCCATTTACCATTGCAACAAAAAAGAATAAAATATCTAGGAATAAACATACCTAAGAAGGCAAAAGACCTGTATGCAGAAAACTATGACAGTGATGGAAGAAATTGAAGATGATACATACAGATGAAGAGATATACCATGCCCTTGGATTGGAAGAATCAACATTGTGAAAAAGACTATACTACCCAAAGCAATCTACAGATTCAATGCAATCCCTGTACAACTACCAATGGCATTTTTCACAGAACTAGAACAAAAAATTTCACAATGTGTATGGAAACACAAAAGACCCCGAATAACCAAAGCAGTCTTGAGGAAGAAAAACGGAGCTGGAGGAATCAGGCTCCCAGACTTCAGACTATACTACAAAACTACAGTAATAAAGGCAGTATGGTACTGGCACAAAAACAGAAACATAGATCAATGGAACAGGATAGAAAGCCCAGAGATAAACCCACGCACCTATGGTCAACTAATCTATGACAAAGGAGGCAAGGATATACAATGGAGAATGGACAGCCTCTTCAATAATTGGTGCTGGGATAACTGGACAGCTACATGTAAAAGAATGAAATTAGTACACTCCCTAACCCCATACACAAAAATAAACTCAAAATGGATTAAAGACCTAAATGTAAGGCCAGACACTATAAAACTCTTAGAGGAAAACACAGGCACAACACTCTATGACATACATCACAGCAAGATCCTCTTTGACCCACCTCCTAGAGTAATGGAAATAAAAACAAAAATAAACAAATGGGACCTAATGAAACTAGAAAGCTTTTCCACAGCAAAGGAATACATAAACAAGATGAAAAGGCAACCCTCAGAATGGGAGAAAATATTTGCAAATGAAGCAACTGACAAAGGATTAATCTCCAAAATTTACAAGCAACCCAAGCAGCTCAATATCAAAAATCAAACAAACCAATCCAAAAATGGGCCAAAGACCTAAATAGACATTTCTCCAAAGAAGATATACAGATTGCCAACAAACGCATGAAAAGATTCTCAATATCACTATTCATTAGAGAAATGTAAATCAAAACTACCATGAGTTGTCACTTCACACCAGTCAGAATGGTCATCATCAAAAAATCTACAAACAGTAAATGCTGGCGAGGGTGTGGAGAAAAGGGAACCCTCTTGCACCATTGGTGGGAATGTAAATTGATACAGTCACTATGGAGAACAGTATGGAGGTTCCTTAAAAAACTAAAAATAGAACTACCATATGGCCCAGCTATCTCACTACTGGGCATATACTCCAAGAAAACCAAAATTCAAAAAGAGTCATGTACCACAATCTTCATTGCAGCTCTATTTACAATAGCCAGGACATGGAAACAACCTAAGTGTCGATCAACAGATGAATGGATAAAGAAGATGGCACATATATAAAATGTAATATTACTCAGCCATAAAAAGTAACAAAATTGAGTTTCTGTGGTGAGGTGGATGGACCTAGAGACTGTCATACAGAGTGAAGTAAGTCAGAAAGCGAAAAACAGATACTGTATGGTAACACATATATATGGAATCTAAAAAAAAAAAAAAAGCTTCTGAAGAACCTAAGGGCAAGACAGGAATGAAAATGCAGACATTGAGAATGGGCTTGAGGACACGGGGGGTGGGAAGGATAAGCTGGGACAAAGTGAGAGAGTGGCATGGACATACATACACTACCAAATGTAAAATAGATAGGTAGTGGGGAGCATCCGCATATCACAGGGAGATCAGCTCAGTGCTTTGTGACCACCTAGAGGGGTGGGATAGGGAGGGTGGGAGGGAGACGCAAGACGGAGGAGATATGGTGATATATGTATATGTATAGCTGATTCACTTTTTTATGAAGCAGAATCTAACACACCACTGTAAAGCAATTATACTCCAATAAAGATGTTAACAAAAAATGAAGACTCCTACCCCTATTCCATATCCTCTCCATCATCCTCAATTCTAATTGCTCTTTGAAAATGATAAAAAAAGTTTAGAATTCTGAATTCATTGCTACTTGTAAGGGCTATTAAAAAATTGTAAAAAAAAAAAAGAGTTGAGGGTATTAATATTTTTGATGAAATAACATACAATATGAACTAGAATAGAAACATTTTTATAAAATTAGGATTTTGATTTCAAATGCAATATTGTGGAGATTAAAGATAATGGAGTATGTATATCAAAGGAAGCATTTTTAAAGCCTTGCTTGTGTCTTTCTATAAAATTAGTCTTTCTGGAACTCTGGAGACCAGTTGGTTTCAAAGAAAACATTCTGCTTCAGAGAGAACACACAGCAACTTTAGTGGAGGACTGCATGTTGATTGCAGGAGAAAAACTTGTTAAAATGCTTTTCCTGTTAAAAAATTGTATCCAAAAATTAAATTAAATTAAATTATATTAAAATAATAAACCTGTTTAGTTGATAAATTTAACCACCAATCAGTCAGTAGAAACTATCCACAAAGAGGAGACATATCTACTGATTGAAGAATAGTTAAGAAACATATTTGAATTAAGTAAATAAAGGCCAATCAATTCTTTGATTATAGGTGATTTGGTATTCTTAATCAGACATAGTCAAAAAAACTAGGTCAGCTAATACTGCTCAATAATACAAAGAGGAAAGTCAGTTGTTCAAATCAAAAACAATTAGTTTGAACAGAAAAGGGGGTTTGCAAGTGAAATCATCTATTTCTTATGATTGTTTTCATACTTTCAAAATGAATAAACAGCCCCATTCACAGTCACCTGTTTTAAGTCTTATTTTTGGGTGGGCGGCATTGATAAGTTAATTCCAGATGTGCTCAGTTAGAAGGCCCATGTGCAATTCATTACTTCATTTGTCAAAAATGAGGAACTCATTATTCTTTGTATTCATGTTGGCATATAACGAAACTTTAAGAGCTTTTTAAATGCTAGCTTATGTGTTGCATTAACTGCATCAGAGAGTTCAAACTGCAGAACTAAATTTTTTTTCTATCATATGTTTCTGCATTAGAGCATATCTCTACTGAAATTGATTTAGGTGAGATAGTAACTATGAAAACAAAAGACCTGCTGCCCAGTGGAGATGATTTGCATCCAGAAGGACTTCTTTCCCCATCACAGGCATGAAAAAAGTTGTGGTCAGTTTGAGCTAGGGGAAAAACCCAGGAAACATTTAAAACATCTCCTTTAGAGCATGCAAAAGGTGAGGACTGCTCTTTGGCTTGCCTGGAGGATGGCAAAGCCTCTACCAGTAGCTTCAAGAGATGCTGAGTTTTAGAGAAAGGTGTGACTACTTTAGGTGAGGAGACTCCTTGCTGGAGAACTATTACTATCAAGGGCAAATAAAATTGATCATTTATAGAAATATATTTCTGAAAAATATATATTTACTTATAAATACAGTACAACCATAGGTTTTTTTAATAATTACTTGTTGAACTGAATTTAAAAAGAACTCTCTACTCAAAAATATTTACAACATTCAAATTATATTAGAAAAATAAAAATGCAACCTTATATCATGGACTTCTAAATAAATAAGCAAACACCTAAAATAACATTTAATCCAAAAAATTAAGCCCTCTATACATACAAGACACACACACACACACACACACACCCCAACACGCACACACACTTCGCTTTTGTTTTTCCCTAGCTTATGCCAAAATATTTTAGTTTATATATGTATATATGCATATATATGTACAAGATATATATATATACATATCTATCTATCTATCTATCATTATCTATTAATCTATCAAAAAACAAAAAGTAGAAACAGGTGAATCAAGGTATGTAAGAAATCAAGAAATAAGGGTAACTAGGAAACTATGGAAGATTAGATGTCCTGTATTGCCGTACCATGTGTTAAGGTAAGAAACACAAGAACATGGGCATGGATGAGCATGGAAACATATATATGTATTGCAATGTACCGACAAGTGAAACTTCCCAAGTAGTAAATATTGTGGGCAATGTGGCAAGAGTGGGCAGGGAGCATAGCCACAAGCAGGAGAATGAGTTTTCTGAGTGCACAACATGAGATCTGAAGGTGAATCCATTTCCTGGCAGCATAGCAAAAGGTTTGGGCTCTCACACTAAGGATGACGTGGGAACATCTTATAAATGGAGGTTATAAGAATTCTTGTAGAAACCTGTTCATGTGGTCTGAATTTGTGTCCTTCCAGAATTATCTACTGAACATAGACATTCCCCAAATTACTTGACTCTGCATATTATCACAGGGTTAAAATGGAACCAGGAATGAGTCTAATACCCACAATTACATATATTACAAGATAAATATATACACATGTATAGTACACTATAAAGATAATCATACTGAATTCTATGAATTAATATAGGAACCTAATGTCAAGAAAAACCTGAATTGTGGGACTTCCCTGGTGGCACAGTGGTTAAGAATACACCTGCCAGAAGACCTCAGACTTCCCAAAAGAGTGCGCAAGGAGAGGGGATATGGAGCACCGCCTAAACGAGCTCCAGAGATGGGCACGAGGCACGACTATCAGTGAGGACACCAGAGACGGGCATGAAATGCTAAAGCTTCTGCTGCAGCCACCAAGAAGCCTGTGTGCAAGAACAGGTCACTATCCAACCTCTCCTCCCAGGAGCCTGTGCAGCCCGCCACTGCCAGGGTCCCGTGATCCAGGGACAACTTCCCCAGGAGAACCCATGGTGCACCTCAGGCTGTTGCAACATCACGCCGGCCTCTGCTGCCACAGGCTCACCCTCCATTCCGTACCCCTCCGTCCCCCCGGCCTGAGTGAGCTAGAGCCCCCTAATCAGCTGCTACTTTAACCCTGTCCTGTCTGAGTGAAGAAGAGATGCCCTCAGGTGACCTACATGCTGAAGCAGGCCCAAATCCAAAGCTGAACCCCAAGAGCTGTGCGAACAAAGGAGAGAAAGGGAAATTTCTCCCAGCAACCTCAGGAGCAGTGGATTAAATCTCCACAATCAACTTGACGTACCCTGAATCTCTGGAATACCTGAATAGACAATGAATCATCCCAAAATTGAGGTGGTGGACTTTGGCAGCAACTGTAGACTTGGGGTTTGTTTTCTGAATCCAATTTGTTTCTAGTTTTATGTTTATCTTCGTTTCGTATTTAGAGTTTATTATCATTGGTAGATTTTTTTTATTGATTACGTTGCTCTCTTCCTTTTTTTTTATAATATAGTTATACATTATTTTTTCCTTTTTCTCTTTGTGTGAGTGTGTACGCGTATGCTTCTTTGTGTGAGTTTACCTGTATAACACTGCTTTTACCATTTGTCCTAGTGTTCTTCCTGTCTGTTTATTTTTTGTTTTTGTATTTTTTTGGTATAGTTTTTATCAATTGTTTTCATTGATGGATTTGTTTATTGGTTTGGCTGCTCACTTCTTTCTTTCTTACTTTCCTTTTTTATGACTTTTTAATTTTTTTACTTTTAATAATATATGTTTAAATTTTAATAACTTTGTTTTATTTTATTATTATTATTATTATTTTTTATTCTCTCTTTTCTTCTGAGCCGTGTGGCTGACGGGGTCTTGGTGCTCTGGCTGGGTGTCAGGCCTCTGTCTCTGAGGTGGGAGAGCCGAGTTCAGGACATTAGTCCACCAG
Source organism: Eschrichtius robustus (assembly GCF_028021215.1). Taxonomy (NCBI): domain Eukaryota; kingdom Metazoa; phylum Chordata; class Mammalia; order Artiodactyla; family Eschrichtiidae; genus Eschrichtius; species Eschrichtius robustus. The sequence goes on from NC_090834.1 coordinate 36,530,568, forward strand.
AGACCTCAGGGATCCATGTAATATCAAAAGGCAAAAGCTCTCCCACAGATCTCCATCTCAATGCTAAGACCCAGCTCCACTCAATGACCAGCAAGCTACAGTGCTGGACACCCTATGCCAGAAAACTAGGAAGACAGAAACAAAACAACATCCAGCAGCAGAGAGACTATTTAAAATAATAATAAGATCACAGACACCCTAAAACATACTACCGAACACAGTTCTGCACACCAGAAAGACAAGGTCCAGCCTCATCCACCAGAACACAGGCACTAGTCCCCTCTACTAGGAAGCTTACCCAACCCAATGAACCACCCTTAGATAAAATTAAATATTCTCTAGAAGGAATCAATAGCAGAATAAATGAGACAGAAGAACTGATAAGTGACTTGGAAGATAAAATAGTGGAAATAACTACCACAGAGCAGACTAAAGAAAAAATAATGAAAAAAATTTAGGACAGTCTCAGAGACCTCTGGGACCATATTAAACACACCAACATTCAAAGTATAGGGGTCTCAGAAAAAGAAGAGATAAAGAAAGGGACTGAGAAAATATTTGAAGAGACTATAGTTGAAAACTTCCCGAATATGGGAAAGGAAACAGTCAATCAAGTTCAGGAAGTGCAGAGAGTCCCATACAGGATAAATCCAAGGAGAAACATGCAAAGACACATACTAATCAAACTATCAAAAATTAAATACAAAGAAAAAATATTAAAAGCAGCAAGGGGAAAACAACAGATAGCATACAAGGAAATCCCCATAAGGTTAACAGCTGATCTCTCAGCAGAAACTCTGCAAGGCAGAAGGGAGTGGCAGGACATATTTACAGTGATGAAAGGGAAAAACCTACAACCAAGATTACTCTACCAGCAAGGATCTCATTCAGATTTGACAGAGAAATTAAAAACTTTACAGACAAACAAAAGCTAAGAGGATTCAGCACCACCAAACCAGCTTTACAACAAATGCTAAAGGAACTTCTCTAGGCAGGAAACACAAGAGAAAGAAAAGACCTACAATAACAAACACAAATCAATTAAGAAAATGGTAATAGGAATAGGAACTACATATCAATAACTACCTTAAAGGTAAATGGATTAAATGATCCAACTAAAAGATATAGACTGCCTGAATGATTACAAACACAAGACCCATATACATGCTGTCTACAAGAGACCCACTTCCGACCTAGGGACACGTACAGACTGAAAGTGAGGGGATGGCAAAAGACATTCCACGCAAATGGTAATCAAAAGAAAGCTGGAGTAGCAATTCTCATCTCAGATAAAATAGACTTTAAAATAAAGAATGTTACAAGAGACAAGGAAGGACACTACATAATGATCAAGGGATCAATCCAAGAAGAAGATATGAGAATAGTAAATATTTATGCACCCAACATAGGAGCACCTCAATACATAAGGCAAATGCTAACAGCCATAAAAGGGGAAATCGACAGTAACAAAATAATACTAGGGGACTTTAACACCCCACTTTCACCAATGGACAGATCATCCAAAATGAAAATAAATAAGGAAACAAAAGCTTTAAATGATACATTAAACAAGATGGACTTAATTGATATTTATAGGATATTCCATACAAAAAGAGCAGATTATACTTTCATTTCAAGCGCTCATGGAACATTCTCCAGGATAGTTCATATCTTGGGTCACAAATCAAGCTTTGGTAAATTTAAGAATATTGAAATCATATCAATTAACTTTTCCAACCACAACACTTTGAGACTAGATATCAAATAGAGGAAAAATCTGTAAAAAATACAAACACATGGAGGGTAAACAATACATTACTAAATAACCAAGAGATCACTGAAGAAATCAAAGAGGAAATTAAAAAAATACCTAGAAGAAAAGGACAAAGGAAACACAAGGACCCAAAACCTATGGGATACAGCAAAAGCAGTTCTAAGAGGGAAGTTTATAGCAATACTATCCTACCTCAAGGAACAACTCAAATAAACAACCTAACTTTACACCTAAAGCAATTAGAGAAAGAAGAACAAAAAAACCCCAAAGTTAGCAGAAGGAAAGAAATCATAAAGATCAGATCAGAAATAAATGAGAAAGAAATGAAGAAAACATCAATAAAATAAAAGCTGGTTCTTTGAGAAGATAAACAAAATTGATAAACCATTAGACCGACTCATTAAGAAAAAAAGGGAGAAGACTCAAATCAACAGAATTATAAATGAAAAAGGAGAAGTAACAACTGACACTGCAGAAATACAAACGATCAAGAGAGAGAATTACAAGCAACTATATGTCAAGAAATGGGCAACGTGGAATAAATGGACAAATTCTTAGAAAAGCACAACCTTCTAGACTGAACCAGGAAGAAATAGAAAATATAAACAGACCAATCACAAGCACTGAAATTGAGACTGTGATTAAAAATCTTCCAACAAACAAAAGCCCAGGACCAGATGGCTTCACAGGCAAATTGTATCAAACATTTAGAGAATCGCTAACACCTATACTTCTCAAACTCTTCCAAAATATAGCAGAGGGAGGAACACTCTCAAACTCATTCTACAAGGTCACCATCACCCTAATACCAAAACCTGACAAAGAGGTCACAAAGAAAGAAAACTACAGGCCAATATCACTGATGAACATAGATGCAAAAGTCCTCAACAAAATATTGGAAACAGAATCTAACAGCACATTAAAAGGATCATACACCATGATGAAGTGGGGTTTTTTCCCAGGAATGCAAGTATTCTTCAATATACGCAAATCGATCAATGTGATAAGCCATATTAACATATTGAAGGAAAAAACCATATGATCATCTCAATAGATGCAGAAAAAGGTTTCAACAAAATTCAACACCTTTTTATGATAAAAATCCTCCAGAAAGAAGGCATAGAGGGAACGTACCTCAACATAATAAAGGTGATATATGACAAACCCACAGCCAACATCGTTTGCAATGGTGAAAAATTGAAACCATTTCCTCTAAGATCAGGAAGAAGACAAGGTTGTCACTCTCACCACTTTTATGCAACATAGTTTTGGAAGCTTTAGCCACAGCAATCAGAGAAGAAAAAGATAGTTAAGGAATCCAAATCGGAAAAAAGAAGTAAAGCTGTCACTCTTTGCAGATGACATGATACTATACATAGAGAATCCTGAAGATGCTACTAGAAAACTACTAGAGCTAATCAATGAATTTGGTAAAGTAGCTGGATACAAAATTAATGTACAGAAATCTCTCACATTCCTTTACACTAATGATGAGAATTCTGAAAGTGAATTTAAGGAAACACTCTCATTTACCATTGCAATGAAAAGAATAAAATACCTAGGAATAAACCTACCTAAGGAGACAAAAGACCTGTATGCAGAAAACTATAAGACATTGATGAAAGAAATGAAAGATGATACAAATAGATGGAGAGATATACCATGTTCTTGTATTGGAAGAATCAACATGGTGAAAATGACTCTACTACCCAAAGCAAACTACAGATTCAATGCAATCCCTATCAAACTACCACTGGCATTTTTCACAGAACTAGAACAAAAAATTTCACAATTTGTATGGAAACACAAAAGACCCCGAATAGCAAAAGCAATCTTGAGAAAGAAAAACGGAGCTGGAGGAATCAGGCTCCCTGACTTCAGACTATACTACAAAGCTACAGAAATCAAGACAGTATGGTACTGGCACAAAAACAGAAATATAGATCAATGGAACAGGATAGAAAGCCCAGAGATAAACCCACGCACATATGGTCACCTTATCTTTGATAAAGGAGGCAAGAGTATATAATGGAGAAAAGACAGCCTCTTCATTAAGCGGTGCTGTGAAAACTGGACAGCTACATGTAAAAGAAAGAAATTAGAACACTCCCTAACCCCATACACAAAAATAAACTCAAAATGGATTAAAGACCTAAATATAAGGCCAGACACTATAAAACTCTTAGAGGAAAACATAGGTAGAACACTCTATGACGTAAATCACAGCAAGATCCTTTTTGACCCACCACCTAGAGAAATGGAAATAAAAACAAAAATAAACAAATGGGACCTAATGAAACTTAAAAGCTTTTGCACAGCAAAGGAAACCATAAACAAGACCAAAAGACAACCCTCAGAATGGGAGAAACTATTTGCAAATGAAGCAACTGACAGAGGATTAATCTCCAAAATTTACAAGCAGTTCAAGCAGCTCAATATCAAAAATCAAACAGCCCAATCAAAAAATGGTCAGAAGACCTAAATAGACATTTCTCCAGAGAAGATATACAGGTTGCCAAGAAACACATGAAAGGATGCTCAATATCAGTATTCATTAGAGAAATGCAAATCAAAACTACAATGAGGTACCACCTCACACCATCAGAATGGCCATCCTGAAAAAATCTACAAACAATATATGCTGGAGAGGGTGTGGAGAAAAGGGAACCCTCTTGCACCGTTGGTGGGAATGTAAATTGATACAGCCACTATGGAGAACAGTATGGAGATTCCTTAAAAAACTAAAAATAGAACTACCATATGACCCAGCAATCCCACTACTTGGCATATACCCTGAGAAAACCATAATTCAAAAAGAGTCATGTACCGCAATGTTCATTGTAGCTTTATTTACCATAGCCAGGATATAGAAGCAACCTAAGTGTCCATTGACAGATGAATGGATAAAGAAAGTGTGGCACATATATAAAATGGAATATTACTCAGCCATAAAATGAAACGAAATTTAGTTATTTGTAGTGAGGTGGATGGACTTAGAGACTGTCATAAAGAGTGAAGTCATTCAGAAAGAGAAAAACAAATACTGTATGCTAACACATATATATGCAATCAAAAAAAAAAAAAATGTTTCTGAAGAGCCTAGGGGCAGGACAGGAATAAAGACGCAGACATGGAGAATGGACTTGAGGACACGGAGTGGGAAGGGTAAGCTGGGACGAAGTGAGAGAGTGGCATGGACATGTATACACTACCAAATGTAAAATGGATAGCTAGTGGGAAGCTGCCGCCTAGCACAGGGAGATCAGCTCGGTACTTTGTGACCACCTAGATGGGTGGGGTAGGGAAGGTGGGAAGGAGATGCAAGAGGGAGGAAATATGGGGATATATGTATGTGTATAGCTGATTCACTGTTATAAAGCAGAAACTAAGACACCATTGTAAAGCAATTATACTCCAATAAAGATGTTTAAAAAAATAAAGAAAAAAAGAATCCATCTGCCAGTGCAGGGGACACAGGTTCAAGCCCTGGTCCAGGAAGGTCCCACATGCTGTGGAGCAACTAACCCCGTGTGCCACAACTACTGAGCCCATGTGCCTAGAGTCCGTGCTCTGCAAAAAGAGAAGCCACCGTAATGAGAAGCCCATGCACCCAAACAAAGAAAAGCCCCTGCTTGCCACAACTAGAGAAAGCCTGTGTAGCAACAAAGACCCAACCCAGCCAAAGTAAAATAAATATATAAATAAATTAAGAAAAAAAATAAAAACCAGAATTGCATTTTGCATGTGGATGAATATACTTTCTTACCCCTAAATTTCAAATTTTTACCCCAAAACAAGTTTCTGCTCAAATTTAATTTATTTAAGCAATGAAATGGACCACTTTACTCCTATAACATTCAGATTAATTGAGTTTTATGGTTACTGCATTCAGGTATTTTACTGATTTTATATTTCACTTCTATGTAGGTAAATCAATTTTATATTTAGATAGAAAGTAAAATCACAAATCCCTGCTCAGTATGGACAACTGCTTCTGAAGATTACATTTTATAGATACTGTACACTTTTCACCAATACACTAAATTGGTGATAACTATCAACTGAGTGTAATTTCACATATCCCCGCAGACAGCCACATTTGGAGAGGGAAGGGAAGTTTAGTTATAATGTGACGAGAAAACTTTCAGGGAAGAAAATTATTTTTAAAATAATGCAACTGGAAGGCAAACATCTTAGAAGTAAGCATTAAAATGCTGTATTGTTTTAAATAATGTGATTTTATGTTAGATTTTCTTTTTATAAATAAAACAGATGTGTGACTCTAAAGGGGTAGCACAAGAAACTGGAGTAATGGAGCAGTTCTTTATCTGTCTTGGTAGCGATTTGAATAGATATAATAAAATTTCATAGAATTTTATGGAACTATACCCTAAAAATATTGCATGTAAAAAAGGGTGAAATTTGAATGTGATCTGTGGTTTATAGCATTGTATCAATGTCAGTTTCCTGATTTGATCATTGTGCCATTGTTATGTAGAATATTTTCATTGGGGCAAGGTGAGGGATGGGCCCACTGGGAATCTTTGTATTATTTTTGCAACTTTTATGTGAGTCTAAGGTTATTTCAATAAACAAAGATAAATCATGTGGTCCTTCCTCGGGAAATGAGAAAAGAAGAAAGCAAAGTGACTTTATAAAAAGAAGGCAACAATGATTAATATTGTCATAAATAATAAAATTTCCAGAATCCAAGATAATCCTACTAAGATTGTTAGCAAATATAGCTCATGACATAGGAAGCTGCTCTGGTGGTGTCTGACATTGCCTTAGAGCCTCTTACCTGTTTTTACTGTTTGCCAGCCTAGGGAGAAGGGGCTGCGAGCCTGCAAGTTGTATGAGGAGATTGGGCTGTGGTTGTCAGTGGCTGGACTCCAGGAAAGTGTGGCTGTGCTCTCAGTGATTTCCTCAACGATCACTATCCCTGGTGGGCCTGGGGGACCTATAAGCAAAAGGGAATGGATAAAGTTAAGGTCAAGCCATGAGAAACTGTATTTCCAGTAAGGACCCAACCAAACTAGTAAGTATCTTAATGAAATATATACTTAGTAATGAATGTTGACAGTAAAAAAGAAATGAGATACAAGTTGGTTTCTATGATTTCTGGGGATAACTTAATTATAGTTTAGATTTTTTCCTAATACTTTGTGCTTGGAGGCAGCTACTGGTTAGCATTGCATTTTATAGAAGAGGAAAATATAATTTAAAACAAATGCAAGGATTTGAATGTCAGGAGCAACTATGACTCTTGAAATCAATCACAGCTTACAGAAGTAGCAACAGAGTGATAGGCAATACAATCAGGAACATAAACGATCCCATCATTACCACAAACCTACAGGTATATGGGCCTAATTTTCATGTTCAGGAAGAGTACAGTGTACAAATAGTGTGATGTATCTGCCAAGTAGTTTAAATTCAAACAGGGAACAATGAAAGGCTCTGAAATTATGAGATTTCAGACCAAGAAAGAGTATATACTAGAAGTGAGGCATGGAAAAATGATTAGATGATGATAATGATGATGACTTTTTGGTGAGGGTGAGAGGATGGTGAATTAGAGAAGATTATTCCCCTTTTGATCATAAAAAATTGGTATAGAATAGTGATTATCAAGTGATGTGCACGTAGACTCCAGCTTCAAAAAACAACCAAGATCTGATATGAGGAGAAATATACCTCTGTATTACTACTTCTAAAACAGGGATTTCTAATAACATTCAAAAATATGTACAGTGTTGATATTGTAGTGGCTAAAAACAATGTCAGTTTCCTTATTAACATTTTTCTATTCCCAAATATGGACAATTCAAGCTGCAAGGATGCTTTTATTTTCAATGAAAAATATAATCCACCTTTAAATATTTTATTTTCCAAATTAGTCCTTATGTAGCAAGTTGCTCTCTGGATTTGGGGATTATGAAGTCTGAGCAGTAAGGGCTGACCTAGACTGTAAGGAGCTAAGAAATGGTGGAATGTTAAAGAGATGGAGACAGTAAAGACCTTTGAGTACAAAATAAGGAAGGGACGATGAGACGGACAAAGTGTTTTTTAAACATCACCAAGTGAATGACATTTTTAGGAAATGAGAAATGGGTGTTATATCAAGAGTAAGAAGAACCAGCAGTGGCTAACAGAGACTCAAGACTTAGAAGACAAGGACTACTCCATCAGGAAGGTGACAAAAGACTGGGATTGTGATCAAACGTGTAGAGGATAACCATGAGAAGTGGCATTTTCTTTTCTCTCTGAGAGAAATTAAGGAAGAAACAATGAATAGAGAGAGAAATCTTTTGAAATGCTAAGAAGGGAAGTTGGGAGAACTCATTTGGGAAGGTTCTCCTTTTTTCACTAAAGAAGGAAAAATTATCCACAAAAAGGGAAGGTTGTTGGGTGAGAATGGGACTGGGAGCTAGAGAAGAATGGAAAATGTCTAAATAAGCCCATGATAAAAGAGGAAAGACATGAAGAAGAGTGAAGTATAAATATTTTGGAATAGTCTTGGAGTTCAAGTTTTGTTCAATAACATAATTTTGAAGTGGAACTGACCAACTCAACAAGGTTAGGTTAGAAAGCCAGGACCAGGGCCAGAAAAAGTGGTTAATTGGGTCAATTTAGATTTAGTTTATAAATTTGATATTACATCATCAAAGATGCCAATAGTATAAATGACCATAGCCTCAAGGAGGACTAGAGAGTCAAGTGAAGCCAGAATGGTGCTGGCAGACTAAAATAAAAAAGCAGAGTCCAGGAAACCAGGTTTTTATGAGGGGAAGATGTAAGAATAAGAAATTGTGAGAAGAAAATAGTAGAATTTGTGATTTAAGTGTAGGGAACTTTCGATGAGAATTTGTGTTTATCTGGAATGAAGTGGGAAATATAATTATTAGGTCAAGGACTTATGGAAGAATATGTTTGATGTGTCACCAATATAAATGTTCAGAGTATTAAAATGGTAGCTAAGGATGAGGTGTGGAAAATAAATGAGATCCAGGTACTGAAGATGTCTAACAAGTTGTTAGACTGCAGTGACATGGATATGGAGGAGTGAGTCTAACAATAATAAAGATAAGAATATTAACTGTAATAATTATACCAATAGCTACCATATCCTCACTGTACTGTATTAAGTCACTGCATTAACTATTTTGCAAACATTAACTTGTTCACCTATTTCTATGTCACTGTGAGGTGGGCATTATAATCCCTATTTCATAGAGGACATAAGGGAATCTCAAAGAGCTAGTTTGGTCGACTAATAATAAATAAGTTATGTAGTCAAAACCTTACTATATGTTAGGTGTTACACTAGGCAGTGGGTATCAGAGAATCCCTTCTAGTGAGGAGAAGTTATTTGCCCAAGTAGCTCTGCTAATGAATGGCACAGCAGAGATCTGAATTCAGATCTGATTGTAAAGCCTGATTTGTTCAAGAAAGCAAGGATTACAGAGATCCTTCTTCCTTTCCCTGTTAATCTATGGAGTACTTTCAGTTGAAGGAAGGAAAGAAAGAGAAAAAGTGTGTGTTGGGGAACGGCACATTTAAATTATGTAGTAGAGATAGACATAACATTGAAGAAACTGTTTAGGACTTTGTGGCAGCCTGTGTATGAGATAGCCATCAACACTTTCTTTCCTCCTTGTACGTGAAGGTCATTCCCTTTTTGGAAGGTGAAGCCTATTCTTTCAATCCCGTTGAATTTGGGTTGGCCTGTGACTACAGGCATACTTCACTGATATTATGGATTTTTTTCTAGACGACCATAATAAAGGTAATGTTGCAATAAAGCAAGTCACACAATTTTTTTGATTTCCAAGTGCATATAAAATTATGTTTACATCATACTATAGTCTATCAAGTGTGCAATAACATTATTTCTAAAAAAACAATGTACATACCTTAATTAAAAATACTTTATTGCTAAAAACTGCTAACCATTATCTCAGCCTTCAGTAGGTCATAATCTTTTAGCTGGTGGAGGGTCTTGTCTCAAAGTTGACAGCTGTGGACTGATTGAGGTGGTGGTTACTGAAGGGTGGGGTGGCTGTGGCAATTTCTTAAAATAAGTCAACTATGATGTTTGCCACATAAATTGACTCTTCCTTTCATGAATGAGTTCTCTGTAACATACTATGATGCTGGATAGCATTTTACCCACAGTAGAATTTCTTTCAAAATTGGAGTCAGTCCTCCCAAACAATTTTCACAATCGTTTCAACAATTTTCATAGCACGTTTGCCAAGGTAGTTTCCATCTCAAGAAACCATTTTCTTAGCACATCTGTAAGAAGCAACTCTTCATTTGTTAAAGTTGTATCATGAGAATGCAGGAATTCAGTCACAACTACAATCTACACTTCTAACTTTAGCACTCTTGCTATTTCCACTACATCTTCCTCTACTGAAGTCTTGAATCCCTCAGTCATCCATAAAAGTTGGAATCAGCTCCTTCCAAATTCCTGTCAATGTTGATATTTTGACTTCTTCCCATGAATCACAAACGTGCTTAATGGCATTAGGATGGTGAATCCTTTCCTGAAGGTTTTCAGTTTATTTTACTCAGATCCATCAGAGGAATCACTGTCTATGGCAGTTGTAGCCTTATGAAATGTATTTCTGAAATAAAAAGACTTGAAAGTCAAAATTACTCCTTGATCCATGGGCTGCAGAATGGATATTGTGTTAGCAGGCATGAAAACAACATAAATCTTGTTGTACATCTCCATCAGAGCTCTTGGGTCGCCAGGTGCATTATCATTGAGCTGTAATATTTTGAAAGAAATCTTTTTTTCTGAGCAGTAAGTCTCAACAGTGGGCTTCAAGTATTGAGTAAACCATGTTGTAAACAGATATGCTGTCATCCATGCTTTGTTGTTCCACTTATAGAGCACAGGCAGTGTATATTTAGGCCCTAGGATTTTCAGAATGGTAAATGAGCATTGGTTTCAACTGAGAGTCACCAGCTGCATTAGCCCCTAACAAGAGAGTCAACCTGCCTGTTGAAGCTTTGAAGTCATGCATTGACGTCTCCTCTCTAGCTGTGAAAGTCCTAGATGGCATCTTCTTCCAATAGAAGGATGTTTCATGTACATTGAAAATAAGTTATCCAGTTGAGCCATTTTTATTAATTATCCTTGCTAGATCTTCTGGATAACTGGCTGCAGCTTCTACCTCAGCACTTGCTGCTTCACCTTGTACTTTTATGTATGGAGATGTCTTCTTTCCTTAAACCTCAGGAACCAACCTCTGCTAGTTTCAAACTTTTCTTTTGCAGCTCTCTCACCTCAGTCTTCATAAAATTGAAGGGAGTTAGGGCTTTGCTCTAGATTAGGCTTTGGCTTAAGGGAATGTTGTGGCTGGTTTGATCTTCTGTCCAGACCTAAAACTTTCTTCATATCAGCAATAAGCCTGTTTTGCTTTCTTATCATCTGTGTATTCACTGCAGTAGCACTTTTAATTTCCTTCAAAAACTTTTCCTTTGCATTCAAAACTTGGCTAAGCGGTGCAAGAGGCATAGCTTTCAGCTTATCTCAACTTTAAACATGCTTTCCTCTCTAAGCTTAATCATTTCTAGCTTTTGATTTAAAGTGAGAGACCTGCGACCCTTTCTTTAACTTGAACACTTAGAGACCATTGTAGGGTTATTAACTGGTCCAATATCAATATTGTTGTGTCTCAGGGAATAGGGAGGCCCAAGGAGAGGGAGAGATATAGGGGGACAGATGGTCAGTGGAGTAATAAGAACATATACAACATTTATCAATTAAATTTGCTTTCTTATATGGGTGTAGTTCATGGTGCCCCAAAACAATTGCAATTGTAGTATCAAAGATCACTGATTGCAGAGTACCATAACAAATACAACAATAATAAAAAAGTTTGAAATATTGCAAAAATTACCAAAATGTGACACAGAGACACAAAGTGAGAAAATGCTTTCGGAAAAATGGTGCTTTCGGAAAAATGCAGGGTTGCCACAAACCTTCAATTTGTAAAAAATGCAATATCTGCAAAGTGCAATAAAGTGCAATAAAGCGAAGTATGCCTATATTTGACCCAGGTGACAGTGGTAGAAGTGACACAGCGTAACTTTTGAGGAGAAGTCATAAGAAGCTTTGCAGCTTCATCCCATGTCTCCTGGAATGCTTATGGGAAAATCCAGCTGCCTAGTTAGAAGTCCTATTAAACTGAGGCTACCATTCTGTCAGGAAGTCCAAGCTAGCCATTTGGAGAATCCCGTGGAGAGAGGGATATCCAACTTGCCCTCAGCTATTCCAGTCATCCCAGCCCAGGCACCAGACATGTGAAGAAGCCTTCAAATGATTCCAGTTTCAGCCACCGTTAGACATATGTGCATGAGAGATCCCTGCTAAGAACCTAGCTATGCCTGTCAGCTGCCAAAACAATGAGAGCAAATAATGTATGGATATTTTAAGCCACTAATTTTGGGGAAACAATGGATAATTGGAACAGACTTCAAAATAGTTTGATTTGAGAGTTTGTTCATAGGTAGGGAATTTGTCAGGAGAATCTTTAACATGCTTTGAAAAAAGACTTGAAATTTAGCTATTGTATTCAAATAGGAATAATTACCAACATAATTCATTTTTTAAGTTCTTCCATATTGTTCCATTTCTTCTGTTCCATTTCATCCATTCTATTCATTTATGTCTTCAAAAAGCATTAACGATCACCTACATGTGAGGCATGATAGGAGATATTGTGGAAAGTAACTATTTGTTAACTTAAATAAAATAATTTGCCTTTCTGAGTATTAAATCTCTACTAAAATATTTAAATTAGTTCTCTTAAAAAACATATATTTCTTTTAATAATAGGCAATAATTACTCTAAATACTTTTTTAAAAACTTCAGCTGGTACAAAAAATGGAACTTACAACATAATTAATAAATTCCCAAGTATTTTTCTTTATATTTGGCTATTTTCCCAAATATAGTCTTTAGCAAAATAATCAGTGACAGTGAACAAGATTTATGTACCCAGGATGCTGATTGTGGCTGTGCAATTATATATAATTACAAGCCATTGTAAATAATTAATTGTCTGATAATCATGTAATGTTTAAATCATAAAATCTTATAATAAAATATTAGGTGGCCATTAAACTGCCTAATATTTAGGACTCTTTAATGATATGGGAAATGTTCATAAAAAAATAGAATGCAAAATTATATGTTTATATAAATGTATAAATAGTAATTTGCCTAATGTTTACAGGAAAAGACTGGAAAGAAATGCATTAAAGTGTACATGGTGGTTATTGCTTGGAGCTGAAGCTATAATGACTTAAATTTTATTCTTTATACTTGTTTGGATTTTCCAATTCTGTACAATAAGCATGTATTACTTCTAAAATTATTTTAAAAATCATTATTTTAAACAATGCCTCCATATTGTGATATGGATGTACTATTCTAAGTATATTCTATTTAACTAAACATTTGCTTATTCCTAGTATGTGTGTGGAAAGCACTGTGCTGAGTGGTGGGAGAAAGGTGGGGGAAATGGTTTATAGGAGGACAAAATAGGGTTCCAACCCCAGGTGTGTTTAAAATCCAGTGGCAGAGACAGATCTTTTACAAAAAACAAATGCCAGGCAATAATAATGTTGCACATTAGTACATTTGACATCTCATTATAGCACTTGTTACATTGGTTATAATTATTTTTTTGTAAGTTCCGTCTGTCTGAATATTCAACATGGTAATTGGTATATATTAGTCGCTAAGTAAATATCTGTAGAGGAAGAGATGAAAGGGAGAAGGGAGAAGAAGGAAGAAGAGATGTGGAAAGACCAAAGGAGTTTTGTTTTGAATTTGAAATGCTGTGTAACAATTAACAAGTTTTAAAATAAAGTAATTATCATGTAAGACAAATATTCAATATGACAGCCTCTTTTTTTGTTACATCAAAATATTTGAGTTAACCGTTTTTTTTTTTGTTTGTTTTGTTTCTTCAGTTAAGAGTAGAGTAGGGTGGTAATAAAAATGACAGACTAGGTCAATGAACGAAGAAAACATTTTCATATGATTTAATACTAAGCTCATCATTATTAGAATCTTAGAGTATTAAAGTTTATGGACAGACAACTTTTCTAAATCTTTATAAATCTGAAAGATTGTTATGAATATAGTATTGTAAAAATATTCTAAAAAATTAGTGATGAACCAAGATGGCGGAGTAGAAGGACGTGCTCTCACCCCCTCTTGCAAGAACACCAGAATCACAACTAGCTGCTGGACAATCATTGACAGGAAGACACTGGAACTCAGCAAAAATGATACCCCACATCCAAAGACGAAGGAGAAGCCACAATGAAACGTTAGGAGGGTCACAATCACAGTAAAATCAAATCCCATAACTGGTGGGTGGGTGACTCACAGACTGGCGAACACTTATAACAGAGAAGTCCATTCACTGGAGTGAAGCTTCTGAGCCCCATGTCAGGCTTCCCAACCTGGGGGTCCGGCAATGGGAGGAGGAATTCCTAGAGAATCAGACTTTGAAGCCTAGTGGGAATTGATTGCAGGACTTTGACAGGACTGGGGGAAATAGAGACTCCACTCTTGGAGGGCACACACAACGTAGTGTGTGCATTGGGACCCAGGGGAAGGAGCAGTGACCCCAGGGGAGACTGAACCAGACATACCTGCTAGTGTTGGAGGGTCTCCTGCAGAGGCAGGGCGTGGCTCGGTTTCACCAGGGGGACAAGGACACTGGCAGCAGAAGTTCTGGGAAGTGCTCCTTGGTGTGAGCCCTCCCAGAGTCTGTCATTAGACCCACCAAAGAGCGCAGGTAGGCTCTAGTGTTGGGTTGCCTCAGGCCAAAAAACCAATAGGGAGGGAGCCCAGCCCAACACATCAACAGTAAAGTGGATTAAAGTGTTACTGAGCTCTGAACACCACAGCAACAGTCAGCTCTACCCACCACCAGTCCCTCCCATCAAGCATTTTAGATAGCCTCATACACCAGAGGGCAGACAGCAGAAGCAAGAAGAACTACGATCCTGCAGCCTGTGGAACAAAAACCACATTCACATAAAGATAGACAAGATGAAAAGGCAGAGGACTATATACCAGATGAAGGAACAAGATAAAACCCCAGAAAAACAATTAAATGAAGTGGAGATAGGCAACCTTCCAGAAAAAGAATTCAGAATAATGATAGTGAAGATGATCCAGGACCTCAGAAAAGAATGGAGGCAAAGATCGAGAAGACGCAAGAAATGTTTAACAAAGACCTAGAAGAATTAAAGAACAAGCAAACAGAGAGGAACAATACAATAACTGAAAGAAAAACTACACTAGAAGGAATCAATAGCAGAATAACTGAGACAGAAGAACGGATAAGTGACCTGAAAGACACAATGGTGGAATTCACTGTTGCGGAACAGAATAAAGAAAAAAGAATGAAAAGAAATGAAGACAGTCTAAGAGAACTCTGGGGCAATATTAAACATAACAACATTCGCATTATAGGGGTCTCAGAAGGAGAAAAGAGAGAGAAAGGACCCGAGAAAATATTTGAAGAGATTATAGTCGAAAACTTCCCAAACATGGGAAAGGAAATAGCCACCCAAGTCCAGGAAGCGCAGCGAGTCCCATACAGGATAAACCCAAGGAGAAACATGCCGAGACACATAGTAATCAAATTGGCAAAAATTAAACACAAAGAAAAATTATTGAAAGCAAATAGGGAAAACCGACAAATAACATACAGGGGAACTCCCATAAGGTTAACAGCTGATTTCTCAGCAGAAACTCTACAAGCCAGAAGGGAGTGGCATGATATACTTAAAGTGATGAAAGGGAAAACCTACAACCAAGATTACTCTACCCAGCAAGGATCGCATTCAGATTCAATGGAGAAATCAAAAGCTTTACAGACAAGTAAAAGCTAAGAGAATTCAGCACCACCACACCAGCTCTACAACAAACGCTAAAGGAACTTCTATAAGTGGGAAATACAAGAGAAGAAAATGACCTACAAAAACAAACCCATAACAATTAAGAAAATGGTCATAGGAATATACATCTCGATAATTACCTTAAATATGAATGGATTAAATGCTCCAACCAAAAGACACAGGCTTGCTGAATGGTTACAAAAACAAGACCCATATATTTACTGTCTACAAGAAACCCACTTCTGACCTAGGGACACATACAGACTGAAAGTGAGGGGATGGAAAAAGGTATTCCATGCAAATGGAAATCAAAAGAAAGCTGGAGTAGCTATACTCATATCAGATAAAATCGACTTTAAATTAAAGAATGTTACAAGAGACAAGGAAGGATACTACATAATGATCAAGGGACCAAGCCAAGAAGAAGATATAGCAATTATAAATATATATGCACCCAACATAGGAACACCTCAATACAAAAGGCAACTGCTAACAGCAATAAAAGAGGAAATCGACAGTAACACAATAATAGTGGGGGACTTTAACACCTCCCTTACACCAATGGACAGATCATCCGAAATGAAAATAAATAAGGAAACAGAAGCTTTAAATGACACAATAGAACAGATAGATTTAATTGATATTTATAGGACATTCCATCCAGAAAGAGCAGATTTCATTTTCTTCTCAAGTGTGCATGGAACATTCTCCAGGATAGATCACATCTTGGGTCACAAATCAAGCCTCAGTAAACTTAACAAAATTGAAATCATATCAAGCATCTTTTCTGACCACAACACTATGAGATTAGAAATGAATTACAGGGAAAAAAACGTAAAAAACACAAACACAGGGAGGCTAAACAATACGTTACTAAATAACCAAGAGATTAGTGAAGAAGTCAAAGAGGAAATCAAAAAAATACCTAGAGATAAATGACAATGAAAACACGATGATCCAAAACCTATGGGATACAGCAAAAGCAGTTCTAAGAGGGAAGTTTATAGCTATACAAGCCTACCTCAGGAAACAAGAAAAATCTGAAGTAAACAATCTAACCTTACACCTAAAGGAACTAGAGAAAGAAGAACAAACAAAACCCAGAGTTAGCAGAAGGAAACAAATGATAAAGATCAGAGCAGAAATAAATGAAATAGAAACAAAGAAAACAACAGCAAAGATCAATAAAACCAAAAGCTGGTTCTTTGAGAAGATAAACAACATTGATAATCCATTAGCCAGACTCATCAAGAAAAAGAGGGAGAGGACTCAAATCAATAAAATTAGAAATGAAAAAGGAGAAGTTACAACAGACACTGCAGAAATACAAATCATCCTAAGAGACTACTACAAGCAACTCTATGCCAATAAAATGGACAACCTGGAAGAAAAGGACAAATTCATAGAAAGGTATAACCTTCCAGGACTGAACCAGGAAGAAACAGAAAATATGAACAGACCAATCACAAGTAATGAAATTGAAACTGTGATTAAAAATATTCCAACAAACAAAAGTCCAGGACCAGATGGCTTCACAGGTGAATTCTATCAAACATTTAGATAAGAGCTAACACCCATCCTTCTCAAACTCTTTCAAAAAATTGCAGAGGAAGGAACACTCCCAAACTCATTCTATGAGGCCACAATCAGCCTGATAGCAAAATCAGACAAAGATGTCACAAAAAAAGAAAATTACAGACCAATATCACTGATGAATATAGATGCAAAAATCCTCAACAAAATACTAGCAAACAGAATCCAGCAGCACATTAAAAGGATCATACACTATGATCAAGTGGGATTTATCCCAGGGATGCAAGGATTCTTCAATATATGCAAATCAATCAATGTGATACACCATATTAACAAATTGAAGAATAAAAGCCATATGATCATCTCAATAGATGCAGAAAAAGTTTTTGACAAAATTCAACAACCATTTATAATAAAAACTCTCCAGAAAGTGGGCATAGAGGGAACCTACCTCAACATAATAAAGGCCATATATGACAAACCCACAGCAAACATCATTCTCAATGGTGAAAAACTGAAAGCATTTCCTCTAAGATCAGGAACGAGACAAGGATGTCCACTCTCACCATTATTATTCAACATAGTTGTGGAAGTCCTAACCACGGCAATCAGAGAAGAAAAAGAAATAAAAGAATACAAGTTGGAAAAGAAGAATTAAAACTGTCACTGTTTGCAGATGACATATTATACATAGAGAATCCTAAAGATGCTACCAGAAAACTACTAAAGCTAATCAGTGAATTTGGTAAAGTATAAGGATACAAAATTAATGCACAGAAATCTCTTGCATTCCTATACACTAATGTTGAAAAATCTGAAAGAGAAATTAAGGAAACACTCCCATTTACCATTGCAACAAAAAGAATAAAATACCTAGGAATAAACCCACCTAGGGAGAACAAAGACCTGTATGCAGAAAACTATAAGGCACTGATGAAAGAAATTAAAGTTGATACCAACAGATGTAGAGTTATACCATGTTCTTGGATTGGAAGAATCAATATTGTGAAAATGATTAAACTACCCAAAGCAATCTACAGATTCAACGCAATCCGTATCAAATTACCAATGGCATTTTTTACGGAACTAGAAGAAATCATCTTAAAATTTGTACGGAGACACAAAAGACCCTGAATAGCCAAAGCAGTCTTGAGGGAAAGAAATGGAGCTGGAGGAATCAGACTCCCTGACTTCAGACTATACTACAAAGATACAGTCATCAAGACAATATGGTACTGGCACAAAAACAGAAACATAGATCAATGGAACAAGATAGGAAGCCCAGAGATAAACCCACGCACCTATGGTCAACTAATCTATGACAAAGGAGGCAAGGATATACAATGGGGAAAAGACAGTCTCTTCAATAAGTGGTGCTGGGAAAACTGGACAGCTACATGTAAAAGAATGAAATTAGAACACTCCCTAACACCATACACAAAAATAAACTCAAAATGGATTAGAGACTTAAATGTAAGACCGGACACTATAAAACTCTTAGAGGAAAACATAGGAAGAACACTCTTTGACATAAATCACAGCAAGATCTGTTTTGACCCACCTCCTAGAGTAATGGAAATAAAAACAAAAATAAACAAATGGGACCTAATGAAACTTCAAAGCTTTTACACAGCAAAGGAAACAAATATACAAAGAGCTCATGCAGCTCAATATTAAAGAAACAAACAACCCAATCCAAAAATAGGCAGAAGACCTAAATAGACATTTCTCCAAAGAAGACATACAGATGGCCAAGAAGTACATGAAAATCTGCTCAACATCACTAATTATTAGAGAAATGCAAATCAAAACTACAATGAGGTATCACCTCACACCAGTTAGAATGGGCATCATCAGAAAATCTACAAACAACAAATGCTGGAGAGGGTTCAGAGAAAAGGGAACCCTCTTGCCCTGTTGGTGGGAATGTAAATTGATACAGCCACTATGGAGAACAGTATGGCAGTTCCTTAAAAAACTAAAAACAGAATTACCATATGATCTAGCAATCCCACTACTGGGCATATACTCAGAGAAAACCATACTTGAAAAAGACACATGCACCCCAATGTTCATTGCAGCACTATTTACAATAGCCAGGTCATGGAAGCAACCTAAATGCCCATCGACAGATGAATGAATAAAGAAGAAGTGGTACATATATACAATGGAGTATTACTCAGCCATAAAAAGGAATGAAATTGAGTCATTTGTTGAGACCTGGACGGATCTAGAGACTGTCAAACAGAGTGAAGTAAGTCAGAAAGAGAAAAACAAATATCATATATTAACGCATGTATGTGGAACCTAGAAAAATGGTACAGATGAACTGGTTTGTAGGGCAGAAGTTGAGACACAGAGGTAGAGAACAGACGTATGGACACCAAGGGGGGAAAACCGTGGTGGGGTGGGGATGATGGTGTGCAGAATTGGGTGATTGGAATTGAGATGTATGCACTGATGTGTATAAAATTGATGACTAATAAGAACGTGCAGTATTAAAAAACAGACAAACAAAAAAAATTAACTAATACTAAACTTTCTTTGGGTTATTTGTATGGAAATATGTTAGTATAAATGTTTCAGACATTACATGAAATTTCTAAAAAAAAAATTAGTGATGTGATTTACCTATTAAAACACATTAAATGAAATTTTCAACCATAATGAAAGTGAAAATGAGTTTATGGTTATTATATTAGTATTGGTTTACAATGCTCTAATTACAGAGAAAAATGTACTTTTAGACATTATGTACTGAATTGTGGCTGCAATTAGCTTCTTGTATATATTTAGGAGTGAATTACATTAATATTATATTAATACAATCAATAATTTTGTTTTTAAAGCCTGTTCATGATGGTCATATTTTCAACATCTTTTGACTTTTTTTAAAGTCAGGGAGTAAATTTTCTCTTCAAAGAATTTTATAGCTAATTTACACAAGATATATTTGAAAATAGATTAATAAGAGATAAGATGACAAATGTGTGGCTGTAGCTAGTGTCTGAATGTTTTATAGATGCCAGTCATTTAGAAGAAATCTTATTAATTTTATACTGAGGTGTAATGATTCAATGTCAGATGGTCAGGTATCTGGAAAGTCCCCCTCTCTCCCGCACCCATGATAGTGCTCTTATATAGGGTCACTAAAATAAATATTTTATTTGAAAGTAGACCATTTAGAAAAATGGACACAGTCTTTATTTCTTCATGGTAAGGACTCTGAGCAAATGACAATGCACAAAGGCCCTTGGCAGAAGCCATGCTCTCATGAATTCAATCTGTCTCCATCAAGGGCTCCCCAGGATTGCCGTTAGATTGCTATCAGATCAACTCACTCTGCTGACCTAATGTTCAGTTAGAAATTTGTCTTCTCTTGAGAAGACATTGACTTTTATAGTTGAAAAACAAATAAAATATATATCTCTTTGTAACATTTAAAGTTGTTATTTTTATCCTGGTGACATGAAACAAGGACTTAAAGACTTCATGTAATAGTTAAACATGTTACAGAGTCTTGGAATGTTTAAATTAACCAGAGCCATCTAGCTCAACCCTATTATTTTTCAGATGAGGAAGGAGAGAGAGAAACTCCTCCTCAAAAAAATGAGATCAAAAGGGTCCTTATCCTTTAGAAGGAAAATGAGTGGAAGCAGGTGTTGGCTTTAGTCTGGACAGCCAGTGGTGGGGCGTTTCCTGTTTAAAGCAAATTATGACAAATTAATGTCAACAAACAGGAAGCTGCATACTGACCTCCTGTGAAATTATTGTTCATTCTCCTATTAGACATCAATTGGTGGTGCCAGGCTTTAGAATTTTTGTGTTGTGACTGTCCAATCCTTTTTGAGGAATAATTCTTTAAAACATCTTCCTAATGCTAAGCATGACTCCCTGTGGCAAGCAACTTCTTTTTCTCACCTAGCATCACATTCTCTGCCTGATTTTGACACCTGCTTATTCAATAAATATTTCTACTGGTACGTGTTACTTTTTAAACAAATCTATTTTGTAAAAAATAAATCTACTCAGTTTTTATTTTCATTTTTATTTGATTTGGGGGACTTTCTATTTTTCTTATATAGAAGTTTTAAGTGAAAAATTAAACTTGTTGGGATTCAAAACATTAAACAGTTCTTTGTTTTAAATTGATTAAACTAAAATGAAAAGTTCAATACCAAATATGCCATGGTATCTTAAATTGGTTCTGTCTTTAAGCCCATAAATATTGCTTGGGGACAGACACTTCTTACTTCTAGACACATGTAGGCATATGGGTCAGAAGAAAGGAAAGCAATCACAGAAGTAAAGTCATGAACATGCCCTTCTAATACTAAGGGAAGAGATTTAGCTACTGTCTGAAAGATTATATTAATGCAGAAAAATAAACTTGATAACTCAGACTATGAAGAGTATTTTTAATTTTTATGATGTATAGTTTAAATACATGCAACGAACTGTCTAGTACAAAGGACCATTTTGTGTAGATCAAATTTAAAAGACCATAATAAATAACAACAAAACCTTTCATTAAAAAGTAATAGTCAACAATGTGAGTAGATTTCCTGTATCACATCACATATTAATACCTAGTAGTAATTGGTTGCTGAGGTTTTCATCTTTACAATAGAATTATGAAGACTTACGATATACCCTTATTTAAGATGTTATTGATAGCATATTTATTTTTATGCAAGAAAAGGTCTCCTGGCATACTTTGATGTATTGTAAAGTTCAACTTCACATAGCATTGCATCTTTCTTTGCCTTTTCCTCAGATACTTCCTTACCATCATTATGTTCCTCATGAAGTCGAGAGGGTGTTCCTAAATTTCTTTACTTTTTACCTACCTAATTTATGTGACCCTTTCATACTGTTCTCGATCCCATGAGAATAATTTTTTTTTAAACCAGGGGTAGTTAAGGATGGAAGTGAGAGCTAAACAGTTCTAATTATTTTTTTCAAAAGCAATTTTGTTTCTCATTAATTTGGTAAAGTTCACCATTTATTATATCTATCCATGTATCATTATTATCATCATTATATATATTATTATTATTTTGTATCTACCTATCTATCATTACCATTATATTATTATTGTTATTTTGTATCTATTTGTCTATCTATTTATCTATCATCATTATCATCATCGTCATCATTATCTATGTAACCTGGTCCCTCAGCATGAAATTCTTGTCTCTCCTCACTTTGCCTATTTAACACCTGTTTAGGCTTCAAATTTCAAATCTCTGCTGAAGTATCACTGCTTTGGAGGAAACTTCTCTTGCTGCCCGGTCTAGGTAAAATCACAAGATTATATACATTCATATAGTACCATGTACCTCTCATTCATAGTTGAAATCTATGAAGGTTTCTACTTATTTGTGTGAATCTCCTATTAAGGGTAGATTTCCTATTTGAATTTTAGGTACAGGAGGGCTGAAGTTGTGCTTGTAATTTGCTCACTATTGTAGTCCCACTTTCTAGTACAGGTCTTGGCACTTAGTGTGTTATCACTATAGATTTGTAATAAATGAA
This sequence comes from Eschrichtius robustus, assembly GCF_028021215.1. Lineage (NCBI taxonomy): Eukaryota > Metazoa > Chordata > Mammalia > Artiodactyla > Eschrichtiidae > Eschrichtius > Eschrichtius robustus. The sequence goes on from NC_090834.1 coordinate 36,553,358, forward strand.
TGAATGAATAATTTTATTAACCTAATGGGCTAGCATAGCTGTTGGGCTATCTTTTTACACATTTTTCCTTTTGACCCAATCAAAATATGAAAAAGAGTAATATATCTTTACAAAATCATTTATTCTGAAAAAATACTCAATATATATTAAAAAATAGATTCTAATTATGCTATGTTCTCATCTTTGGTAAATTCTCTTAATTAGAAACCCATCAGATCATGGTGTTTCTAAGCAACAGCAACAACAAACAAGCTATTAGTGTCTTTCAGACTTTGATGAGCAACAAAATCTCTGGCATGTTAGTAAAAAATTATCTAGATTCCTGAGCTGTACTCAATAGCTACTGAATTTCAATTTCTGTGACTAGAGCTTCAGCATTGTATTTCATACAGGTTGTCTAGGAATTTTTGTGCACCCTATATTTTAAGAAAAACTGATCTAAAGAGATTTTGATAAAGAGTCATAGGAATATTATTCCAGTTCTGACTCTTTTATGTAAGAGCTTTATTCAAGTTTCTGAACCTCATTAATGCTCAGTTTCCTTACATTTTATAAAGGGGATGATAACATCAAATTTATGTCATTATTGTGAGGGCTGTGTAGGGTAATGTATGTAACAGTACTTTGTAAATAGCTATACTAGCATTGGCTAGGCCTTTAACTAACTCAAGAACTTTGACGGTGTCATATGATCTCACAATGCTTCATTTTTTACCAATAAAAATGAGAACCTATGCAACATATTGATTTATCAAAACAAATAAAGATAGATGTGAAAATGCTTTGAAAAAGAAAAAAAATGTACTATTATTGGAAGATTCAATAAACAATCTCTATCTTCAGGGGAGTTTATAACGGAAAGGGGAAAAAGTGGTGCTGAAATAATAATGATTTAATGAGCACCTATCAGGTAGAAGGTAATGTACTAAATGTAATGTACTTTCTCTTTAATCTTTACAGAAAATCTGGTATTGACACCTGAAGACTGAGTCTCAGAAAGTACAAGTGACTCACTCAAGACAGCACAATATTCCAATACTGGACTTGGGATTCAATTCTGATTCTTAATTGCATATATATCTGAGTTTTAGCTCTGTGCTATTCATTAATATGCAACACTTCTTCACATAATTCAGCATAGACAGAAAATGTAGATTTCAGAAGTTTAAGAATTATTATGAGCAGGGGCAAATAATTTTTTTATTGATTGAAAATGGATTTAGAGATAGAAAATATATGATAGAGATGAAGTGAGCCTTGTGGTTTGCTCCCTAATATTCACTCAACCTGTCCCAATGTGGTATAGGGAATTAACCCCCCATTATATGCGGTAGCCCTGATTAGTCTATGCCCATCTTGGCAATCTCACCTGCCCCTACAGGTTCAGGAAGTTAGGTCTAAGCCAATCAAATCATGACAATCGTATTATGATAGGTACTGGTTCAGGAGTAAGCACATGGTCTAAATTGGCAAAGCCAGATGAAGTGATAGACATTTGTAGAGATACACTAGTTTTTTCTCCTGTTGTATGTGAACATGAAAGAATTTAGGCCCTATTATTCTTGGCAGTCAGCCTATGATTACAATGAGCTTTAGGGTAAGGCCAGCACTGAAGATGACAGAATGGAGATGGACCCAACCCATGTCCTTGAAAAAAACTTGAGACATTGGATCAACCAATGAAAAAAATCTGCTTTAGCTTCCTGTCAAGAGAGCCAATAAATTTCTTATTGCTTAAGCCAATTTGAGTTAGGCTTTATATTACTTGCAACTGGAAGCATCCTAAGATACAAAGTATAACAGAAGTCCCTTGGTTTACAAAGATTAAAACTGGAATAAGTCATTATCTGTGCTAAGACTGGTTATATTAGCATAAATAATCTGAAAAGAGGATCTCCAACAATATCTAATTACTCCAAATAAACCTTTTGGAATTGAAAAATGACTAAAAGTTAATCAGGAAAACTGAAAGAACAGCCAGCCAACTAGCAGCAAACAGCCAGAGAGGTAAACACAGAATACAATGAAATTACTAAAATGACTTAAAAATTTACCTATAGGATATATTAATCACTTTTGGATAGAGACTTGGGGCTTATTAAACATGTAGTATTATAACCAATGAATTCCTATGACAATAAAGTTCAACAAATTATTGAAAACTAAAGAAGGAATTTTAGAACAAGATTGAAAAATCCTATTTTACAAGCCCACAATTAAATAATCTGTGTCATTCTTATTACTACATTCATTTAAAAAAAAAAAAAAAGGCCTGAAAGGGCTGGAGAAATTGCCATGTGAGGACAAAAATGAAAAGCTAAACTTGACAGTTTTGACTGATGGAGGCTGACTAGATACCTTGACACATGGGAACTCATGCAGGCCTTGCTATTTTCCAGCCAGGTGAGTTAGAATTTCACTTTTGTATCTCTAGGACACAGAAAATTCTTTAGACAGTGAAGCTGGAAGGGTGGGTTTTGCAGTGAATATTCCAAGGAAACAGTTCCTCTGGGCTTGTACTTAAAAATAGAACAGGTGACTTTTTTTTTTTCTTTTGGTGGCAAAAGGGAATAAGTAAAAAAATATACCCAAAGACTGGAAAATTCAAGGCATTTCTGAAAAGCAGGCAGGCAGATGGTTTAAGTTTGATCAGAGTAGCAGGATTTTATGTGGAGAAAAGGAGGTTGAGGGAAGACCTTGAACAGCAGGACAATGAGTTTGAGCATTTTTATGTAGGTAGTGGAGGCCAGTAAGTACTTTAAAATGGGAGGTGGACTAACACATTAGATATTAAAAAGGAAGAGTCAAGAGTGGGAATGAAACATTATTCCAGAATTTCATGCTAAATAAATTGGAAGAGTAATGGTACAATAAAGGTGAAATCTGGAGAAGGATCTCAGAAGTTTTCTTTTCAACTTAATGAAATAAATTTTAATTGAAATAATTCTAATGATAACACTGAATTGCAGACACAGGAAGATGCTAGTTTGGAGCCTGAAGAGAGTTGAAAAGGTCAGGAAGAGTCATTGGGAGCTATGTGATGGGGAATAAATAAGAGTTGAACAGCAACATTGCTGAAAAAACATTGAGAGCTTATATGAAATGAAAAACATGATTTTATAGGGGTTGAGTCAACATTGTTCCATTAGATTCTTTATGCCCTACATTTGCTAATAACCAGAAAAAAAGGTGATCAAGTTTAAAAGCCAGCATGATGATAGGCATCAAGAAAGTCATGGATTTCAGGTAGGAATTGAATTAGGTAAAGCTGGTGACCTTACAAGTAAAGTGGAGTCCATCTGAAACTCAGAGGAAGGCAATGACACGTAAGCCTTTTCTTTAACCTTCTTATTGAATTTCCTGTCCATTTACAGTTAAACCTCCTTTTATTGCACTTCACAGATACTGTTTTTTTATAAATTGAAGGTTCATGGCAATCCTGAATCTAGCAAGTCTATCAGCATCATTTTTCCAACAGCATTTGCTCACTTCACGTTTCTGGGTCACATTTTGGTAGTTCTTGCACTATTTCAAACGTTTTCCCTATTATTGTATTTGTTCTGGTGATCTATGATTTTTGGTTTTGCTATTGCGACTCACTGAAGGTTCAGATGATGGTTAGCATTTTTTAGCAATAAAGTATTTTTTAATTAAGGTATGTACATTGTTTTTGAGGCTTAATGCACACTTAAGAGACTACAATATGCTGTAAGCACAAATCTTTTTAAAATTAAAGTGTATGTGATTTACAATGTTGTGTTAGTTTCAGGTATACAGTAAAGTGATTCAGTTATACATATATATATATATATATATATATATTCATTTTTAGATTCTTTTCCATTATAGGTTATTATAAGATATTGAGTATAGTTCCCTATGCTATACAGTAGGTCCTTGTTGGTTATCTATTTTATATATAGTAGTGTGTATATTTTAATCTAAAACTCCAAATTTGTCCCTCCCCTTCCCTTTCCCCTTTGGTAACCATAAGTTTGTTTTCTATGTCTGTGAGTTTATCTCTGTTATGTAAATAAATTCATTTCTATCAATTTTAGATTCCATATATAAATGTAACATATGATATTTGTCTTTCTGTGTCTGGCTTACTTCACTTAGTGTGATAATCCCTAGGTCCATCCATGTTTCTTCAAATGGCATTATCTCATTCTTTGTTATGGCTAAGCAATACTCCATTGTGTATATATACCACATCTTCTTTATTGATACATTTGTTCATGACCACTTAGGTTGCTTCCATGTTTTGGCTCTTGTAAATAGTGCTGCTATGAATATTAGGGTGCATATATCTTTTCAAATTATGATTTTCTCTAGATATATGCCCAGGAGTGCAATTGCTAGATCATATGGTATCTCTATTTTTAGTTTTTTAAGGCACTTCCATACTGTTCTCCAAAGTGGCTATTCCAATTTACATTCCCACCAACAGTGTAGGAGGGTTCCCTTTTCTCCACCCACTCTCCAGCGTTTATTATTTGTAGACTTTTTGATGATGATCATTCTCATTGGTGTGAGGTGATACCTCACTGTAGTTTTGATTTGCATTTCTCTAATAATTAGTGACGTTGAACATCTTTTCATGTACTTTTTGGCCATCTGTGTGTCTTCTTTGGAGAAATGTCTATTTAGATCTTATGCCTATTTTTTGATTGTTTTTTTTTTTTTTTTTGACATTGAGCTGTATGAGCTGTTTTCATATTTTGTAAATGAATCCCTTGTCATTTAAATCATTTGAAAATATTTCTCCCATTCTGAGGGCTTTTTCGTTTTGCTTATGGTTTACTTTGCTGTGCAAAAGCTTTTAAGTTTCATTAGGTCCCATTTGTTTATTTTTGTTTTTATTTCCATTACTTTAGGAGATGGATCCAAAAAGATATTTCTGCAGTTTATGTCAAAGGGTGTTCTGCCTATGTTTTCCTCTAGACGTTTTATAGTATTCAGTCTTATATTTAGGTCTTTAATCCATTTTGAGTTTAGAGAATGTTCTAATTTCATTCTTTTACATGTAGCTGTCCAGTTTTCCCACCACCTCTTATTGAAGAGACTATCTTTTCTCCATTGTATATTCTTGCCTCCTTTGTCATAGATTAGTTGACCATGGGTGCATGGGTTTATCTGTGGACTTTCTATCTTGTTCCACTGATCTATATGCCTTTTTTTTTTGCACCAATGCCAAACTGTTTTGTTTACTGTCACTTTGTAGTATACTCTGAAGTCAAGGAGTCTGATTCCTCCAGCTCCGTTTTTCTTTCTCAAGATTTTTTGGCTATTCAGGGTCATTTGTGTTTTCATACAAATTTAAAAGTTTTTTTTTAGTACTGTGAAAAATACTATTGGTAATTTGATGGGGATTGCATTGAATCTGTAGATTGCCTTGGGTCGTATAGTCATTTTGATAATATTAATTCTTCCAATCCAAGAACATCGTATTCTTTCTGTTTGTGTCATTTTTGATTTCTTTCATCAGTGTCTTAAAGTTTTCTCAGTATAGGTCTTTTGCCTCCTTAAGTTGGTTTATTCCTAAGTATTTTATTCTTTTTGATGCAGTGGTAAATGCCACTGTTTCCTTAATTTCTCTTTCTGATCTTTTGTTGTTAGTGTATAGAAATGCAACAAATTTCTGTATATTAATTTTGTATCCTGCAAATTCACCAAATTCATTGATGAGCTCTAGTAGTTTTCTGGTAACGTCTTTAGGATTTTCTATGTATAGCATCATGTCATCTGCAAACAGTGACAGTTTAACTTCTTCTTTTCCAATTTGGATTCTTTGTATTTTTTTCCTTCTCTGATTGCCATGGCTAGGACTTCCAAAACTATGTTGAATAAAAGTGGTGAGAGTGGACATCCTTGTCTTGTTCCTGATCTTAGAGGAAATGTTTCAGCTTTTCATGGTTGAGTATGACGTTAGCTGTAGGTTTGTTGTATATGGCCTTTATTATGTTGAGATAGGTTCTCTCTATGACCACTTTCTGAAGATTTTTTTTAATCATAAACAGATGTATTTTATCAAAAGCTTTTTCTGTGTAAGCATAACTTTTATATACACTGGGAAACCAAAAAAAAATTGTGTGATTCTTTTTATTGTGATATCTGCTTTATTTTGGTTGTTTGGAACCAAACCCACAGTATCTCCAAGGTATGCCTGTACTACATGTTGCCAAAATCTAGCATAAGTCATTTTTTGCTATTTGCAATTAGCTTTAAATATTTAGATTAACATTTCCTGTGAGAATGTGTGTGTGTGTGTATGTTGCAAGGAATAGGGTGGAGTGAAAGGTGAGTCATTAAAAAAATGCTGAGGTATTTAAAGAGATGGGAACATCATACTTCATATAATAGTTTTGTGATTGCAGCCATAGGAAACTTCTGAAAATCTTTTCCCACCACACCATTCCAAATTGTTTTTCCTCCCATCTCACTGGATTTGTTTTTCTGCTTGTTGACATGTTATATGACATGACAATATATTTAACATTAAATGCCTACAATTATTGTTTACTCATTTACTACTCCATATATTGAACATTCTTCCCTATTTATGTGATTTTTTTAAAAATGTAATTACTCTCTTTGGGGAAAAGGATTGCATATTCATTCATTCATACATTTAATCATTTGCTCAACAATATTGAGGAAATGTATACTGTGTGTTAGACTCTGGGCATTAGGCAGTAAACAAGATAAAGAAGATACTTGCCCTTATACGTTTTACTTTGCAGGGAGGAGAAGCAGTCAATGAACAAATGAATGAGATAATTTTAGATAGTAATAAATGCAATGAAGAAAATAAAGTGGGGTAAAAATTGGGTGGAGGGGAGGCAGGATACATTAGACAGGGAGTTGAGAAATAAATGATGAGAAGGAGATAGTTAGCCACATAAATATTATGGGCAAGAGTTTTCCAGTCAGAGACGTCAATTAAAAAAAAAATCCTAAGTGTTATGAGTTTGGCATATTTGTAGAACAAAGAATTCTTGTATGGTTTAAGCAAAGTGAAGAAAGATGTTAGAGGAGGGTGTTAATGTTGGAAAGGTCAGTAGGTGTCAGATAATAAAGGGATTTGAAGATAATGGTAATGAATTTAGATTTTATTCTGAGTGTGATGGAAAGTCATTGGATAACATATGAGAAAAGTCAAAGTAAAGAAGCCATTGAAAATGGTGGAGCAAAAGTGCAATGGAAGACTTCAGAGGATGTAGAAAGATTTGGAGGGAAAATCTATTTAAATTATTAAAAATGTATGCATATTTTTCTTTACAATAAAGTTTTGATAACAAATGTAAATTGTGATGACTCAGTAAATCACTTTTCCAATGTTGTTTTATTACACTGTTGCTGCTTAATAGAAGTTGTCAGTGTAGTTTCAATGATAGTGGTCATCAGGTGATCTGAGGATGCTTTGCATATATGTCTTTTGCAATCTTACTGAGTGTATAATGATTTTTCTACTTCCATTGTAAGCAAAAACAAAAATTATACCACCTCTTCCCCATATCAGTCTAATAAAATTAGAATTTCATGACATTTATCCTGTTTAGTATAATTTGTGAACATGTGGTTGTCGTTGGAATTTTGACGTCTTGTGAGTTTTAAGCTAAAGTGACTCGTGCCATTTTTGTTTGAAGAACTCAATTACTAATGTGAGACTCTACACATCACTACGTTTAAAATGTTTATTTAAAGAATTCTTGTGTTCATTTTTAGAAAAATACAAACACTTCTTGGTCAGTTATTACAAACTTCAAGTGAAAGGTAAATTAACCAATAATTTCAGGTAGTTAGGCAGGCATAAATATTTAATGTAGTTTTACATGAGTTGAAGTTGTACACACTGTATATATTCCAATATATAAGTATTACTCTCCATCCATTGAAGGTGATCTTTCTGAAATGGAAAATAGACATTTGAGGATCTATTGTGCACACTGGCAAGAATAATTAAAAATAATCAACTTGTTTATTTAAAACCTCAAGCAACCCAGACACTATCTTGAAATTAATTTAGTAAGCTAGTATTACATAAATTCTAAGAACAGATGAGTTGAAGAAATCCCGTAGGAAAATAGCATATGGGGTGCTAAAATATGCAAGGTACCATGCTTCTGCAAAGCTTTCTATAAATCCAATATTGGTTTATTGTGTATGACTCATTACAACTCTGCAATGCAAATTAAGACCAAGAAAATGATGTATGCCTATATGGACTTTTAAATTCGTTCAGTCTCACTATTCTTTTATCAATAATTTATAGATATCCCTGTGACATATTTCCTCAAATATACCATGAAGTAAACTTGGAATTATTATTTCCAAAGACACATTAGGCCATACATTTATAAAGCCATTCTTTTTAAGACAGGAGCACCCTTGGCAATACTGTGGACTAAACTATAAGTTTAATATGTTTTTTTCTGAAGTATAAGTTTTCACTTGTTCTCATTCACCAGGGATTAGTTCCAGGATCCCTTCAGATACTAAAATTTGGGAATGCTCAAGTCCCTTGTATAAAAAGGCATAGTATTTGCATATAATCTACACAATCCTCCTGTATACTTTAAATCATCTCTGGATTAATTATAACACCTAATAAATGTAAATGCTATGCAAATAATTGTAAATATAATATAAATGCTATATAAATAATTTCCTGCACAATAAATTCAAGTTTTGCTTTTTTGGAACTTTCTAGAATTTTTTTTCCCCTGAATATTTTTGATCCACAGTTGGTTGAATCTGCAGATGCAGACTCCACAGATGTGGAGAGTTGACTGTATTTAGATTTTCTTTCATGATTTTCCTTGATACCAACATGTTCTGCAAGATATCTATTTGAGACTAGGGACATGTTTCACAGTCATGGAAGTGAGCAAAATTTGACAAACATGTATCTGGGGCCATTAATTTCATATTTTAACTAAATGAACAAATCAATAGTCCCCTTAGGACGTAGAAAAGAGTAAGTATTACTTCCTAAGTGCTTAACTTATTGGGCAATGGCTGAGATATAATGGAGAAAGAACTGTCTTAGTGGTTTCTTGATGGCTACTTGCTTATACTCTGAGGATTTTTGCTCTACAACTGTAAGAAGATATTTATTACTGTGCAATGTACCATTAGAACTAGGCACAGATTGAAAAAGACTGCTGTCATATGGTGACAGTGAACTTGGTACAATCCTTGCGCCACCAACTAACTCATTTGGAGAAGTGGAGACAGTGGGCTTTTGCAGAAACACTTAAATAGAGCAGTCCTGGAGTCTGGATAATTTGTAACAGATGTTCCATATAATGGATGGTTTACAGGAAGAGTGTTTGTAATGCAGACTATCTCATTCAGGGTACGATCGATGCTTCTTATTATCTTGACTTAACATTCTGTGAGCTGAGGTTGTGAGACAAATTTGTGAGGTTTGATTTACTGATACATATAGATCAGGTGATAAAATGTCTTTGAAAGAGTGATTAAGTATTTCAAATAAAGTTTACTAATAACAGTTCTACTTCTTGACACAAAAGAAATAATTATATGAACCAATAACCACCTGAACTTGTTTTATGCCATACTTTTCTGTGATTAATATACACTAAAGTTAACCAAATCAGAATGCTGACAAATGAGAAAGCTGACAATTTAGTATAGATGATTAACTTATGTGATTTAGGAAATCACATAAGTTTGAAATTTTGTACTTTTGACCTAGAATGTTTTAAAATCTAAGACGTAATTCCAGAGGAACTTGAAAACCACTCATACCATTTGTATTCAATTTTTTAAAAAATCTATGTATTTATTTCACAAGTACTTCCAAGTCTTTTAGTGTCCTTTGTGGTGTTTATAAAGGCTTTCTACTCTTTAACTTTTGCATTACTTCATTGTCAACTAAACTAAAGGCATGGCAAAGTCTCATGTAAACATTCATAGAATGCATATTCATGTTTTAAAAATATTGAACACAGTGATTTAAATCAACTTTATAACATATATTTGGGACTCATTTCATGTGTTATCAAGCTGGTGACATTTAGATAGGCAGATAATGATGATTGTCACTGATAGGAAAGCAGTACTCTTAGGATTATGACGTCTCTATTATAGCCTCATCTACATATCTTTTCTAGAATGAAATATAATTTGTGTATTTAACTTTGTTTTTTATTCAGTCTTATCCTCTTGGTGACTTTGTGTAACCGTACTTCAAGCCCTTCAGTATTTATTTCACATGTGGGAAATTCTCTTGTACACTAAGATAGCTATTGCAGGTTGTTCAAGGATGGAGTCCCTCAAAACAGAATGTTCAATGCAAATAAATACACATTAATATAAGCAACACACTTCTGGAAAGTGAGGCAAGGTTTCATTGACTCAGTTAACTGAATATACTGAGATGGTCCTAGTGGTATTTTACAGTTTATACTAATGACAGTAAACCTGCAGAGAAAACAATTATGCCAAGCTTATCAACATGCTGATTTGACCCTGAGGAAGGAGAGGCAGCCAAAATGCTCCCACTCCCCTTTAGAATGTATTATCAAATTATAATTGAACAAGATGAACATTTCAGTCGATAATGAATAATAATTCATTATCCATAATAATGGATAATCAGATAGGATTGCCTGTTGGATAAATGTGGACCATTCTCTTGCTTATAGGTATGATGAAGAACAATGATTCATTTTCTTAATCTTAATGATTAGGGAAACAGAAATTCTTCTAGTTAAGAATATCAACAACAATAACTAGCATTTACTGAGAAGCATTCCACCATTTGAAATCTCATTTCATTTTCCTATTAAATCTGCAAATTAGGTATTATATCCCCGTTTCACAATTGAAGAATCCAAAAGAGGTAAAATGACTTGTTATGGTTATCCAGCTAGTGTCAGAGTGAGATTCAGATCCTGGCCTGGGTCATTTTTGTGATGCTACATTGTATGGGCTGGGTTACCTGGCTCCTATCACAGCCAGTGTAAACAACTCGAGTCATTTTTAAGTTGGACTATTGAGATTCAGCTAACATTTACTGAGCACCAGCTATAAACTAGTCCAGTGCTAAGTGCACCAGTTGCCCAAAGATCTTGCTTTTCCAAATGCAGCACAAGTAGAGCAGATCTTTCCCCACTACTTTTTGCACATTTTGAATGTATGCAGTTTTATTTTCTCACAGCAATAATTAACCTTGCAGCTGTCACTTTTATATCTCAGCTTTTCAATACTTGCCCACGTTGACTCTTGCAGAAGTAATTCTCTATTTTAATGTTTTAATTCTCTATTTTAGCTGTTTTTTTAATAAAAGTAGGAACTGTTTTTTTTCCCTTTCCGTCTCAGTTTTTAGATACTGCAGCAATAATTCGCAAATTTCTGAAGGCAAAATTTACTGATATACTCAGTCAATAACGTAGAGACCCATGTGCTCATGACTGCCAATCTTTATACATAATGTATCAAATTAGATTTTCTCCATACATATTAAGCAACATGTTTTACACACTTTAGTTTTAAAAAATACAAAAGAGAGACATGTATTTGAAAGATGTTTATCAAGAATGAGTGATTTTTTTTTTCTTGGCATTAACAGACATCATCTAGTGTTCAGTTTTTTCCCTACTCTTTCACCTCACTTGCTCTAACTCATTACAGAGCTAATTGCCTTTGTAATTCCAAATTAAGGAGGAGTGAAATGGAGACATTACCTTGCCAGGTGTTTGGGAGGACAAAATCCAATATGCAGTAAAAGTTTCTTCCAATCGATGTTAGCCCTCTGTTCAATCTTTACGGATTTTGTGTTGACTAATGAAGAATCATTCAGAGTCCAGGCTACATGTTGTATTGTGTTACATAAAATCAAGAAAATAATTAAGAATTGAGTATTGATATAGGTGGAAATAAAACAAGATTTTGGGATAGAAACTAAAGTGAACTTACCAATTTTCTATTGTCTTCCTTGGAGATGTGACCAGTCATTGGGTTGATATTCGGCAGAACTTTTGCTTGGAACTTGGGTTCCACATTTGGGTTATCAAAAAAGGGCCATGCAGGACAGAAATAAAGACGCAGACGTAGAGAACGGACTTGAGGACACGGGGAGGGGGAAAGGTAATCTGGGATGAAGTGAGAGAGTGTCATGGACATATATACACTACCAAATGTAAAATAGATACCTAGTGGGAAGCAGCCGCATAGCACAGGGAGATCAGTTTGGTGCTTTGTGACCACCTAGAGGGGTGGGATAAGGAGGGTGGGAGGGAGACGCAAGAGGGAGGAGATATGGGGATATATGTATATGTATAGCTGATTCACTTTGTTATAAAGCAAAAACTAACACACCATTGTAAAGCAATTATACTCAATTAAAGATGTTAACAAAAAAGGGCCATGTAGTATGTATATACCCTACAGAACTATGTATTCAGGGCTTCATATGAAAGCAAATTACTACCCAATACTCTAAAGACATGCTAAAACAATATAGGTAACAGTCACAGAAAACAATATATTCAGGAAAATAAAAAGGTCAGGTTTTAGAAAGGACTGGTGGTGGGTTTAGGCTGTGTCTATATGAAGTATATGAAAAGTAAGTAGGATGATATTTCCAAACAATTCAAAAAAAGAAATGAACAGACAGATAAAATGTACTTCCAATATTTTACCTAAGTAATATTGGTGACTTTAAGGACACTCTTTTGAACATCAAAGACCATTTTTTTTGTTTTGTGTTGTTTTGTTTTCATGACTCTTGGCATAATTCACCCATAAGTAGATGAGAAACAATGAATATCAAAGCTTTGAAAGAATAGCAGCAGCGATTATATGGAAGGCTAGGCACTTTTTAAAGCAACTGGCAGTTTTTTCCTTACCTCATAATTGGAGCAATTGTAAGAAAGTTTAAAATAAGACAATGAGGACAGATCATGCAGAAAGAGGTCTATTATTTATTGATGCTTAATATTCCTGAGGGTATTTTTTCCAGAAGTGATTTTTTTCTATCAAAACCTAGAGTGTTTGAATAAGAAGCCCCACAAGATGTCCTGAGATAATGGTTATTAGAGTTTGATATTTTATATGATTGGCAAGACGTAGGGGTCAGAAGACATTCAGACTTGTCAGTAGGGTTAGAGGTCATTTAGGCCAAGGTATAAGATAGGGGTGATCAATGATGCTGAGTCTTCTGGTCATGTGGTCCAAGATTAGGTACTTTAGAGGATTAGAGAATGTGAGGCCTATCCTTAGAGGCAGATGAGAGTGAAAATGTGTTGTATTCCCAAGCTGATATAGCGTAACTTCTCTTCTCTTTTTGGCTTAGCAAATGACTACATGTCCTTTAATCCTGCCCATATATCATATCCTTGATAAAAATTCTGTGACTTCTAGGCAGAGCTTCTTACTCCATTCCCTTATTTCTCACAGGACTCTTTTCTTTTTGTCTTTTTCTCTTTCTTCCTTTCCTTATTTCTTTCTCCTTCCTTCCTTCCTTTTCCTTCCTTCCTTTCTTCCTTCCCTCCTTCCTCCTTTCCAACCTTCTTTCTTCCTTTCCTCCCTTCTTTCCTCTCTTCCCTGCCCTTCCCTTCCTTTTCATTTCTTCCCAACTTCCTTCCACAAATATTTATTAATACTTTTCAAGACCTATAATGTGTCAGGAACTAAGTATGACCAGGGGATACAGTGATGAATAACACTGAAACAATCTGGCAATTGTTGGTGGAAGGCAGTAGAGTAATTTAAAATGCTTGCTTTGAAGTCAGTCTCCCTGGACTCTGCTCACTATTCTTCCACTTATTAAGATGACATTTGACAAGTCCTAAACCTCTCTGATCCTTAATTTTCTTATCTGCATATTGGAACTAAAAATAGTATCCCTCTCATATTGTTTTTATAGGAAATTCTAAGTGTATTGAGTGAAATAATTCATAGAGAGACTTTAGCACAGTGCCTGGTATATAGGAAAAACTTAACAAATGTTAGCTGTTTTTATTATTATTAATGGAGCTTATGATCAGAAAGCAAAATGTGCTGTTTATATACCTGTAATAGTACTCCTTGTATTATATTGTAAGGTGTTCCTTCATGTTGGAGACATCAGTTGCTCATGGTTAGCTGGTTCTTAACACAGTGCCACATAATATGTGCTCTATAAATGTTTGATGAATAAGTATTGAATGAATGAGTGAAGGGTGAGCAAGAGTTAAGCAACTTGCCCAAAGTCACACAACTAGTAAGACCTTGTGGGGATGTGAAACAATCTGTCTGACTTCAAATCCCATGCTTTCCTTAAGATACTGCACTGCCTTTCATGTATTATCACTTGCCTCTCTCCACCTACTGTGATTTGGTTATTACACCCATCATTCCATTGAATTTGTCCTTGCCAAAGTCATCAGTGTATTTTAAATTGCTCAAACCAATGGTATCTATTTGTTCTCTATTTACTTGCATTTGACACTGTTGCCTATTTTCTCCTTCCTGAAATTCCCTTTTCTTGTCCCTAAGACTTGGTTTCTTTGACTTTCCTCTTAGTTGCTCTGTGTCTGTCAGCTACTCCCCAATCTTCTTTGTAGCTTCCTCCTTATCTTCAACATAAGTGTTTCTGAAGCTTCTATCCTGAGCTTCTTCCTCTTCTCATTCTTCACATGCTGTCTCTCCAATTTCATTTTCATCTGCTCATGCTCAAATCTGCATCTCAACTCACACATTTTCTCTCCTGAGCTCCATAGCCACAAATCTATTTGCCTACTGGGTATTTCTCTCTGGAGAACCTTATTTTAAATGCTCTTGCTTTACCCCCAATTCACTTATCTACTTATCTTCCAGATTACATGAAAAGCATGATCATTCTTCATTAGGATGGCCACATAATATATCAACTAAACCAGGACAGTTTTGAGAGAAGGGACTTCATTAATAATTACGCTGGCACTCCAAGTATAACTTGGAACTGTCTTGGTCTAACCAGAATGTGTCTTCCCTCCCACTGACCACTCAGTTAAGCATAACCACTGGCATTCATCCTTGCCTCCTCTTTCTCATTTTCCATAGCCAGTGAGCCACAAAGATCTGTAGCTTCTGTCTCCCTCCTATCTTTTGAACATGTGCTTTCCTTTCCATCTCAGTTACCATTGCCTTTTTTCATACGCTTCTTGTTTCTTGTCAGGATTTTTGCTGTGGTCTCCCATTTGGTCTCACGGTCCTCTAAAACGTCTTCTACATTTGTCAGAATGATCCTCTTAAAGTGCATATCAAACCATGTGCCTTTCCTGCTTTGGCCCTTTGATGGATATCCATAACCTGTGGCATAAAAGTTATGTTCTTTCCCAGGGCATCAGAAAGCACTTATACCCAATCCCATCTCACCACTTCTCCCTCTTGCACACTAGAACTGTCCTGACATATAGTAGGTACTAACTAAACAATGAATGAAATCAGCATTTAAGACATAACCCCCCACACCAAGAACTTATTTCAGCAAGTTTACATAAATGTGAAGTAATACTAAATGTCATTTTTATATTAGGATGGATATGTAAGAAAAACAGGTTAGGTCTGTGGAACAAAATACATAATGAAATGTACATACAATTTGTGATGCAAAAATATGTATGATGTGAAATCCAGTTGATTAGATTTTTCTAAAAATGGAAAAGTGAAATCAGTGTACTTGTTTCAAAATAACAAAATGCTCCCCAGAAAGTCTATGTCAATTGATGGAAATATCAGTGTCTAAAAGAGAACTTGGCTTCCAGTAGGCACTCAATATTTGTTGAGTGGTTAAATACAAGAAATTTACTGTCCATCAATTGGTTGTCTGTATGCAATGACAATTCATTTGTGTATTTTATATATAACTGTTTCAATCATTTAGTCATTTGAGTCAAGTCACTTAAGTCAACTACCACTTCAGTGAACCAAACTAAATGTGGTGCAGAAAATCCAAATGATTGACCAAAAATGTTACTTTTTAGTCAGTTATTAAAGAGTTCCACAGATTAGCAAACAAACATATGAAAAATACAAGAGAAAAGAAACTAAACTGCTATTCAGTGTCTAAAAGAAATGTTACAGGTGTCAATCAAACTAGTTAATGTAGAAAATGTCTAAGTTAGAAAAGCAAGTGATTGGTATAAGTTATTTTAAAAGTCTTACCCAATACTAGTGATAGTAGTGAACTAAAATTTCCACAGTGATGCAGGATATTCCAATAAGACATTGCATGAATGAGATTAGATTTTCTTCTAGGCAAGGACATTTTATAACTCCATTTTAAAGATTTTTTAAATATTGGAAAAGCAAATATATTAACTGAATAATTTCAATTCTGCTCTAAAACATAAATGATTTGCAAATTTGTTTACTATTAATATTCATTACATTAAAATTACACCGAAGACATTTGTTATTGCCCTTTTGAGCCTCAAATACCAGCATATCGTCAAACCCAGCTTTGTTTTTTGTGATTTATGGCTCTTTTTCTTTTTCACTGGAGACTCTTTTGAGTTCAAGACATTACTCCACCAAAGTCTTGTGGAATCTCCAAGCCTGTCTTTTCATATTAGATCAATGGTGGAAAAGAAAAACTGTGCAAACTCTATCTTCTAAAAGATAATTGTGCTAAACACGTGCATTTTAAAGCTTGAAAATTTAGAAGTGATCAGATGCTAAAGATAGACATTTATATCAATGGTTCATAAGGGTAGCGCTTTGAGAGATATAAAGATAGAGCACATTAATACTGCTCAATTCTCAAATCTAAATGTATTAGGAATATGTTCAAGGTTTTCACTGAACTTGAGTTTCCCTTTGTATGTGGAAAAGTGATAGTACGCACTTGCATCTTTCCAAGGGCAAAAGGCAGAAAATTCTCAAATTTTCCTCTCTCGCTGGTGAGAATCACTGAAAATTATAGCTTGGAGAAAATTTGAAGAGTATTTAATCAAAGGTTCCAAATTGGGTTCCATTCGATGGTAACTGGTATATTTCATTTTTTTTCAAGTATTTGAAAACAAAACAAAACAAAACAGATAACAGTTCACAACTAGCTAAAATGTAAAGTCTCTTTTGCTCTTGGCTGGAGTTAAATCACCTATTATGTTAACACTGGCTACCTCATGATAAAAGAGTTTGGTGAAAATTAAAATAGAAATATGAATTAATGATTACTTCAACATGATAAACAAAATCTTTCAAAATGTGACTCTTGAAGCAGAATAATAAAAAATGATCTTTTGTGTAAAAAGCTGGTGAAACCTCTGAGGAGTCTTTAATATGTTAATCTTATAGATGAGTAAGCAGAGTGAGACAACATTGTTATAACTGATCTTCCTCTTTGCTAAAGTCCTTTTTTTTCCTGTAGATTTATACATAATTTAATAGCTATGCCAGGCTGGCTTCATGGGTGTGCTACTTGTGCAGTCACACAAGGTCCTTTCCTTAGAAGGTCCCTATACTTGGATTAATGTTCTGCTGTCACTGCCTTGAAATTCTTATCAAGCTTTGAACGGGGGGCTCTGCATTTTCATTTGGCACTGGGCCCAACAATTTATGAAGCCAGTGCTATAGTTATGCCTATGCCTTTATTTCATTATTTCCCCTAAATGATGTAGGTTATCCAGGGAGCTTTATTCTTTGGTGTTTCTCACCCCATTCCCAAAGATGCTTCTCATACTAGTGGACAAGTGGACATAGAGCCACACAGAGGGCTGAGACCTTGGCATCTTCATCTTTCTATTCCAAGTGCCCGGCTCAGGGCTTGATACAGAGAAGGTGCTGGATGAATGGGTGAGTGAATAAATGAAGAGCAAATTATCAACAAATACCTGTTGACTTATTTAATTGACAGAACAGTCAAACTTTTAATAGTTTCAGGTTTGTGGGGCTTCCCTGGTGGCGCAGTGGTTAAGAATCTGCCTGCCAATGCAGGGGACACGGGTTCGAGCCCAGGTCCAGGAAGATCCCACATGCCGAGGAGCAACTAAGCCCCTGTGTCACAACTACCGAGCCTGCTTTCTAGAGCCCGTGCTCCGCAACAAGAGAAGCCACCGTGATGAGAAGCCAGCACACAACAAAGAAGAGTAGTCCCTGCTCTCCGCAACTAGACAAAGCCCGCGAGCAGCAACAAAGACCCAGTGGAGCCAAAAATAAAATAAATAAAAAGTAAATAAATTTATAAAAAAAAATAATCTCAGGTTTGCAATAAAAAGTGACTAGGTGGATCAGGAGAGACTAAAGGTAAAATATTCAAAGAAAAAAATTTATTGGAAAGAATAAATAGAATTGAACTGATGAAAAGTTTAAAGCAGGTAAGACTGAAATACAGTTTGAACGCCAGGTTGAATCAGAAGTGATGGGTGGAAGGAGGTATGAATAGTTAAAAGCAGTTAGATTTTTCTCAACAAGTTGTGTCCTGATGTGGATTCTTTCTTCTCAAATTCAGTTTAATACACATCAGATTCATCTTGTAATTCAGGAAATAAAATTTGCTGTCCAAGTTTGGGGAAAGGAGGGTATATAGGTTGTGTGTTCAGAAGGAACCAAGAGATTATTGATTCTTCTTTGACTATACCAAGAGTTTCTTGATCTACAGTTTTGCATTAATAAACAGAGTAGTATGAATAAAAATTTGCATGAAGAAGTGGATTTTTTATTGTTTCCTCTGCCTCTAGGCAGAATAGACAGAGCTCAGGCTCTGGTTCCCAATTAGATTAGCTAAACACATTTTATTCTTTAAACGATGATAGTTTCTTACCCTTATGTTCTCTTTGGGAAACAGATTTCTTACATTCAGTTTTGTAAAATAAAATAAAATAACAAAAAACTAACACTCCTTTCTCTGGAGTGTTTTATGTTGTGTTTGATCACCTACCTCTCATATTGTTTGGGAGTATCGGTTCTTTACAAATTATGTATCCCCCTCAGTGAGGTTATCTCTTAATGATCTATCTCCTTTACCTTGGATAATATAATACAGGTTTATCCATCTTTAAAGAGGTTCCCTATAACATTGTCTAGACTTACTTTCTTTCTTGTTGCTACATCACACTTGAATAAGTGACTTAAATGGTGCACAGATGTCCAGGTGTGGCTTTAATTTCTTTTTATATTCCAGCAAAATAACTTATTTTAACATATTCATTACTTCTATTATGGTTCTACAAATTATGCATGGTGATGTTATGAGGCTGGTTCACTGAATATTAAATATGTGAAAGCAAGCAATTTTATGCTTCAGATGATTATTTACGGGAAAATTCAATTTTTGGAGGATGATAATAATGGTGGGATAGATGTGAATAATAGCACTGACATTCACAAGCAAAATAAAGCAAAAGTGGAAACAAGCATTTGGGGTAAAGATAGCTTTAAAGCAGTGAGTGGGAAGAGAAGCAGGGAACATCACTAGTCAGGGACGCTCAGATTCTAAACAGGCAATGATGAGGTCTTAGGACCACACACCTGAGCTCCAATTTACTGTGCTTATGGGGCCAGGTGAAGAATTGTAGGATTTTGTGAGATGCCCAAAAGAATTTCATAGACTATCTCTAATGGGAAAGATGATCTCCTAGACTGATCTAGGAGAATATAGATTTTTAGTCCCCTAAATCTCCACTGAAATAGAATTACAAAGTTACAAAAACATATTCCTTGCCACCTAAGAATGTTCCTCATTCTCAAGATTGAGCAAAGTGAACTGCTGGGGCAATCCAATGAAGGTATCCTATAAGAAGTACGGTGAAATTGTCTGTACTGCTCCCATTATTATGGCACGCTTGAAGGCTTTAAGGATTCTGCTGCTGAAATTGTAGCCATCATTGAAAAAACTTCATCTAGAACTCTCAGCTTTGGTCCTGTGGCCTGTACTATTAGAATGCCCCAAGTTTACAAACCAACGAATGGAGGAGTGGGAGAAAGAAGAATGCAGGGTAAAACTATTTTGAGTTTCATTTCACAAGCCAACCTTAAAAGCAGCAATATTCAAGCATCCAAGTTCCTTCAATTACCAGGAACCATTAACTTACAAAAAATAATTGTAAAAATAAAAAGAAGAACCAGAACCTTTAGTTCAGTGTTTAAATCTGCCTAAAACCAACCAGGCAGAAGAGGCAAGCTATTTTTATTAATTTTAGAAAAATAATACAAATATATAATAGAAAGTTGGTGACGAAGCAACTCACTTCAAAGGAAAGCTTGAGCTGCATGTTACATGCATATTCAGACAATAGCAACCTGTTTGAAATTGCTATTGAGTATAATTCCAAATTTCTGCATTTTATCATCTCCTAGGCATAAATCCAAAGGCTAAAAGAGCAGAACGCAAAAAAGCCAAGCCTGAATTATGTTCTAAACCCTGTTGAATTTAATTTTACTTACAAAGCAGAATGTTACTTTGCCATTTAAACATGCCCCTCACGGTCCTGTAAAAATACCTGGTTTCTTGTTATCAACCTCTAAATTGTGTTATTCATTTAGAAAGCTCCAGTTTTAGCAGCATCATTCTAAATTACTAGGCAAGTGCTACACAATAAATACGCATAATCTGAAACAAACTGTAGTGAGAGAAGAAAGCAATTTTCTGTAAATTTGACTGCAGTGTGGGGTTTGCTTTTCCTTAAGCCTTGTAACTTTTAAAGGTATAAAGGGAAATTTTTAGCTAAATGAAATATCATGAGAGGATGAGCACTTTAAAAAGTTGATGTTTTATAATAGAGTAATACAGATACACATTCTTGTTATAAATTTGGAGAAGAGTTCAAATAACCTTCTGAACAGAACCATCATGTACAAAAACATGAACAAGCTGCCACTCATCCAGATACACACTTGTTTCAAAACAACATTTTACTTGAGCCAATGGTGGATGTACTGCCCAAAATCAATAAACCTTGGATGACACACACAACTAAAACAGAGATGATGAAGCTTACATAGACCTTATATTTCCTGCTCAAGATTTTTATAATATTAATGAATTCTTAAAAAATTATGATTGGAAAACACTCCAAGTGGATAAGACAAGTTAATCTAAGATATAAGTTTTTGCTATAGATTGTGAAAGTTTTCTTTGCAGAGATCATGCAAGGGGTCTTAGCATGCAGTATTCACACCAGTCAAAATGTCATTGTTTAGGATTGAAAAGGGAGAGGTGAGATTCTGGTAATGTTCTAGTTCTCTTAAATGGTAATTTCATGGTGTAATGGTGTAAAGTAATTTCATCACTTTGTGATGTTTTTTCTTTGAGTTGTATACCTGTACACCCATGATTTTAAAATTTTTCTGCAGGTATAATTTTGCTCCATAGAAAAGCTAAAAGAAAGAAAGAAAGAAGGAAAAAAGAAAAGGGAAAGAGAGCAGAAAGAAAGGAAGGAAGAAGAGAAAGAAAGAGAGAAAGGAAGGAAGGGAAGAAGGAAGGAAGAAAGAAAGAAAGAAAGAAAGAAAGAAAGAAAGAAAGAAAGAAAGAAAGAAAGAAAGAAAGAAAGAAAGAAAGAAAGAAAGAAAGAAAGAAGAAAGAAAGAAAGGAAGGAAGAAAGAAAAGAAAGAAAGAAAGAAAAAGAAAGAAAGAAAGAAAAAGAAAAAAAGGGAAAATATTACATGCTAAGAGCTGCATTTCCCATACTGGGGAATAATGTGCTAAAAGAAATTAGTGCTGTAGTCATTTACTTAATTCAAATAAGGTGTAGCTTTATAGGGTCGCAGAATCTGGCAGCCTGGTTCATGGTTGGAAACCACTTAACTGTCATTTCTGCACAGAAAGACTGTGTTGACATTTCCAGACTTTTAAAAAATCCCTGTCAACAGTCGCAAATGCCACCATATTAGGCATGCAGTTTTCCTGTTTCAGGAAGTAGAATTTAGAAGTTAGTGGAGGAAAAAAAGTGCCTGGGGGTTCCACTGGCTTTGCATTTGAAAAACACATACATAGAAAAAAAATTGTTGTCTCTGTAGTGTCAAAGTGTCTTTGTGACTCAACTGTTGAAAATTTCTGTTTGGCATTAAGTTGGATAAACACCTAGTAACCACTTAGTACTAAAGGTGTTTTGGACCTGAAGTTGGCTCTGTAGGTTTTGTCTGTTTCTAAGGAGCAAGTTTCCATGTAATCTTTTCAAAGGCAAAAGGTTTAGCAAAAATGACATATATTGTAAAATCGAAAGTAAAAGGCACAGTACTGATGTGCTCAAAGTCCATGCATTTAAATTTCTTTGTATGATAATTTATGGTGATCATGTCTTCAGACTGCACTATTAGCATACTCACCCCTAACAAGAAGTTCTGCCTCATCTGACACACTGTCTGCTGTGGTCTGTACCCTGCAGCCATATCTCCCAGCATGCATCAGAAGGATGTTCCTGATCATTAAATCTGCAGAGGATGCTTGCTGAAAGAGGGATGAAGTGCCAGTTTAAAATGTTGCAAATCTGCCTAGTTCAAGGTGGTTTAAGGGGAACTTTGCATATTCAGTCAAAGGGCCCATTTTTGGCCTTACGATTTATATGACAACAATTCAGAAATCAAACACGCCCTACTTTAAGGAACACATGGAAGCTATGCTTTCAACAATTGCTAATAACGGGTTTCAACATTTAATATTGCATATAATAAGTTAGCAGCTACAATATTTTAAAAATATTTAAATATGCACAAACAAATTCATATCTTTAAAAGTACAGGAAAAATAATCAGTGAGCAAAAATTGTTGCTTTGCTATTCAGAGACAGGATTATTTTTGTGGCAAGAAAGCAGTATTGAAAAGAATAACAACACATGGAAATTAATTATGAGGCAACAGTAGTCAAAAGATTATCTTGTGTGGCTTTATTGAATGGCTCCTTTCGTAAGTACACTGTGGGCAACAGAATGAAGTAGTGCTTAGATGCAAGAGTGCTGGTCCCAAAGCCATGTGTTTTCACTTCACAGAGATTTAGTCCTTCCATAACCACCACCATCAGGAGTAGGGTCAGCCTGAATCTCTGTTAATCAATGCAATTACAGAGCACAAAGGTGCCTCAAAACACCTGATCCTTGTTGGAAGCATGATGATTAGAACACAGTTGAAGAACAACTGCAGTTAAGGAGATCAGTAAGTATCAGGGAGATTATCTTTTAGATGTATCAGTTCATGGGATCAGTGATGATCCTACACTTTAGTATGACTGGTACAACCTTTCATTACTTAATCTTGTCTTTCATTTACTTTAACAGAACATAGATTTCCATTTTCATGAATGTGTGAAGAGCTGGTATTTACAACAACTCATGAGGTATTCTTTTTGGAGAATAACATAGTGAAACTCCAATATGCTCTTCAGTTTCCATGTTGCAATCAAAAACAATTCACTGGAATGAGAGTATACGCATGCAGCATGAAATGACATCTTCAAAGAACTCAACACTCCTCTCCAACGGTAGCTGGACACACGAAAGAATGTTTAATGCAAGCTATGGAGAAGCACCCCAGATTAGAGATCTTTAATTTGTTGATGGAATGGGTGAATTATCTTAAAAAATGATGCATTTGTCCTTATAGGGCAGTGTCCTAATGAGTATTTAAGACTCTAGTTGTTCACCTTTATTTTGAAATAAACTAATGGGCTATATAAAAATCATGAAAGTGAGAGGAATTTCTGGAAATCTGTTGGATTCTTTTTTTTTTTCTTAGCATTCGTAAAAGGGTGAGAAGTCATTGGAAATTTTTACCTCTCAAAAGATGTGTGTTTCTTTAAATGAATCAATTAACTGTATACTATGTTTTAGCCATTTCTTTCTGGTATTTCATTTCTGGTTTGTTTGTTTTTTCCCTTCCCATTAGTCTTATGATAGGAACTTCTAAGGGTATTGACGTTTTGTCTCATGAAATAATTGTTAAGACATGGTCTAGTTCAGTTATTTACAAGGGAATGCTTCCTGGTGAGAATGCATTAAAATGTCATAACAATAATTTCAAGGAAGGTGATATTTGTCCAATGAATATCCTCCACTGCTAATTTCCTTAGATAAAACTGTTACTCAAATTTCATTTTCTCATCTGTACTAGACTAAGTGCTCACTTCTTTCAAATCTGAAAAGGAAATTACCCTTAAAAAAACCTTTGATTTCACTTTGGGAAACAAAAGCAAACTGTAAACATCATAAGCCATGGCTCAGTTTCAAATCTACATAATAAAATACTGTCTAAATGAGCTTAAATATATTTACCAATTTACATAGTATGGATCCATCCTAGATGTGAAGATCTCCTTTTACCCATGGATTTCTAAGATGCTCTCCTAGTAGGGTACTCTGTTAAATTAATCAAGAATCAATGTGCACACCATGGGCCTAGAATAGGGCCTATGTTTAATGGAAAAGCTAAGGAGATGCCCAGAAAATCAGAGAGGACTTTATTATTTCCAGAAGTAACACTTCTGAAAGACTGTAGTCTTAGTTACTGGAGTTTTTTGTTTGTTTTGTTGTTTTTTTACCTGCTTGTTTTCCAGTTTCACAAACTGTTTGGTGGTAGTTTAACAACAGAAAAAGTAATGATTATAAGTCATTTTTCAGGCTCACGTTTTTGACAAAATTATCTCATAAAATCACATTCTTGTGATTAAATAATTGATTGCCTTATTTTCCAGATCTTTTTCTTCCCAAATAATTGACTTCTTTTTGTCCTGGACAAAAGTCTTAAAATTTTTGTCCTTTTTGTTTAATTGTAGTGAAAGAAAACTTAATGGGATTAAGAAGAGACTTCATTGAAAATTACATAAAGGTCCAAGGAATTCAGAAGGGTAGAACATAGATTATCTTTTCTATGCTGTCCTTTCCTTGGTTCCTGCAACTAACAGCATGCAATGCTCTAGAAACTGGCTGAAGCTCCATCACCATCATCAAGAATAAAAGCCTACAGCCTATTATATATCTATTAATGACAAGACTATTGGAGGAGTTGAAATTGTCTCATTTGGGGCCCATTCCTCCTCTTTTGGATTATATCTGCATTATATTTTTACAATTCTAAACAGGGAAGATTAAAATTAAAATGAATGAATTGTGAACACTAAACCTAAATTACCCTTTCAGGAGATTTACTGATCTTTCTAGAGAAGGAATGAGAAGAATTCACGTGGGAGCCCATTACACTTAATCTCAGCCCATAGTGTGCAGTTCCTGAGAGAGAACTTCCACAGTTTAGTGCAGTTTTAATGAAATGGTTACTTACAGCAGATGTTTGCTTTCTTAAGCTTAAACCTCATTTTCACTTTTTCTCTCTTAGGAGTTACTCTCTCTTTTCTTGTTTTCTTTGACACTTGTTTGACACTGCCTTTTCTTTGCTGCTTTCTTTGGCTTTATGAACAAATTGCATTACGTGTTGCTTCAAAAGAACTTTCCCACAACCAGTGCTTAACACAACACTCCAAGCATTGTGCATCTAGCATACGGCATGCTACATAGTGGGCGCTCAATAACTATCTGTTGAATGAATGAATAAATGAGGGCTTTTTAAGAAAGAGGCTGTGTGTTCACTCTCTGTGGGAGTGGCAACACTGTTAAGTCATTTACATTTCTTGGTCACATACGCTCATTAGAGCAGTTGCTAGATTACTGTAACTTTTATTTATGACTCAGAAATAATAGAGGAAATGTCATCCTTCCACTCAAGTCCAGGTTTTATTGGCTTTCACTTGGACTAAGGGTCCTGCTCATCCAACATAAGACTGCCAGTTAAGACTTCTTAAAAATGGAAGCACATTTAACTTTGCTGTCCAAAGTGCCTGTTAACTCTTGCTGCCTTGAGGATAAAGTCCAATTTCCTTGTTTCAGCAGAGGTCTCCTCAGAGCACGGTTCCACCTCCTATGCTGAATTCTGTGCTTCTATGACATTAACCTCACATTTCTTCTTATACCGGAATACTTCCCATAATTCTGCCTGTTCTGTTACAGATGCTCATTCTCCCTTCTTTGCCTGGAAAGATACTTTTAGACACAGCTCAAATGCCTCCTCCTTGGTTAAGCCTTTCTTCATTAGTTCTGCCACTGTTTAGTTTTGCTTCATTAACACTCTGCTCATGTCTCTGAACTAGCACTTGACGTTCTTGGAAGTCACGCCTAAGGTCGTCTGGGCATTCCCAGAGCTGAGCTGGGCATTAGGGCAGCCGATTGTCGTTGGGTGAGCTAATGAATGCATGGATGGCTTGCTTCCTTCCTTCTTCATGCCTGACAGTACCTCCTCCCCTCCCTCTTTTTTCTCTTAAAGAAATAAGGAAGGGAAATAGGAAAGACTATGGAGGTAGACAGCAGAAAAGAGTGCTGAAAGAATATATAGAGGTTTTGGAATGACACAGAATCGTGTGAACCCCTGCTCTGCCACTTATTAAATTTTGAACTTGGGAAAATTACCCTATTGCTCAGAGCTTCTCTCATAGCTTCAATGTGATAATGCAAGTAAAGCCCATAGCAGTGTGTCTGGCACATAGTAAATGTTTGATAAATGTTATCTGTTAAAGGGCACTATAATTGCATTCTTAGCCAAGAGGAATATTTCCTTAATTGGTATTCACTCCTTCAACAAACTGGATATCAATGTTTTCCATAGCTATAGTAAGTTTTCTGGTAAGTGCCTAGCTTTATTTTAGATGTGTGTTATCGCCCCCTCTCATGGAATACTACTGCACTCAGAATAAGAAGACCTGAATTCTAGACTTAGTTCAGTACCTTCCTAGCCCTGAGACGCTGGGCAAGGCACTTTACTGGCATAATAATAGCTACTCTGTCTCTCTCCTGAGTATTGAGGGAAACCGAATGAAACAATGTTCATACATGAACTCTTAGGAAATGCTTCAGAAAGGTAAAGTACTTGTAAAGCATTTTTTTCAGCAGGATTAGCAGAATGCTGTACACATAGTAAGCACTCTGAGAAAGCCTGGGGAATGAATTATCTAAACAACAAGATAACTTGACTGTTCTCATAAGAAGTGAATTCATGCTGAATGGCTTACTCAGAAACCTGCTAGGTATAGCAGTTTTTGTGTCCTTATTTAGGGTTTACATAACTTTCTCAACGGGCTCACATAGGGCACTTCTAGCATCCCCAGTCCCCACCATAGAGACACATAAACCATTCCTCTCTATAAAGCAAAGTAGTACAAAATGTAAATTCTATGAGATGCAATTAAAAAAATACCTTCTAACATAAAAAACTGGGTATTAGCTATGAGACATGGATTATTAGATATGATTAATGTTATTGACATAAAATCTTGGATAGTTAAAATACTTTTCTGCTAACAATATTTCTTTTTCCCAGAGAATGATTTGCTTAAAGTAGCCTACCATGATAAGAAAGTAATACACATATACATTATTCTTCCTTTTACAATTGTTTTTTTCTTAGACCTTTATATAATGGGATTTACATTCATGATGACCTGGGTTTTAATATATTTTTTAAGAAAGTCGCTGTTATTAACTCACATGCTTAAATAATTGGATATATTATCTGAAATAGAAATTTTAGTTGCTTCCAGTGATGAAAATACTAGACAAAATGCTATTTGACAGACATTTATGTCTATTATGATGAAATATTAAATGCATCCAACAATGCATTGAAGATTAAAAGTAGGTAAAAATGGCTCTACCATGCCATTACTGGGACCTTGGTATTTACATCAAGCACATATTCTAAAAATGTATTGTTAAGTACTAAGACAAATGCAGAAAGAGTTTTTCTTAGGGACATAGATTAAAGAGGAAAAACTAGTTGATGACTCATTGATGAACTCAGGATGGCTAGGTATCCAAACTGGATCGTTTAGTATTATAGACACAAAGTCACAAATTTATGGGATCAGTCCGCTACCTTGGTTAAAATGAAGATTAGGAATTATGAAGCAACTCAAAGCAAGAAATCACAATTAAATTTTAATACAATGAATTAAATTTTACAGATGACGATATTGAATATATGAAGAATACTGAGTGGATGAAAAAATGCTGTGTATATTACATTAGTGTTCCTCTTTTCCCAAATTGGCATACAGGATTAGGGGGTGTGATATTTAACTTGTCGGTGGATGCCAGACTTAGGTGGCATGTTTGTGCCCTGATTCTTGAAAGATGTCTCTTATCTGGTCATATGTACATTGACTCTCCTTTCCCTAGTGGCAAGGTAACTGGGTATTCCTTTATCTAAGATTAACATAAACGGCCAAGGCAAAAGGATTCCATTATAGATGGAATAGTTTTGTCCCCTCAGATTTATATACAGTAAGTCCCCTATGTACAAATGTGTTCCATTTCGAGAGTACATTCGCTAGTCTGATTTGCTCGTAAGTTCAACAAAGTTAATCTAAGTACCCAACTAACACAACTGGCTATATAGTACTGTACTGTAATAGGTTTATAAAATAGGTTTATAATAGGTTTATAATATTTTCACACAAATAATGCATAAAAAACAAGCACAAAAAATAAAGAAAACATTTTTAATATTACAGTACTGTAGTACCTTGAAAAGTACAGTAGTACAGTGCAACAGTGGGCATATAGTGGCTGGCATTGAGTGAACAGGTAAGAAATAAAGATACTGTACTACTGCACTCTATACAGTACTGTACAGTAAAGTACACAAAAGCACAGCCACTTGTAGAGGATGCACACACGTGACAATGTATGCCAGACACATGAACTAACTTATGTGATTGGACATGTGAACACATGTCCACATCTTTAAAAGTTCGCAACTTGAAGGTTCGTATGTAGGGGACTTACTCTATTGAAACCTAAACCCCAATGTGATGGTATATGAAGGTGGATGTTTGGGAAGTAACTAGAGTATGAGCGTGGGTGAAGCCCTCATGAATGGTACTAGTGACTTTATAAAAGAGACCTCAGAGAGCCCTCTCACCCCTTCTGCTGTGTGAGGACACAGTGAAAAGATGACCATCTGTCAATCAGGAGGCTGGCCCTCACCAAACACCAAACCTGCCAGTGCCTTGAGCTTGGACTTCTCAGCCTCCAAAACTATGAGAAATAAATTTCTGCTGTGTATAAGCCACCCAGACTATGGTGTTCTGTTACTGTAGCCTCAATGGAATGATATAGGCCCTAAGTATGTATACTGTCATTTCTATATTAATCTAGTGCTTCTAAACTAAAAGAGGCATGAAATAGATAAGGTCACGCAATTTATCAGTCTTATGCTTCTTGAATTTACTCTTAACTACATCCTACCTGTTGCCAAAGTTTGTCTTAAATGATTACTGAGAATATTTGACTCATAGTTCTTTTATTGTTTATGCAATTATCGCTAATCATTCAGTAGATATTTATTTCTATGTGCTATGCTAAGCTTTGGATATACAGCTACAGATTCTGCACTTAAGGAGTGCTTAGTCTAATCCAGGTTTGATGGGAAATTACAGGATGAGAATGTGGAGTAGCTTCCCTTACATCTGTATCTAGGCTTGGAAGAGATGTAAAGGAGACAGATGGATGTGTTATCTGATGGCACAGTACTCAGACCAGGTCCAGAGAGAAGTGTTTTCTCCTCCATGTGCTTCATATAGTTTTAGCAATCATTCTGTGAGAATTGACTCTTAAATCTAGGTTTGTAATAGTAGCTTTCAAACCAGCTCTTTATATCCTCTATGTTATGCCCTCTCTTTGTCTCACCTTCACCCATATGACATGGCATTGCTAGGTTAATCCTTTTTTAAAACTGATTTTACTTACAATCTCAAACATCTTCATTGGCTATCTTCACCTGTTGCCTACAGGATGGTCTAACTGCTTACTCAGCATTTGAGGCTGGACGCAACCTATCCCGTCTCTCACTTCTAGTGGAAAACATACTCTCTGCAACTTTCTTCAAGTTGTTCCCCAATGAACTGCCAAAGTCTCCAAATTCTGTGTCACACGTTAAAGCCTTGTTCAAGTCTTATCTCTTTCAGAAAGGCTTAACTGACCACAAGGACTGGCTACATCATTTTTGGGCCTCAGTGCGAATCGAAAATATGAATCCCCGTGTCCAAAAATTATTCAGAATTTCAAAAGACCGACAGCCAAGCTTTACACCAAGTACACGATCCTTCTCAGTGTTGGGCGCTGGGTGACCACACAGCACACCCATGAAGTTTGCCCCACTGAACTCTCCAGTCCACACTGATCTCCTGGAACATGTATGCACATTCTAGGCAATGGTGTTCTTTGGAATAAATATCAAAGCAAAAATGCATCTCTTTATAAATTATAAAACACCTATCCTTTCCTACCTTAACGTCTTTACCTTCTCTTTTATTCTTCATTGACTTGCGATATTTTCTCTCAATGCATTTTAGCATGAAAGAATAAGAATAGTTAGACTATATCTTCTTAAGGCTTGTGTTAAAAAACGGTGATTAACTTTATGCTTTATACTGAATATTTGTTGTGAACCCGTCCAGACATTAGCATATTTATGCATTATTCCATCCAAATATTCTTTTTACTTTTTTCTTACATCTCCAGTGCAAGCACAAAGCTCACTGATACACCTCTGTCGGCTTCAGTCTGTTTGGTATGTTGGTGACAAACAAGGAGACAGCATCTTATGCTTCGAAGAACGGAGATGGGGACTCCGTCTAAACTTTACAGTCCTAGAGCTGGAAGGGTCCATGGAGGGACTCTCATCCTCACTTTGAAGTTGGCAGTTTTTTAAGTGCCATGGCAGACCAGTTTTCTTTAAGAGAATTCTAGGCAAGAGTGGTACTTAAACTCACATCATTAATATTATGAGAAAATCATTCTTAGTGTTTGTATGACAAATCAATTTTTTCATGGAATCTCTTCAGTAATAATATTCTATAATCTGAATAACACCTGGTCCATAGGTTGGCTCAATGAGGCAACACTGGTAGAGGTAAAAAGATGTTAACAATCATGGCAGTAATCAATGTTTTTCCCTAAGAGTGAATTACACCATTGTCTAGGAATAGAATAATCTTACTGTCTTTCACTGTTTATGCTTTTTAAATTACCTCCATTGATGTTACATAAAGATGATACAACTAGTTAGAAAAAAATTTTGTTCCTCCATGCATTAGCTTGTGCTTTGTAAACAGCTAGTAATGGTCTGACCACCAGGAAAGCTCTAGAATAATAACATTTTACAATAGCTATACATTTATTTTATGAGAGCTCATAGCATATGCACAGTTAAAGTTGTTCATTCATTCATATAACAATCATTTGTTAGAGTGTCTAATTTGTCTAAACAGGAAACTGAAAACACTTGGCACCTTTGAAGTTATGTCCTTGTCCTTTGCTCATAGAAAATATGGCTGAGCTTTGACCCAACCTATGGATTCTTCTCAATGCAGTGTTTCAGTTGACTGGAGTTGGTACAAGAGATGAAATCTGTCATATCTGATCTGCACATGTCACAAGATAAGAGATAAATTGTGCCTTTGAGAAACTCACAATGCAATGTGGGAGGTAGACAATTAGCTCTAATGCAACGTGATGTGTTAAAATAAATAATAGGACAAAAATATCATTGCAGAAAAAATTGATTTTAGTGTGCAAAGAAAAATAACCAATCATCTGGTTCAATCAATTCCTATAGCATTTGAGAAGACCGGGGGCTAAAGAGTGTAGGTGACTTGTTCAAGGGCAAGTTAAGCATGAGGGCTGAAGTAGAGCCTTGGGCACTTGACTCTTAGTCAAGTGTTCTTTCCACTCTACTATTGTGCCTATGAAACAAATCCTTGTTCTACTTAAACTTGCAGGTAATTTGATTCACTTGTACAAGTTGAAGCACAGTTTGGCGAGCGTACCAAAATAAAATGCTTTCAGTATACGGTAACAACCACAGAACTATTATTAGAAATTAACTCTCCAAATAAACCATAGAATGATCTGAGAGCTCATGTTTTTAAGACTGCTCTTTATCAGCCATATCCAAACATGAAATGTTGCATCTTCCCTTGAAATGCCAGAATCACCTTTCTGATAACACGCATGACCCATTAGTTTCATTTACCCATGCCATCATTCAACTTTTCTGTGACTTTTAATCCAGCATTGAGAGAATTTTCTGTGTGTGACCCACAACTGGTATGTTTCTTTTAGCCATGTGTAGTTTGTAGTGACACAGCTTTAGCTAAAGAAGAATTGACCAAATTTGACTTCCTAATTTAAGTGCAGAATTTAGAGGGAGCAATATTTTACTGATATTTCAACGTGTCTGTTCTCTCTTTTCTAGTACTGTCCTATTTTATATTTATTTTTGAAGTTAACACTATTTTGTTGCACCATCATATAACGGCTTCCAGGATGAATTGTGTTTTATTTTGCTACTGATTTTTACATTGTGGAATAGTCAGTGTCTACACACAAGTCTAGTCCCATCCTGGCTATGGGAAAGAGTACTCAGACACCCATCTGGAGGTTTTCTATTTCTTCCCTGAAATCACAGAGTCCAGGCAGGCAGAATATGGTAGCTCTCATCTCACCCATCAGTTAGGGCCAGTATTGATCCGATATTCTTATAAAGTCTCAAAGTCTTAGGAATGTGGTAGACCACTCTGTGTTTCAATGATTTTGCATAGAACTATACAAATGGGTCCAGAATGAGGCCAGTTTGTTTGCGTGCCTCTATTTTACTTAGGACTCTTAGATGCCAGCAATTTATCACCCTGGGTCCCTGGAATCATGAGGGAAGGACAGAAGCTAATGCTGAGTCTAGAAGACTCATTTGGCTACCCTGGCTGAAGGCTCAGCCACTGTGGAACAGATTCAAGTCATCCTCAGTGTTACCTACCTGATTTCATGAGCCACAAAATTGTAAGCAGAGCCAAATGGTTGTCATTTTCCAACACTAAGTTTTGGAGTGGCTTGTGGTACAGCAGTAAATAATCATAAAATAATTGGGTACCTAGAAGTGGGGTGCTGACATAACTAAAGTCTAAACATGTGGCACTGGCTTTGGGGTTCTAGTGCAGAGGCTTGGAAGGCCATGAGGACATTATTACTGAGAGCTGGAAGGATCTCAAGGAGACTATTGGTAAGGGCTTGAGGAACAGTGAAGAAACTTCCTGGAGAGTGGAGAAAAGGAGATGAGCTGAAAGAGAGAAATGCTCATTTCTCAAGCAGAATACAGAAGAAATCTAAAGGAGCTGAGGCTCCAGATGGAAAACAGAAAGACTCTTCAGCTTTAGTCGTGCCAAGTGGTAACAGACTAGTAAAGTAAGAAATGGCCTTGGAAAACATCAAATCCAGGATGCTACCAAATAAAACATATTCCCAGGGTAAAGGTCCCAAGTGTGTGGCTAAAAGATACTTTATTTGCACTGGAATATTACAGGCATTTTTCCAGAGGAACCAGACCCTCTGTCCAAGATAGGGAAGAATTCAAAGAAACTGTTAATGGGAGCTGAGAAAGCATTGAGAAGATCATAATTGGAGGATGGAGGAAAAGGTAAGTGAGTTATGAATTGGCAGAAAAATTAGCAAAACTCTTGCCTGCAGTTATGTGGAAGATGAGCTCAGTGTATGTCTCATAGGGGTCTCTTTATATATATGAAAGAGTATGGTTTGCTATGGAAAAAGTGTGTTGACAGATGTTTTAAAAGAAAGAAAAATGACCATGAATGGTGGAGAAACTTTTATACCTAATTTTTTTGCAAAAATATAATATTGCACATGGAATAATTACTTTTATATAAGAATTTCTAAAGATGTATTTTCCAGTTAAATATCTGTTTCAAGTTTACCCTAAAAATTCAAGTTTTTTTCTCATTTTATTTGCAATATTAGTAAATATTTTAACAAGTACAATCTTCAAGAAGTAGATGTATTATTTCAACTATGGGCTTTATGACCAAATACTAAGTATTCTTTTGCCAAGCCTAACTTGATAGTTGCTAATGCTTAGGAACAAGTTTCTGAGTCAAAAAGTACCCCACTGCAAAACAAGGAAATTTGGGTCACAACATCCATTTAAGCACTGTCATTCACAGTCATGAAGATTCTCATCAACATCAAAAATACCTAGAATTTAGGGAATTCAAACACATCAATGTCAGAAAAGACTAACTATTCAAACTACTGCTTAGGTTGTGAGCTACAACAGCAATCTTCCAATGAAGATTCAATCAGAAGAAGAATAGTTCAGTTAAAAGGAAAGGTCAAACTGAATAAATGTGTCAATCAGAAGCCAACTATGAAAAGTTCAAGGTCAAGGACTCTCGCAGTCAAATTCAACTGACATTTTGAAAGTGATTGAGACATTTTGATACAGAAAACTCAGTTTTAATAAGTCTTTGTAATTTTATGAAAGAGAATTCACCAATTATTTAATGAATAAAAATCAGTTTACTCAGAGATTGAAAAACTGTCAGAGGCCATAGTCTATTACTTCCCCTCACTTTTCTGTAAATATATAATACTGCTTCTGATATTTCAAGGAAGAGTTACAAGACTCTTGCAAAGCTGCACATCTTTGAATTGACTGCAACACCAATGATTATATACGTACATATATATTTGTCCTAAGATTTCATATTGCTAGGGCTTGAATGGTTCATTATATGTGAAATATTTTGTGTGTGCTGTTTATACAAATTAAGGGATGCTGTGTCTTACCCAGAAAAAGGACATTGTTCCATTCTATAAGATTACTATTGGTTTTAGAGAAATTTTTATGTAGCTTTAGAGAAACATTTTATCATTTATCGAGATATTATATATACAAATATATTCTTAGCCATAGGAAGAATTCTGATTTGAGATTATTTTTTCAGTTTGGAACCCCTTCTGAATTAAGAATTTTCAAATTCTAAGGACATCATGAGACTGAAATATCTTCCATAAATCAAGCAAGTATGCAATATTTAACAGAATAAAATGTGATTTGGGGGCGATCAAAGCCCCCTCCTGAAAAAATGTTTAGTGTTCACTAAAACTTTTAAAGATGATTTCACTGTTATCAGCTAGCATATCTGAAGAGTTTTTTGGGTTTTAATCTTTGACCATAACCTTTAAAAATAATAGAACTTTAGAATTAGATAGGAACATTAGGAGTCATCTACTCTAACCTCTTCACTTTGACGATAAGGGCTCAGAAAGGTGACATGAATCATCCAAGGTATTACAGAAGGGCTTTGTCCCTAAGTAGGCTTTGTCCCTAAGTAGGGACAAAGCTGGGCCCACACCAAGAACTCTTGACACCACCTCCACACCAGATCTAGTAATATTTTACCATATAATGATGTCACTCAGTAGTGTACTTTGACATTATATCATTTATGAGAAAAACATCTGGCAGCATCTATTTAAATTAAAAATAGTTTTGTTCTTTTACCCTGCAATCTATTCCTGAGAATCTATCCCAAAGAAAGGAAATTATTAACACCCAAAATGCAGATATTCAGAGATGTTTTCTGTAGTATTGTTCATTAATCTCTCAAAACAGTTAGTATTTACTAACAGGGCAATGGCTAAATTGAGGTATAGTCATATACTTATTATGTACCCATTGAAAAGAATGAATTAGAGATATATCATGTGACATGGAAGAATTAAGATAATAATGAGATGCAAAAAAATATGTAAAGTATGTTTGAATATTTTAAAAAATAATCACAAAAATATCCCTCCATGTATGTAAATCTAACTAGGATTACAGTAGGACTGAGGAAAATATAGAAGGACATATATAGAACATTAAAAAGCTTAACTAAGTGTGATAAATGCTTTCATGGGAGGATAAAAGCAGGGGAAAGTCATCCTAATAAAAGCAGCATGCATGATGTAATCTCACTTGTGTAACATGTGTACCTGTGTATGCTTGAAGAGATGCATGGAAACATGATTACAAAAATTAATGGTGATTACCTTAAGGTAGTATGATTCCAAGGGATTTTTATTCTCTTCTTTCTAATTTTAGTATGTTTAAATGATCTATAATAAGCTTCTATTATTTATATAAGTAGAAAAAAACTCTACCTTCATTGTGGTGAAAAAATGAAAAACTGACTTTGATTTAGAGCTGAAAGATATTGTTACCATGGAGAAGCACCAAGCCAAGTGTTTATCATCAATTGCAGATATTATAAACAAATCAGCTTGTGTGGCTTAAACAATCCATGCCTGATAAGCAGATCTTCCCACACAAGTGAAGATTGCATTTCTGTTTCTAACTACAGATAATCCTTTAGAACTCAGTCTCTTTATGATTATGCATCTCTGACTTGTGGTCCTCTCGAGGCATCTGTTAACAAAGAGTCTTAATATTTCCTTATGCTGAATGTCAGACTTATTTAGCACTGCAGTTGTATGTTAGCAATCAATAGCTGCATTCTGTTTGTCATCACGTGATATGTTGTTCTTCATATATTCTTTTTTTTTAACATCTTTATTGCAGTATAATTGCTTTACAATGGTGCGTTAGTTTCTGCTTTATAACAAAGTGAATCAGCTATACATATACATATATCCCCATATCTGTTCCCTCTTGCATCTCCCTCCCACCCTCCCTATCCCACCCCTCTAGGGGATAGCACTGACCTGATCTCCCTGTGCTATGCAGCTGCTTCCCACTAGCTATCTATTTTACATTTGGTAGTGTATACATGTCCATGCCACTCTCTCACTTCATCCCAGCTTATCCTTCCACCTCCCCTTGTCCTCAGGTACATTCTTTATGTCTGCGTCTTTATTCCTGTCCTGCACCTAGGTTCTTCAGAAAATTTTTGTGTTTGTTTTTTACATTCCATATATATGTGTTAGCATACTGTATTTGTTTTTCTCTTTCTGACTTACTTTACTCTGTATGACAGACTCCAGGTCCATCCACCTCACTACAAATAACACAATTTCGTCTCTTTATATGGCTGAGTAATATTCCATTGTATATATGTGCCACACCTTCTTTATCCATTCATGTGTCAATGGACACTCGGGTTGCTTCCATATCCTGACTATTGTAAATAGAGTTGCAATGAACATTGTGGTACATGACTCTTTTTGAATTATGGTTTTCTCAGGGTATATGCCCAGTAGTGGGATTGCTGGGTCATATGGTAGTCCTATTTTTAGTTTTTTAAGGAACCTCTATACTGCTCTCCACAGTGGCTGTATCAATTTACATTCCCACCAACAGTGCAAGAGGGTTCTCTTTTCTCCACACCCTCTCCAGCATTTATTGTTTGTAGATTTTTTGATGAGGGCCATTCTGACTGGTGTGAGGTGATACCTCACTGTACTTTTGATTTGCATTTCTCTAGTGATTAGTGATGTTGAGCATCCTTTCATGTGTTTGTTGGCAATCTGCATATCTTCTTTGGAGAAATGTCTATTTAGGTCTTCTGCCCATTTTTGGATTGGGTTGTTTGTTTTTTTTTGATATTGAGCTTCATGAGCTGCTTGTAAATTTTGGAGATTAATCCTTTGTCAGTTGCTTCATTTGGAAATATTTTCTCCCATTCTGAGGGTTGTCTTTTTGTCTTGTTTATGGTTTCATTTGCTGTGGAAAAGCTTTTAAGTTTCATTAGGTCCCATTTGTTTATTTTTGTTTTTATTTCCATTACTCTAGGAGGTGGGTCAAAAAAGATCCTGCTGTGATTTATGTCATAGGGTGTTCTGCCTACGTTTTCCTCTAAGAGTTTTATAGTGTCTGGCCTTACATTTAGGTCTTTAATCCATTTTGAGTTTATTTTTGTGTATGGTGTTAGGGAGCATTCTAATTTCATTCTTTTACATGTAGCTGTCCAGTTTTCCCAGCACCACTTATTGAAGAGGGTGTCTTTTCTCCATTGTATATTCTTGCCTCCTTTATCAAACATAAGGTGACCATATGTGCGTGGGTTTATCTCTGGTCTTTCTATTCTGTTCTATTGATCTATATTTCTTTTTTTTTGCCAGTACTATACTGTCTTGATTACTGTAGCTTTGTAGTATAGTCTGAAGTCAGGGAGCCTGATTCCTCCAGCTCCGTTTTTCTTTCTCAAGTTTGTTTTGGTTATTTGGAGTCTTTTGTGTTTTCCATACAAATTGTGAAATATTTTGTTCTAGTTCTGTGAAAAATGCCATTGGTAGTTTGATGAGGATTGCATTGAATCTGTAGATTGCTTCGGGTAGTATAATCATTTTCACAATGTTGATTCTTCCAATACAAGAACAGGTATATCTCTCCATCTGTTTGTATCATCTTTAATTTCTTTCATCAGTGTCTTATAGTTTTCTGTATACAGGTCTTTTGTCTCCGTAGGTAGGTTTACTCCTAGGTGTTTTATTCTTTTTGTTGCAATGGTAAATGGGAGCGTTTTCTTAATTTCACTTTCAGATTATTCATCATTAGTTTACAGGAATGCAAGAGATGTCTATGCATTAATTTTGTATTCTGCGGTCTGAATCCCCTCTCCTCACACACAAAACAATGGTCTCTTGCCTCTTAGGCAGTTCCAGACTTTTTCCCGGGCTCCCTCTGGGCCAGCTGTGGTGCACTAGCCCCCTTCAGGCTGTGTTCATGCAGCCAACTCCAGTCCTCTCCCTGGGGTCTGACCTCCGAAGCCTAGGCCTCAGCTCTCAGCCCCGACCTGCCCTGGCGGGTGAGGAGCAGACAAGCCTCTCGGGCTGGTGAGTGCTGGTCGGCACTGATGCTCTGTGCAGAAATCTCTCCGCTTTGCCCTCTGCATCTTTATTGCTGCACTCTCCTCTGTGGCTCTGACGCTTCCCCCCTGCCCATCCCCTGTCTCCACCAGTGAAGGAGCTTCCTAGTGTGTGGAAACTTTTCCACCTTCACAGCTCCCTCCCAGAGGTGTGGGTCCTTTCCCTATTCTTTTGTCTCTGTTTTTTCTTTTTCCTTTTGCCTTACCCAGGTACGTGGGTGGTTTCTTGCCTTTTGGGAAGTCTGAGGTCTTCTGCCAGCATTCAGTAGGTGTTCTGTAGGAGTTGCTCCACATGTAGATGTATTTCTGATGTATTTGTGAAGAGGAAAGTGATCTCCACATCTTACTCCTCTGCCATCTTGAATATCTCTCCATATATTCTTTTAAAGTCTCTTTGCAAAGGTCATATTTTAGTTAATCTTGGGGCAAGTTGCTTCAGTGTTTTCTTGCTGTTATCTGTTCTCCATGCCTGCTCAATCCAGCATAACTGAGTAAAGGCACACAACAGCATTCCAAAGCTCAAAAACATATTACTTGTTTTAACATTAAGAATTATTGGTGGGTTACATTGATGACACTGTAAATGTAAAGCTTATGATGCTAGATGAGACCTCAATGACTGATTAAGAACTTCTAGAGGGGTAGAAGATGACATTTTTTAACAGCTTACTAAGGTCTTCAGTTTTAACTAGAGCTTGATGTCATTAGGATGTTACAAGCTGATAGACTTAGTCTTTATTTTCAGCTTAGTCAAGCACATTTTATTATGTATCAATGATATAGAAATATTTCATTATATTTCTTTAAATTTATCTTGGCTGCACATGGGATTTCTATACAGACCCATATAAAATCTATATTTGAATTATCTTTTGGTATATTAAGCCACACAGTTGAGTTGATTTTTTAGGTCTTTTTGATTTCATACATTGACATTATAATCATGACAGATAAGAATTTCTTGGAGGATTTCCTGAAGGACTTTGACAGTATCCTTTGATGTTACCAGCTAAAAATCGACCTCATGGAAAATTAATTTTCTACCATTGTGTTCACA
This sequence comes from Eschrichtius robustus, assembly GCF_028021215.1. Lineage (NCBI taxonomy): Eukaryota > Metazoa > Chordata > Mammalia > Artiodactyla > Eschrichtiidae > Eschrichtius > Eschrichtius robustus. Next base: position 36,593,048 of record NC_090834.1, read on the forward strand.
GGTGGAGCCTTCACCTTTGAGTTCAAGGACTTCAACAAATATGCCTAATACTCATTAAAAAACTTTGTCAAGTTTGCATGTCTTAATCAATATAGCTTAGTCATCTTTATTTTTATCTTCAAATGTCTTTTGGAAACTCCTAAAATCTTTTGAATTCTCAAGTCTAATATTTACTTGAAGAAAACACTCATATCCTACAATCTGTATCTTTTATTATACCTTAAAGCCACAGTTATAAGCACAGTAATAAATATAAATATGTTTCACAGGAAATAGAATTACTGAATGTAGAAGTTGCAAATATGAATTTGGACTAATTTTTCACTTCTACTATTGTCCTTAGGTTAGTCTATTATTATCACAGATTTGTATGATTAAACTCTTAATTTAATTTTAAATTGTGAACAGCTTCATAAGTCTGTCCATTCTCTCCAACAGTTTAACCTGCAGCAAAATCAATGGTAATACAAATAATGATGCCTCCATTCATTAATGAAAAACAGCTGGTATATGCTGGCTAAAAGAACCTATGAATTAATTTGGGTATGGAATATTCAGTGTATTTCATGTTAGCTTTAGATATATCCACAATCTCTTTTCAGCATTTCATAAATAAATATATCTGCTTTTGTTCCTATCAAATATAACTAAAGCACAGAAATCAGTAGAACCAATATTTGGAAGAGACATTTAACATGGATTATGTTAGGATAGATGAAGTAGCAAATATTATAATTGTCCTCAGAATATGCTACTTTTTTCTGAAATACTATTTAATTCATTTATTCTTTAATTACAAAATAATGTTTCTCTGTTAATTTTTTTCTTTATAACTGCTGTCAATTTTCTACTAACAAGTGAAGTGATTAATATTTCCTAACATTTAAAAAAAGAGAACACTAACCATATAAAATGGAAAAATAACCAGATTAAGTGCTTTAACTGACTTAATTTAAAAAAAAAGAGGTCAATTCAAATAGTGACTGGTTAATTTAGTCAGCAGTTGACCTAGTTTGTGTTGCTAGTGACAGCACATATTGAGTTTTAATGTTGTGCAAATTACTATTTTTCCAAATGCTCTTTTTTTCCCCTACTTAACTCCACATGTATAATCTAGCTTCTGGTTTAGTCTTAAAAATACCATAACTGAAATTAAGGATCATTTTGCACTGTTTAGACTGTGTGGTAGATTGTTGCAGTAATGGTCCCAAAATTTTTCATGCCTTTCTGGATTCATACCCTTAGGGAGCCCCCTCCCACATTCATCGTGACTCATGAAGTGAATTGCATTGGTCAATGAGACCTTAGCAAACATGGAACAAACAGGTGACTGCAATGTGTGTGTGCATTGGAGATTGCTAATTTGGAGCCCTATTACAACCACACAGCATGGCCTAGGCGAGCCTGCTGAAGGATGAGAGACCACTTAGAGCAGAGACAACCATCCTAGCTGCCATCTCCCCAAACAGCTTCTAGTTGACCTGATAACTGACTGCATACTCATTAAGGAGCCAAGCTGAGACCAGCAGAAAAAACAACCATGTCCAGCTCAAATTATTGATCCATAGAATTGGATCATACATTTTGTAGAATTGGTTTTGCAGCAAAAGCTAACTAAAACAAAATTAGAATCATAATTGAATGAGATTTTTTGGGTCCTGGGATGAGGGTTGCAAGTTAGAGAAATGTAAAAAACTTGTGGCCAGAGGACAGATGGAGGTAAATTGCAAAAATGGCCTCAGTACTTTGCAGATCCCCACCACCACAGGGAATTTCCCCCCGCTTTGAATCTGGTATGGCCTTATGACTTGTTTTCACCAATAGAATGTGACAGAAGTGATATTGAGCAAGGTCTGAGCCTAAGCCTAAGGGATCATGATGCTTCTGCTCTCGGATCTTGGAACCCTGAGGTTTCCATATGAACAAGCCTGGGCTAGCCTGGTGGATGATGAGAAACACATGGCCCATTTGACCCTGTAGCCCCATCCAACAGCCAGCTGATCTCCCACATTAGTGCCTCGAAGTCGGCTGACAGCTGACTATAGATGCATGAGTAAGTCTTTCCAACACCAGCAGATGAACTCCAGCTGAGTCCAGCCCGATTTGCCAACCCATAGAATCATGAGCTAAATAAAGGATGCTTTGAAACCACTAAGTTTTGGGGTGGTTTGTTTTGCAGCAAAAACTCACTTATACAGACTGTTTGTTTAGTGGTCACCTCTATACATTCAGAATAACTACTCCTTAATTCTTTTTTTTAGGTCCCATTTGTTTATTTTTGTTTTTATTTCCATTACTCTAGGAGGTGGATCAAAAAAGATCTTGCTGTGATTTATATCAAAGAGTGTTCTTCCTATGTTTTCCTCTAAGAGTTTTATAGTGTCCAGTATTATATTTAGGTCTCTAATCCATTTTGAGTTTATTTTTGTGTATGGTGTTAGGGAGTATTCTAATTCCATTCTTTTACATGTAGCTGTCCAGTTTCCCCAGCACCACTTATTGAAGAGACTGTCTTTTCTCCATTGTATATCTTTGCCTCCTTTGTCATAGATTAGTTGACCATAGGTGCGTGGGTTAATCTCTGGGCTTTCTATCTTGTTCCATTGATCTATGTTTCTGATTTTGTGCCAGTACCATATTGTCTTGATGACTGTAGCTTTGTAGTATAGTCTGAAGTCAGGGAGTCTGATTCCTTCAGCTCCATTTTTTTCCCTCAAGACTGCTTTGGCTATTCGGGGTCTTTTGTGACTCCATACAAATTTTAAGATGATGTGTTCTAGCTCCGTAAAAAATGCCATTGGTAATTTGATAGGGATTGCCTTGAATCTGTAGATTGCTTTGGGTAGTATAGTCATTTTCACAATATTGATTCTTCCAATCCAAGAACATGGTATATCTCTCCATCTGTTGGTATCATCTTTAATTTCTTTCATCAGTGTCTTATAGTTTTCTGCATACAGGTCTTTTGTCTCCCTAGGTAGGTTTATTCCTAGGTATTTTATTCTTTTTGTTGCAATGGTAAATGGGAGTGTTTCCATAATTTCTCTTTCAGATTTTTCATCATTAGTGTATAGGAATGCAAGAGATTTCTGTGCATTCATTTTGTATCCTGCAACTTTACCATATTCATTCATTAGCTCTAGCAGTTTTCTGGTGGCAGTTTTAGGATTCTCTATGTATAGTATCATGTCATCCGCAAACAGTGACAGTTTTACTTCTTCTTTTCCAATTTGTATTCCTTTTATTTCTTTTTCTTCTCTGATTGCCATGGCTAGGACTTCCAGAACTATGTTGAGTAATAGTGGTGAGAGTGGACATCCTTGTCTCGTTCCTGATCTTAGAGGAAATGCTTTCAGTTTTTCACCATTGAGAATGATGTTTGCTGTGGGTTTGTCATATATGGCCTTTATTACGTTGAGGTAGGTTCCCTCTATGCCCACTTTCTGGAGAGTTTTTATCATAAATGAGTGTTGAATTTTGTCAAAAGCTTTTTCTGCATCTATTGAGATGATCGTATGGTTTTTATTCTTCAATTTGTTAATATGGTGTATCACATTGATTGATTTGCGTATATTGAAGAATCCTTGCATCCCTGGGATAAATCCCACTTGATCGTGGTGTATGATCCTTTTAATGTGTTGTTGGGTTCTGTTTGCTAGTATTTTGTTGAGGATTTTTGCATCTATATTCATCAGTGATATTGGTCTGTAATTTTCTTTTTTGGTAGTGTCTTTGTCTGGTTTTGGTATCAGGGTGATGGTGGCCTCATAGAATGAGTTTAGGAGTGTTCCTTCCTCTGCAATTTTTTGGAAGAGTTTGAGAAGGATGGGTGTTAGCTCTTCTCTAAATGTTTGATAGAATTCACCTGTGAAGCCATCTGGTCCTGGACTTTTGTTTGTTGGAAGATTTTTAATCACAGTTTCAATTTCATTACTTGTGATTGGTCTGTTCATTTTTTCTGTTTCTTCCTGGTTCAGTCTTGGAAGGTTATACCTTTCTAAAAATGTGTCCATTTCTTCCAGGTTGGCCATTTTATTGGCATAAAGTTGCTTGTAGTAGTCTCTTAGGATGCTTTGTATTTCTGCGGTGTCTGTTGTAACTTCTCCTTTTTCATTTCTGATTTTATTGATTTGAGTCCTCTCCCTCTTTTTCTTGATGAGTCTGGCTAATGGCTTATCAATTTTGTTTATCTTCTCAAAGAACCAACTTTTAGTTTTATTGATCTTTGCTATTGTTTTCTTTGTTTCTATTTCATTTATTTCTGCTCTGATCTTTATGATTTCTTTCCTTCTGCTAACTTTGGGTTTTGTTTGTTCTTCTTTCTCTAGTTTCTTTAGGTGTAAGGTTAGATTGTTTACTTGAGATTTTTCTTGTTTCTTGAGATAGGCTTGTATAGCTATAAACTTCCCGCTTAGAACTGCTTTTGCTGCATCCCATAGGTTTTGGGTCGTCGTGTTTTCATTGTCATTTGTCTCTAGGTATTTTTTGATTTCCTCTCTGATTTCTTCAGTGATCTCTTGGTTATTTAGTAACGTATTGTTTAGCCTCCATGTGTTTGTCTGTTTTACGTTTTTTTCCCTGTAATTCATTTCTAATCTCATAGCGTTGTGGTCCGAAAAGATGCTTGATATGATTTCAATTTTCTTAAATTTACTGAGGCTTGATTTGTGACCCAAGATGTGATCTATCCTGGAGAATGTTCCGTGCGCATTTGAGAAGAACGTGCAATCTGCTGTTTTTGGATGGAACGTCCTATATATATCAATTAAATCTAACTGGTCTATTGTGTCATTTAAAGCTTCTGTTTCCTTATTCATTTTCATTTTGGATGATCTGTCCATTGGTGTAAGTGAGGTGTTAAAGTCCCCCAGTATTATTGTGTTACTGTCGATCTCCTCTTTTATAGCTGTTAGCAGTTGCCTTATGTATTGAGGTGCTCCTATGTTGGGTGCATATATATTTATAATTGTTATTTCTTCTTCTTGGATTGATCCCTGGATCATTATGTAGTGTCCTTCCTTGTCTCTTGTAACATTCTTTATTTTAAAGTCTATTTTATCTGATATGAGTATAGCTACTCCAGCTTTCTTTTGATTTCCATTTGCATGGAATATCTTTTTCCATCCCCTCACTTTCAGTCTGTATGTGTCCCTAGGTCTAAAGTGGGTCTCTTGTAGACAGCATATATATGGGTCTTGTTTTTGTATCCATTCAGCCAGTCTATGTCTTTTGGTTGGGACATTTAATCCATTCACGTTTAAGGTAATTATCGATATGTATGTTCCTATGACCATTTTCTTAATTGTTTTGGGTTAGTTTTTGTAGGTCCTTTTCTTCTCTTGTGTTTCCCACTTAGAGAAGTTCCTTTAGCATTTGTTGTAGAGCTGGTTTGGTGGTGCTGAATTCTCTTAGCTTTTGCTTGTCTGTAAAGCTTTTGATTTCTCCATCAAATCTAAATGAGATCCTTGCTGGGTAGAGTAATCTTGGTTGTAGGTTCTTCCCTTTCATCACTTTAAGTATATCATGCCACTCCCTTCTGGCTTGTAGAGTTTCTGCTGAGAAATCAGCTGTTAACCTTATGGGAGTTCCCTTGTCTGTTATTTGTCGTTTTTCCCTTGCTGCTTTCAATAATTTTTCTTTGTCTTTAATTTTTGTCACTTCGCTTACTATGTGTCTCGGCGTGTTTCTCCTTGGGTTTATCCTGTATGGGACTCTCTGCGCTTCCTGGACTTGGGTGGCTATTTCCTTTCCCATGTTAGGGAAGTTTTCGACTATAATCTCTTCAAATATTTTCTCTGGTCCTTTCTCTCTCTCTTCTCCTTCAGGGACCCCTATAATGCGAATGTTGTTGCGTTTAATGTTGTCCCAGAGGTCTCTTAGGCTGTCTTCATTACTTTTCATTCTTTTTTCTTTATTCTGTTCCGCAGCAGTGAATTCCACCATTCTGTCTTCCAGGTCACTTATCCGTTCTTCTGCCTCAGTTATTCTGCTATTGATTCCTTCTAGTGTAGTTTTCATTTCAGTTATTGTATTGGTCATCTCTGTTTGTTTGTTCTTTAATTCTTCTAGGTCTTTGTTAATCATTTCTTGCATCTTCTCAATCTTTGCCTCCATTCTTATTCCGAAGTCCTGGATCATCTTCACTATCATTATTCTGAAATCTTTTTCTGGAAGGTTGCCTATCTCCACTTCATTTAGTTGTTTTTCTGGGGTTTTTTCTTGTTCCTTCATCTGGTACATAGCCCTCTGCCTTTTCATCTTGTCTATCTTTCTGTAACTGTGGTTTTTGGTCCACAGGCTGCAGGATTGTAGTTTTTCTTGCTTCTGCTCTACTCCTTAATTCTTTTTTCTTTTATTAATTTTTATTGGAGTATAGTTGCTTTACAATGTTGTGTCACTCTACTCCTTAATTCTTTACCTATAGTTATTCACAGGATCAAAAGATGTGCAAAAAGTATTCATTGATATTTAAACTGTGAAATGTTCTTCTCTCTAAGATATTTATATCTCAACATATAAAATATATAAAAAAAAAAACCAGGCCAATGGATTATTCCAGTCAGAATTTTGATATAAGAGTAAACATGGTTAGAAACAGCAATGTGGGCAAAACCCAAAAAAACTTAGCTAAGAAAAATGATCCTTAATTTACTCTGCCTGATTATTCTTAAAGGCACATGGAAACATTCTTATTGAAATGCTTGCATCTCTCACACTAGCTAGTTATTTTAAACACCAGAGACATTGCAGTAGCCTGTTCAGAGTCATTAGTGATGTGATAGGAACAGTGAGCAAAGCATGTCACTTCTAGTATTCCTTACTACTTAAGTGATGGATAATGGCAATTAGAGTGCAGGTTTCAGAAATGCTTTTAGGAAATACTACCACTATATTTAATAAGTACTTTAAAATAAATTTTGTCAGTATGCTATATTTGTTTGTGGGACTCTCAGCAATTAAAAAGGATAAAATGTAGTATTTTATAGTTTTGGTTAGGCTTCTTGATATGAAATCCTTGAACTGTTTAGTACAGTGTTGTATCTTCACAATTAATGTGTTCTAAATTATTTTAGCTAATTTTGCTTCAAAATGGTTAATTCTTTTGGTTTTATATATGGGTAAGGTGTATAATGAAAAATGGCTTGATTTTAGGGTGATTTAAAAATAGAAAGTTTATTACCTTACCTTGTACTAGTTGATTGAATATCCTTCAGTAGTAAACTTAGTTGAATTCAATTGAACATTAATTCTTAAGAACTAGTTTTTCTGCCAATGACATACTTGGTTAACAATTCACATTTCTCCTCCAGAGTTTTTTTCTTTCAACAGCATAATGTCTCAGTATTATAACATTTATCAAATTCAAGAGTTGTTTGACACTGTCTAGATTAAGATTTCTAGAAGGGAGAGATCATGCTTTACTCAGCCATACATTCCCTGCCCTGATATTGTGCTGTATATATGACAAGTAACCATTAAGCTTTTGTAAAGTGAATAAATGTATTAAAACTTTTCCTGATACTGGTATATTTCTTTTTTTATGTGGTAATTTAGCAGATGAGCAAAGAAATGAGAAAGTAACTCTGTGTAAGAGTATAAAATTGTATTTGTTTATATAATAATTAATTTAGCAAATACTTTATTTAGCAACTAATCTACCTGACATGATGCCAGGCACTGGCAATGGTTAGCAAAATAGGTATGATTCTTGTTTCAAAAATATATAATGTAATTAAGGAAAAAATATGGAAGAAAACAGAAATTCTGATTTTAGCCCCTGACTTTTAAAACTACATTTTATTCTTACAGCTGCTCCTAGAATAACAAGCAGTATCCTGAAAAATATCACATAGTGCTTCTCGAGGATTTATCTAAATGACACTGAATATTGAACCTTAACACTATAATAGTTAATTTCTTTTTTATGTACTGCACAGAAAGCTTCAAGCAACATGTAAATTTATGTAAAACACATATACTTATGCTAAGCAACAGTTTATCCCTGGATTTAATTTGAAGACATATAGCAGCTTTACTTTTGCTAAGAATATGTAACATGATATAATTGGAACCAAGAATAATCATGACCATTTATGTAATTTTCATAGGTGATATGGGAAGCTTTCTTTAAAATAGAATCACTACAGTACTGTATTAGATGAGGTTTGCTATAACTGTAAGATCACCACTGTTACTGGAATTTGGTAGACTTTTGTCTTTCATATTTTCCTCATTCTTAGTCTCTTCCTGGAACGTCTTTCCCCCTTCTACGTTCTCTCCCTGCTTTGCCTGCAATACTCTTTTTCTGCTTAAAGAATAGGCTTAGGTGTTATTTGGTTTAGGAAGTCTGCTCTTCTTCCACAGTTTGGATGATGTGTAACTTGGACCGAGTTCCCCAAACATATTTCTTTCAGTGCTCTTGCCACATATTGGTTTATACGCTTGTTCCTCTGTAAGACTCTAAGCTCCCCAAAGACGGTGCTCTATCTCAGTTGTAGTCATATACCTCCCACAGAATGTTTGCTATTGATAGCTACAGAATCCTCAGTTCCTGGACAGATGCCTAGCATATAGCGATTCAGTAAATCTTTATGGAACTGAGATAAACTCAGATTTCATCTACTGTACACTGATAAATACTCTATAAAGCCATCAATTATTCCTTAAAGATAATGATGTCATGCTTTCCAAATTCTCTAAGTTGATCTTTTCTACTTCCTTTATATAAGGGATATCAAATGAGGGAAGGAGTGAATGATAATAGCCCAATAGTTATTTCTAAAATTTCCTCCTTCTTTTTCAAGAGAGGAAACATCTTTGAGAGGCAACCTATTGATTATTAACTCTAGACTCCTAAATTTCACTTTTATGTTGTAATATGATAAAAATAGTCCATGAGAGAAACTGCAGGATTTTGAAAACTCCAAGCTAAACATATCATAACACTTAGGCACCCTTTAGAACTTAATACAAAACAGATGCAGAAAGAGAAATTGTGAAATAAAGGTAGAATTTCAAAGATGTCTTGAAAATAATGGCCTCTCAAAAACCCAGCTCTTTGAAAATTACTTTGAGAAATAATAACAGGAGTCAGTCTAAAAACACAATACTTACATATCAATAGTATTTCAAAATGTAACACTGAACCATGTTTGCTTATAAAAATCCTAAACCTTATGTGGTATTAAGGAATAAGGACAGCCTTTTATTTACTGAGCCTTTCAGAAACTAAAAAGAATAATCTTTTATTATATATTATTACAACAAGGTAAAAATTCTAGTATTGAGGACCTTATTATACTATGCATTTCATCACTCTGCAGGTTAAATTTTATCCCCTGGAGACATAGATCTATGTAGGACATTCTTTTTAAAATAACAAAAAATCTATAAAACATATCAGCATTACTTCAACAAGGTAACTAGAACCACTGTATATTTCTCTTTTATTAAGAAATCCTGGGATTATTATTTCCAGAGAAAACAATTACTTTTAGCACAATATCAAAAATATTGAAGCATTCATGTGAAGAAAAATGAATAAAACTATCAATTACTGTCAGTTTCTATAATTATAATGGAAGTTAGAAACTTTTCTTGGTTAACAAAAAAGTAAAAAATGCTATTTAGATATTAAAGTCAACAACTTGTTTCTAAGCGGCCTACTCTAAATGGCTCATTTTTAGTTCATATACTCCTACATTCACTGATTCCTTTAGCAACTTCACAAATATTTATTTCGTCTTTAATGTGCACAGTTACTGTGTAAGTTCAAAAAATAAATATGTTCCTAACTTCCAGAAATGTAAAGGCTAGAATGAAAGAATCAAGTCACATTTACAGTAGATTTTGATACTTGCTCTGGTGGAGGGATGGAATAGTTATAATGGAAGGACTGAGAGCACTGGGGGTGAGGAAGAGGGAAGAATCTGAACCCCTACTGGATATCTGACTTGAAAACTGGATTTTGGTGGCCAAAAACTCACATGAAACCAACCATTCTGTAAGTAACATACTTAGTAAGAACAGATATGATTTAAAGTGTCTCAAATGTGTCTCAAATTTATGCTCTACTCTCTTTGCCTGATCAGCAGTAAAAGAAATGTAACATACTGCATCTCATTTTCATTTTGAGAGAATTTTCAAAAGACTAAAAAGGGAAGGTGATAAAAAAAGGGGTTCACACACTATAAAATGAAACAATTACAGCAGCCAGAAGAGTGAGCGTTAATTAATCGGAAAACACACCCACAGAACATCTGAAGAAGCAAGTGTAATAGGACATTTTAAGATTTTTTCAATTCATTCTCAGTAAATTTTACGGCAGGATTTTTTAAAACAATGTGTGATTTGATCTTACAGAACATACGATTTTAATGTTTTAATAGTGATCAAGTAACTAAGGTAAAAATAAGCTGAGTTGTCCAGCTAAAGAGGTGAGATTGCAGAGAAGAAACACAATCTCTTTCTGTCTTCAATTTTCAAAATGCCACTGTGAAGAATTACAGCTAGTTTTAGTTCTTCATATCTTTACTCATCAAATCAGATTTGGAATATCATTCATGGCAATGAAGTTTTCAGCTCAAAGAAGCTTGAATGGTAATAGTGGCTGTGCTATAAATGTGCCAGTGGTGCTCAGAACCTTCACACTGAGGCCTTTCACCCCTCTTCCTTCCTGGGCCTCAGTTTCTTCATTTGTATATAATTTGCCTGACTCGCAATGTTGTGGGAATCAAATGAAATAAAGCATATGAGAGAGGAAGGGCAAAAGTTCTCTTCATTATGTAAAATTCTATTTATATATTTTAGCCTAGGTCTTAACCAGATAATAAAACTGTTTCAAGTTTATTCTGAAACGATTCACTAAACATTGAAGAGCCTGATTGGTAGGGTTGCCTTTAAAAATATATATAAAAGAAATGTATTTTTGGCAAAGGCACAGAAGATTGCTCATAATAGTAAAGTTTACAAATGTTAGAAAAAAGAACTTGTATAGTGTAAATGTAGCCACATAATCATAAACTTTATAGGAGTAACTTTAGATGAATATATGAAAATCTTATCAACAATGAGAGTAATTGACCCAAAAATTCTAAAACAGATGAAGGACATTTATCTATGTTATTCACCAGATGATATAATTTAACATTAAACTGATTGAGAAAGAAGGGAATTTACAATGTTATCTCCCCAAATAGTTGTAGATATGCTCTAGGTTTGTTACTATATGTTGGGAGATAGTGTGGTATTGGAGTTCAGAATTCATTTGAATAATAACTCTTCCATACAATTGTTTAAGTTTGAAAAAGTTGTTTATCTTTCTGAATTTGTGTCTTTTTTTGTCAAAAACAAAACCCCAAATGAAAACAAAACCAATACCTACATCATAGGATATTTGTGGGAAGTAAAAGAAATGACGCTTGAAAACTTTAGCATGTTTCCAGCTACTTAGTAGGCATTCAGTGGATGAGAACTATTATCATTGCTTTTTATTATTACTCATACCTGCTTCAAGTGCTTTCTCGGTGATGACATTTGCCATCATGGCTGTCTTAGGTCAGGGTTTCAGAGAAACAGACTCTGAGATGGAGACTCCACTGGGGAATGCCATTGGGATCAGCGTTTATGGGGAACATGAAGAAAGCAGAATTGAGCAGAGGGGAAGTTTAACTGTGATGCAGTCATGACAAAAGCCTCAGTTTATCCCACAGGGAGCTCTGTAGCTGAGAGACCCTTCAGAGCTGTCCTGCTTTAAGGCAAGAGACTCGGCCTTTTTAACCATCCCTATGCATTCATCACCCTTACCCTTGGTTATGGGCTGGAGGGTGGGGCATAACTTGGGCCAGATAACACTCTTTGGCTGAGAGCCATTCCCAGACAGAGACTCAGCTTAGAGCCGTCAGCTGCCAATACTTTCTATGGCTTAGGGAAAGAGTGCCTCAGTCTTGAAAGGGGAATCTGGGCAACACTCCATAGCATCTACTACAATGGCCTCTGGTATCCTCAGGTAAATTGACATGATTAGTTATCCTTCCTAAGATGACTCATTTTAACAGGCCCATGAACCAATGTGAATGATGAATGGGAGAGGAGTACAAGAAAACAAGAAGGAGAGAGGTATTTTTAAAAATTACCAAGATGTGAATAGTGGCCTCTTAAGAAAGAAATAAAAAAGCAAACAAGGATTATGTACAAAATTAGAATATTGAGAAAAAATGAATATTAGGCTCTGAAGATAATTTAGGAACTCATTTCAGTAACTTGAACATTTGATACTTTATTTACTAATTCATTTATTCATTCTAAACTGTTTAGTACATATATAATTTATAAAGATTTTGCTGTCTCATAAAAATAAGTCTCTGTCAGATTGGGATGGGGAAGGAGGTATGGAGTCAAACTCCATTGATTATTCTTCAATGTACAATTCCAGGATAATTAATAGAAATTTAGAGTAATAATGAATAAATACAATGGAAATTCTGAACTGAAACTCAAAATATTTGGAGGGTTATTTTGCATGAAAATTTATATTAGAAGTTTGTTACACATATTAGAAAGACTAATAAGTTTAAGCAAGTAATTCACTGTTGAAAATGACTTAGAATTAGGTAAGAACTTGGTTTAATAAACACCACTGGAAAAAATCAGATAGGTTTCATGGTCAAGGTTAAAAACAATAACAATGGTTGCAAAAACTTACTGGGGCCTACCAGTGGTCATATTACCAAAGACAGAAGCACTTCATTCAGGATTAAATATTTCTTTGATTGGGTTTGAGTTAATATATGCATGAAATGGGAAAATAATTTTGGAGAAAAACAAAACTTCCAAAAGGGAAAAAAATATGGAGTCCTAGACATGTAAGCACTTAATTTCTGGAGTTAGTGAGCTAAAAGCATATTTAATATCTGAAGTTTAAAATCTAGGGAAGCAAATTCTGTTAAGAGATAAAGGAGTGTTTTCTATTTCTCACTGCCCACTTTTCCCCATCCAATAACCTGAAACATCTCACCTGGCTCTGATGACAATCTCTGGGAAGTATGGTACTTTTATCCTCTCAGAGATCACAGAACACAGGCTATTGATCTGATTTTTCTCAGCATGGCCAATACTAAAATTGCCTTTCTCTTCAAGAAGCTCTATTTTCCCTGTCTCTCTTTCAAAAAAAAAAAAAAAAACCCAAACCAAAAATGAAAAACAAAAAGTAAACCTGCAGTTCTGCACTAAAGCACATTGCAGAGAAACTAGTAACTTTTATATTACACATAATGCTATGTAAATGTATCATAAAGATAAAAACAGCTGTCAAAAGTGGAGCCTCTAAATGAACAAAAAAGCTCTATATGGTCACCATAATACCATACCCAGAAGGTCTGTTTTGGTGGACTACCTTTAAATGAACAAGTGAAGCTTGTGACTTAGATGGCTAAAACTGTCTTTTAATACGTGTGACTTTGGAAGCATTACCTGATTGGACTACCTCTGACAAACTACAAAAAGTCATGAGGCACACTTCAAATTTTGCTTTGTGGGGCCAGATGCCAATTCGAATAAAAATGGAGGTGGATAATCAATATGGCGTTACCACCAGCTGTGATCGTGATGGGGTACTGTGGTCAACAGATTACTCAGGTGAAAAGCCCAAGAGTTAAGGAAGAGTCTCTCAATAATAGGCTGCCTTCGATGTCATCTAGGGTAGTCATCTTCTATTCAGTTCCAAACTGGGCTAAAGTGAATGTCCAATTTTGCATAAAAAAGCAATGAAATAAACTATTCTGCAATATAATTTAGCAGAAATTTATGTAGTAGTTAATTAATTATGTTAAAACATGAAATAATGCAGTAGTGGGCTAAGCTGAGAAAATGCTTTTACAGTTTTTATTTTTATTGTTTATTTTTTTCTTCAACAAATATTGACAGTGGCTGTTGTATGGACATACAAAGTGATCAAAAATAAAACAGAATATTAGCCTTTGCTTTGGGGGACCCCATAGTTTAGCTTATGTCATTAATACATAAAATGTCACAGAATCACAAGTTTTAATGGCATATTTTGGTCATGTTCATGTGACTGCATGCAACATACACATACTAAGAAGGTGTGCATTCTTTTCTGCCATGGGAACTATTACTACTTTGAGAAAAGAGTAGATGGAGGCACATTCTCTAACACAGACAAGCAGGGAGCATGGATGTAGTACACTTTCTGGAATGATCTGAAAATTCTTGGACCTTTGAGTGTAACCTCTCTTTAGCTCCCAAGCTTTGGTTGGTTATTACTCTGTTCTGTCCTATTAAAGTGACAATGTAATTTCTTTTGTTAAACTAGGTGAAAGACTAGGAGAAAACTGTTATAAAGCTAATATATGCAGTCAAAAGATTACGGCAGAGTTCTGTACAGAAACTTGGTGAATTACCAGGATTCAGAGCAAGACAAAGATCCAGGAGGCAAGAAATTGAGTGATGAGGATGGACAAGCCCTTTGCCAGACAGGGAGGAGTATGGCTCAGAGTCCAGGAGGCCATACTACTTGGAAGTATGACTATTACTAGTGAGCAGAATGAGCCAAAGAGAACTTGTGACTTTGGTAGAACTGTTGATTCTCTGCCTTTCATACATTTTCTGATTAGTTATGAAGTGCCCCCAAGACTTACACCTGCTAATACGATGAAGAAGATGGTGCAGCAGATGGTCTCGAAGTCCTAAGAGCTTTGTGCCTCAGTAAACCCTGGCAGTATGTCCAGTGATTTCATTTATTTTTACAACATTAACTTTTATCCATCGGGAAAGAGAATGGTACCAGTTGAGCACTTGCTGTCTTCTACTCTGACACTTTTACTCCTTAAGAAATAGTGGTTAATTTCTAAGACGACAAACTAGGAACAGAAGTAACCATGATAAGAAGACTGACATAGGCTACGACTTTCAGCTAATAAAAAATCCTACGGTATTAAGGAGTTTATATTCTGGCCCCTTCACCTACCTAATACTCCACACAAATCAGGGCTATGAATCAGGCATGTTCCCTTATGATTCCTATGCTCAGTGTACAGATTATCATAATTACTCCAACTTTCTAATTTTCTGACATTCAGATCTGGTTGGTAATGGAATGGACTATGTCAGAGGAGTGAGTTCCTCATCACTAAAAGGATTACAGTGGACACTGATGATACTGATGGAGAATCCATGTACCAATATAGGACTAACTCAATAATCTCCAGGATCCCTCGTAACCCTGAGATACAATATATTTTCTGATCTAAGGTTGACTTTCTCCTTTTTCTTTTCCTATCCTAATGCTACTCATCCTCTGAGGTCTAGGTCAGGTGGCACCTTCTTCCCAAATAATATTACTTTATATGATTGTTATGAGGAATTGATGAGCTATTGTACGTGTGTATATATACTTATATATATAAATATATATATAAAAGCTGAGTGCTTGGCATATAGCAGGTGCTAAATTAATTCCTTTCCTCACTTTTCTCCACAATGATAAAAAAATTCACATTAATCTCTTTCTTTTCTGGTCTCCAACAGTATTTGGCTCTAATAAAAAATTAGTAATTATTTTTATGGTCATATTTTTCTTGAATTACTTTATGTTCTATGCCATCTTTACATTTATTGAAGACCAGAACCAAATCTCCCTTTTATTTTTATTTCCCACAGTTTATAGACAAGGGCTGAACACATAATGGTCAATGAATGTGGAGAGGGTAAGCTTTATAAAGGAGAATCAACATAATGTAGTTTAAAATTCACAGTGTATTTAATATTGTTACCCCAATTTAGAATTCATGTGGCCTGGAAAAGTCTTATGCTTCTGTTTCCTTATTTAAAAATGGAGTCAAACATCCCTACTCTGCTTTCCTGAGTGTATTGTTATAACCAGAGGATTGAGTAAGTATGAAGGACCATCAAATAGTGCACTTTGATTTGGTTGCCCATTTAGTTGCAATTTATCACATTTGGAGAGCTCACCATGGAAAGGGCAATTCTTGTTTTGCCAACCTTCCTGATTACAAATGTTTGGCTTTTTTCTCTGCTCCAATAGGAACAAATTACAGGCTGCCATAATATTCAGTGTAACTGATCTTTATGCGTTGTAGGGATTAAAACTAGCTTACATCTTGAATGAATAATTAGGGATTTCAAGTCTCTGGAGAACAATGGATCACCATAGTCCTCCATTAAGACTGTGGCTTTGGAGTCACACACCATGTTCAGGTGTTGTTCAGACATCCTGAGAGTATTAAGAGGTTCTCAAAGACCTCTGACCAACATAAAAAATTGTGTCAAAACACAATTGTGTCAAAGCACGATTGCAAATTATTATTTGATAACAAGGTGGTTATTTAAGGCTGAAGCTTATAATGGTCGATTCCTCATTGTAACCTCTGCTTAACCTGCCTGGAATGAATGTAAAGTCTGCCTGCTGTTCAACCCCTGCTCCACACAGCTGTCAGAATTATCTTCTTAAAGAACAAATCTGAGTCACATGGCTCCCTGTTGCATTCCAAATAAAACCCAAATTCCATGGCTCAGAAATCAGTGCCTTTAACAATGACGCCTCTGTTGCTCTCCTTTAAATGTATTCAACAAATAGTGACTTATTCTCTACTCTGTGTCTTCACTATGCCATCAGGGCTATAGGTTCCTCACTGTTCCTGAGACGTGCTCTAAACTCGCTGCCTTGTCTTTGCTTCACCTGCTCGCTCTGTCTGAAATGCAGCTTCTCCTTCTAACCACCTGGCAAAATCCTACCAATCCAGGTCCAGTTCAAATACCAAATTCTTCTGCCATCTGTATGTAGAGTTCTCTGGTGATAGCACTGTGATAACAGATTACTAGCCCACCCTGCTGTCTGTCTCCTTAATCTGTGCTCTTTTAGGGGTGAAAGGCCATGTATTTTAACTTGGATCCTGCACAGCCCTTTGCTTGTACAATTGAATCTAAATTAAATCTTAAGAATAGCCTCACTAATTTGCCACCTTCAGTTAACTCATATCATTGCCAAAAAAGGGATTTGGGTGAGTTGGATCAAATGTTTACAGACTAATTGATTGTTTGGACCCTTTGAACAGTGGCTTCAGTAATGGATTCACTCCAAAAATCAGTCAAGCTGGGTTTGTAAAACATGGCCTCAGTCAAGAGGCAAGAGGAACTAGAAGCATTTTCATTATAGATTTCAAAGCAGTAGCTATAATTCTTCTAACCTGATGTGATTATATGTTTATTTATTCACTCTCTTGCAGTCCAAAAGCACTGTTTTATTTAAAACATAAATATACCTCGTCTATAGATGTTATAAAAGTTACACATAAAATTTTTCCTAGAGCTTCATCTGTAAACCAATGGCTGTGTATAAAAGATATCACTATAACTAGTTGAAAAGTAGAGAACTTCATTAAACTATATTTTGGTACTACAAGATGGAAAGTATCAACACAATTGGTATCTTTTTGTTTTTGTTTTTTTTCAGAGATTTGGTTGATTCATTTGACACTATGCAGTGTTAATATGCTTGAAATATATACCCCCCTTTCTCTGCTGATTCACCCCCATTCAATCACCCGCTGGTGGGTTAGGGACAGGTCAGTTAACCTAAAGAGTACTTCAGTCAAAGGCACGCTCTATTCCTGCTTAAGTCCTGAATCCTGCTGGGCTTTCTTACTCTGTTGGACTAGCCTAGACCCCTAAGGTCTCTTCAATGGCTCTCCTTTGAAACTCAAAGCAAACCATAGATCACCCCACTAGGCTCTCTTCTGAGCCCTGGCCTGCCCTCTTATTCCCAGAGTCTTCAATTGGCCTCTCAAACAGAAAGTATCCACATGACCAGAGGCCTTCCCAAATCTCGCTTCTTTATAACACTTTCATCCCTCCTTCTAAAACATGTTATTTGTCAGACATATTATATTTCACAAGGTGAAAGGCAGGATGGGGATAGAATGTTTTTCTTTTTTTTCTCTGACTTTTTCAAGTCGCAGAATGAGATTCTCTCCCATGTATATCCTTGAAGCCAGCCAGGACCCAATCAGTGTTTGAGGTAATTGGGGTAGAGGGAATAGACAATTTCTTCTACACTTTGCAGTTTTGAAGCTTCCAAATATTTTAAGTACAAACATACTTCTATTAATTTTTTAAAATAAGCTAAAGTGATATATCCTACATAACCTTAAGCTAAATATTTTTCTCAATTCTCAATATATTAATTTGCTTTATTTTTCTATTCTGGAGTTTATTATCACTGTCTACAAACTGAGCTTAATTTATTATGGCTTGTAGCAATATAGGTTTGCATGGAGTAAGGAGTCAATTTTGTAATTCTCAAGGGCAGGAACAGCATATGTGTAAAGAGAGATACAGCAGGTATTATTAACTGCCAACCTTATGAAAAGGATTAAAGGTATTTATTGATACGAATGAATGGACATGAAGCTAAAGTGGTAACATCTAAGAGACAAAAACAAGAATTCATATAATTTATCAGACCATTAATTTCTCTACTGATATTTTAAAATAAAAAGGGAGACTGCTTCTATGAAGAAAACCCAAAATTTAGTTTAGACATATTTTTTCTTTATATTTCTGATCACTCAAAATGAATGCTTACAGGTAATCCTAAGAAGAAATATTTTTGATGGTATATTTTTTTTGTTTTCAAATGTAATATTTTTGTGTCATATTTTTCTGGTTTTGTTTTATGACATTCATAGCATAAAATTTGTTCAAAATATGAAACTATGATCGACCCAAGGTAAATAAAAAAGAAAAATCGCAAATTCGAGGAAAATGAGTTTAACATGATCTAAATATTTTGTATATAACATAACCATTGACAATTAAAATTGATTTATTTAATGAGATGTGAATAATGCAGTTGGGTAATTTTTTCTTATTTATACAGTCTCTCTCATTAACTGCAAAGTAAATCAGGATGAAAGGAATAATTTAGAAGAAAATGTTTACTTAAGTTACATTGGCAAATGCAACAAAGAAAATTCATTCTTACTATTCTGCTAATACAAATTTTTCAAATTCTAGAGTAAGAAGGGGTCTTAGAAATTATCTGGTCCAACTCCCTCAGTTTAGTGCTCTATGAGATTAATGCCAAGGCAAATCAAGTGACTGGCTTTTTGTTACACAGCTGATTAAGGACTGAGCTGGGTCTTGACCCAGAAAATTCCTTACTTTGGGCCTAGGACTTTTCCCACTGTATCACATTACCTTTAAAATAAAATTCAATCCAAGCCAAGTTTTATATGTTTGGGCTCATTACAGCTGTGGTCTACCAGTGCTTCCCAAAATGTTTACAGAAGAATAAACTGAAGTTAATAAGTGTGTGGCAGCATTTTAAACTGTATTTGTAGGCATAGTTTGTATTTGGATCCACCTCTTTAACCAATATAGAAGAGATATTTCAGCCAAAATCTCTCTCTGCCACCCAAGTTCCACTGCCTTTCTCTCTCTCCATCATTATGTTACTCTTTTATGTTTTAAAAAAGCCAGTGGGGGAAAAGATCATTTTTCTACTTCTCTGTTAAGACACTATGATCGTACTATAGAATTTGGTTCAAAAGATTTCTTACTCCATTTAGTTGATTGTCACATAGATATATAAAAGAAGATATTACAAGGAAAGATTTGGCAGATGAGAAATGAGCATGTCTGTGAATGTTTGTCTAAGGCTAATGTGCATTTCTGACTTTGGGTTGCATGTTTAAGCTGTATAGCCTGTGAGAGATTAAAGAATACCCAAGAATTACTATTTCTTCAGGAGTAGGACAGGCAGGCTTATTTCATTTATTTATTGTATCGTAATTGCTAAGAATGCTTTAAATAACACTTTTATGTTTATGTAGCCACATAACTTTTGAGAAGTAAAGTGTAAGTATTGACAATACTAATCAAATAGAAAAAAATGGCAAAGAAATCAGATCTGCATAATCAAGTATTCTCAATTTCTTACTGGGGGTGTTTTAAATAAGTATTACTTTCAGTTTGACATAACATAAAATAATGAAATAAAATAATTGAATCAATTTGAATTTTGTCCTAATTTTTCCTTAACATTTCACAGATAAGAAAGTTTTTACATTTGAGTCTAAATTTCTAAAAGTATTATTACTCAAAGAATAAAATTTTATTAACTTACGGCCCTGATGCTTTCAAAATGTCCACCTTCTTTCTCGAAATCGATAGGCTGTCCTTTTAGTGTCCAGTAGAAAGTGACATCCAAACTAGCATCATGAATTGCTTTGCAGTTAAGGACGATGCTTTCTCCCACTGTTAACTCTGTTCTTTTAGGAGTAAGTTCTATTCTTGTAGGTTCTATAGAAATAAAGATACGTTAATTAGCATAACGTATAGTTTTCACCTTCATTCTGTATTTTAAATAATAGAGAAAATAATTAAACAAGGAATCTATGTAATACAGTTGCTCCAGATACATATCTTTTAATAAACTATTATTAATTGAAATATTACCATTTTGTATGTTAGGGCATTTCACTAGGCATTTGTAGGGAACAGATGATTTAAAAGTCCCTATTCCTGTTAAGAAGTCAGCTTGGATGAAAAAGAGGAAAGACTACATAACTAGAAAGAGCATTTGGCGCTCTTGGAAGGAGGAACATTAGAAAAAAGAAGCTGTAGCCTCCCTGTCCACCTTCAAGGATCATCAAGTATAAATAAAATAATTTTTACAATAAAAAATGCTTCACATCTAAGGAGGAATAATTCAAGCGAGTTCACTTTAAAAGTTATACGGAGCACCTCCCTTCAAATTACTATCTTAAAGGAGATGAAAACTATACTACTACTACTATACCAGCTTGTATTCGCTTTATAGTTTACAAAACCTTGTAAGTAGAGGAGTAGAAGAGGCACCTCTGGCTCATTATAAAATATCCCCTTTGATAGACTGTGGATGCTTTAATTGAGATCTTAAAAAAAGGCAAAATATTGAATAGAAATGTTTTTTGAGAAAAAATGTTTACATTAACTATTTAATGATTCAGTTAAATTTTTAAAAAATAGATACATTTTTACTGGGTTTAGAGCAACTTTAAACCAATAAAGGCTAATACCAGCTGTACATCTAAGGGTTAGTTCAGCTAATGATCAAACAACTGCAATATGATATTTTTTTTGAATAAAGTAGGGAGGTGATGGAGACAGGATCTTGATAATTTCTTTTTTCCTAATTAGGTTCCTGATTGTAGATACCTCAAGAAGCCTGACACAGATGAAAAATTAGCCTAATTTTCCTATTTCAGCTCTACTGTTTGCAATAGCATAGTCTGATGAAGGACCATTGTTAACCACTGATAAGATCCTTTAATATGCAACGTCCTTCAAAGCAGTCTCAGAAAGAGTGATACCAGGAAAGGAATGCCACTGTAAATATTAACATTCTGGAAGTCAAATATTCTGTGTGGCATTCTAAATTCTGGCTTCATCAGAGAAGACAGATCATTACAGCATACTGCAGTCTCAACTTTGTGAGAATTGGAATGTTCTGAGTAACTAAATATTCCACTTAACTCGTCATTAACAGAGAACATTTTTGTTATTATTAAATTTAAAAAGTCTGTGGATCCAGCATTGCCTCACTATGAAAAACGTTGTTTAGCACACACAAGGAATGAGACCCAGACTGGAAAACTGACTTGGATTCCAGTAATGTATGCTATAAGTGAAGACATTTTTAACATTGTGTTCCTTCCTTCCCTGGATGTTTGCCTCTTTTCTAAAATATCAGAGTGCTGGCTATTTTAATTACATTTCTCTTTCTAAAGAAAGGGGAAAATGAACATTACTATATTTTCTTGTGGCCAAAGTATGATTCATTATATACTACATGCACAAATGGAAAAAATTAGTGATATACTTCATCGTGAAAAGTATTCCTTTACCAAATGAAGAGAATGTCTAAGATAGGAGATTTTCTTAGTACTAAACAATGACAGGTAGTCTCAGAAGAAGGTTCTAGACTTGGAATCTAGTTCACTTTAGAACTAGAAAACTAACAGAAACATTTAAGCAGTAATATTTATAATACTAAAAAATTACAGTGTATAAAAATTCCATTGATGCAGAAATCAAAGAGTAGCTCTGTTGTCAGTTCATCTGATGTATATTTCAACACCACATGTTCACGTCCTCCCTCTGCTATTCTTTTTTTTGCCCCAAATCCCCAGTTGAAGTGGTAACAAAGGAATATTACTGATTGATGCTAAAATTAATCTTGATTCAGGAAAATATTTTTATACTGTTGGCATACTTTTAAATTTTGAGACCTCGACTAAAACTTCAGAAAGCTTTCTTTATCCTCCCACATATTTTGTTCAGAGCATAATATTTAAATTTCTACCAACAAGGTGTTCCTTTCTTCATAGTCCCCTAAATAATGGAAAGGGATAATTCGACTGTGTTAGTTCTTTGTGTACAATATATTTCTTGAACAGGAACATGCACACACATACGTGCAAATACACATACATGCACGTTATATTTATTCACTTTCTGATAAGGCCATGAAACAATGCTTATAAAACATTTAGCCACATTTTCTTACCTTTCACAGAAACAGAAGCTATGATTTCAGCAGAACCAAAGACATTTTCCCCTTGACAAACGTACTTTCCCTCATCTGATTTAGAAGCATTTAGGATCCGTAGACTCCCGTCTGGAAGAATAGCTATTCTGAAAATTATTAAAAAGTTTTTTTTTTTTCCTGTTTAACTGAAAATCAACTAAGTGGTAAGAAACTCTCATGAAGTCTGAAACCACTTCCAAGTAATAATAAATAAGATAAAGGATCACTGTGAAAATATGCAGTGATAGTAGAAATGTTTTGCTTTTCAAGAAATTATGCAATAAACCCACATAATACCTTCTTATATTTAAAAGGGTTAGGGAGTGACAGGTTATTTTTCTTTTGACAACTTTATGACAATTCCTTTTAAAACTTGTGGAAAAAAAGGTGACCCTGAATTTGGTTATTAAAACTTATACTACAATATCACCAGCATTATTTTAATATTAAGCTTGAGGTATTTCACCTCAAACCAAGAATGACCTCAAAAATCAAATATAAAAAGAAACAGCATAAAAACATAGAGGAGGACAAGTACAAACATAAAATTAATTGTATACAGCCTCGAGATGATTTGTGGTGGTTTCTCTGCAGTGCAACCCATGTAGCAAGGGCGTGACAGTCCTGATACCTGAAACCTGGGCTGCTCGCACTGCGCTTTTCAAACATAAAAACGTGACATCTGAGTTTGCATTTGGGCTCTTTCAAGACCTTTATCAAAAGTGGATCTTGAGTCTTATATGAAGGTGAGAAATTAAAGCATTATTAAAAATTTTTAGAAGTTCTGTGAAAATGAGGTTGACATTCAGGATTACCATATTCTCCTGTGTATTCATCATTCCAGAAATATAAGGATATCAAACTTAATTAGAATTTTTGTCCTTTTCTCCCTCTTATGCTCCTGAAGTATAACCTATTATTTCACCAGTGCATCGACCTACTGAAGCAACCCGACACATAACAGAAGTGGCTGTTGTGATTTTATTTGATATGCCACTAGAATTTAGACTGACTTCTTTTAGGAAAGAGGAAGTAACAGTCTGTGCTACTTTTGGTAGAAAACCAAAGGTCTCACTGAACTTAAAATCCTAAAATTGGATCCTCCTAGTTCTGAAAAGAATAGTTTATTGCAGGGCAACATGATAACATTAAACTATTTAAGATACAAGAATAATGGCTAAATCAGTTTATCAACATCCTTTATGTTATTTTAAAATATGTATTCAGTTTTGCCAATCAGTCCAGAACTGATGGTTATGGACAGCATTGAACTTTTAACAATTGGATTAGATTCTAGGCTGCTGAATATTGCTTATTAATTTATACTTACATATTATTATCCATAAAGAGACCAGTTTAAAAACATCATACTGTTTTCAATATGGATCAAATTTGATTTACAATGTATGAGAAGGGATCCAAATTTAGAAGCAAGCCAAACTAGGAATAGAGGATTTGACTGTAATTTATGTCTAGCAGGGATGTTAATGAGATATTTGGAAAATACAGTGGTCTCTAAAGTTATATAATCCATTTAAGATGGTCAATGAAAAATTCTGTTTATTTAGATAGTGCTATTTCCATAAAAATGGAATATATGCACTTACTCCATTTCAATCACGAAGATACACATGCTACAAAAAGATTTATTTGAAAGCAAAGATTATACTTTTTATAAACAAATAAGCCTTCTCTTGTGAGAATGACACACTTTATTGAAATATAGTTAAATTACTACAGTTTGTGCAGATTGTTAATATTGTGAAAATTTCTACATTTTACTGACTGGTATAAATACTAATCTAGCAGATGAGAAGTTTGGCTTAAAAAGTCACCCCCTTTAAAGAAATAAATGTATCTTAGATACTGGTAGTATCTTAGCTCTTAATTTAAGATAAGTCCTTTCTCCCTGACAGGAGGCAATATATTACAAAGAGAGTTTATGAACACTCCTGTACTTTAGGTCACTGATCCACTTGGAGGATGAAGAATTTTGAATACCATGATGTTTTTTACCTGTCAAGTGACAGTGTCATTTAACCAAAAGGCTGTCTACTGATTCCAGTTGCAAATCCTTATCAGATAAGCTCTTTTTTTAATTTAGAAAATAAAAAAATAGAACAGACAATGAATGCAATTTATATTATAACATCTGGCTATTGCAAACAAATACTGAGATAATTGAATACTGAATTAATATTTCTTTGCAATTTCCAGCTTCTTTGTCTTCTGCCCTATGCGATTAACATGCGACTCCTACATTTGGAATCTTCACATTTGTAGACTAATTCTTCTGAGACATCCTTGAACTTGGAATGGGGTAATAAGGGAGTGGTAAGGTGAAGGTCTGTTGTGGACAGGGAGAAATTTTAGAAACGCAAATCAGCATTCTAGCACTTAGTATCAAGGCACATTTACTCTCTTCTGGTCTCTAAATTTCTCCACAAGTTTCTGCCTAGACCTGGAGATGTCTTGGTTCTCATCTTGCACTTAATTACTGGATCTTTGCCTTGGTAACTTGCCCAGTACCACAATCTACCTAGTATACTATTGTGCTTACCCTATCTTGCAAGGATTCATTGCTAACTTCCTGATGCCTCTCTTGATCTCCAAATTTCAGGATCATTTTCTGGACTCTCCATTTCCATGTTTGGCTTACCTGTCAGATAGTACCACCTATTTTAGACCCTTCCAAGTGCTTGTCTGGGAGTATCACCTATACACCTGCTGCCATATTATTTAGAGATCATGCTTTGACTTCTAGATTAGATTTTTTTCTGGTACCCTATCATAATGGATATTATATCATGGAATCATTAATCACTAATTGAGACTGTGTGCTTTAAGGTCAGAGAGGGTTGCGTTCAAATCACTGCCATTGACGAGTACTTGTGTGATCTTAAAATTACTCAGTCTCTTTCCTGATATGTAAAACTGTCATAATTATATCTAACTAGTTCTTTAACAGTACTAACTTGATAATATATGTAAATTATTCTATTTTTGTGGTGTGTGTAGACATTACTTGAAAATTTACTCAAAATTTTAAATAAAATTTGTGACAAATTTTAAAAAAGAAAAAGTAGAGAGTGCCAGGGAAAGTTCTTACTATGAAAGCCTTAACTATTTAGGGTGTTTGATGAATCTTTTCTGAGGGAAGTATTGCAGTGAGAACTGAAGGATGAAAGAGAGCTAACTAGGCAAAGTGTGGGAAAGCAGAGGGAATGACATTTGCAAGGCCTCCAGATGGGAAAGACCACAAAACCTTGAAGAATGAAATGGCCAATTATGATGGCATATATAAAGCGAGAGCAGAGAGCGGCTCAAGGTGAGACTGGAGAGGTAGACAGGGAGTAAGATCATGCAGGACCTCGCATACTATGAAAAATATCTGACCTTTATTTTAGGTCAATGAGAAGCTGCCAATTTTTTTTTGACAGCTTTACTGATGTATAATAGGCATATAATAAGCTCGCATGTTTAAAGTGTATAACTTTGAAAAGTTCTCATGTATAGATATACAGTCATGAAACCATTAATTAGCAATGTCGAGATCATCAACATATATGTCACCCTCAAAGCTTCCTTGTGTTCCTTTGTATTCTCTCCCCCCAGCCCCTTCTCATACCACACTTATCACTGGACTACTACTGATCTGCTTTCTATCACTAGAGTAAGTTTTCACTTTTACAAAATTTTATGTAAATAGACTCTTAACATTATGTACTCCTTTTATTTAGTTAATTTCACTCAGCATAATTAAGTTGAAATTGAATTGAGTGTCATCCTTGCTACAATGATCAAGAATCCATTCCTCTTCATCGCTGAGCAGTATTCCATTGTGTGTAGATGGCACAACTTGCATATCCTTCACCTTTTGGTGGATGCTTGTGTTATTTTCAGCTTGTGGCTATTACAAATTAAGCTGCTATGAAGATTTGTATATATGTATTTTATGAATATTTGCTTTATTTCTTTTGGATAGATACTTAGAACTGTAATGACTAGATCATCTAGTTAGTTTTATGTTTAACTTTTTAAGAAGCTGCCACGCTGTTTCCACATGGTTGTGCCACTTTACGTTCCTAGCATCCCAGTGTGAGAGTTCTTGCAACACTTGATATGGTCAGTCTTTTTAATTTTAGTGATTACGACAAGCAGGTACTAGAATCTTATTGTTATAAGTTCCATTTCCCTAATGACTGCTGATGTTGAGCATCTTTATTTTTGCTTACTTTCCATCTGTATATCTTCTTGGGTGAAGAGAGTGTGAGAATATTTTACCATTTTTATGGAGTTGTTATTGAGGTTTGAGAGTTCTTTTTATATTCTATATAGAACTCCTTTTGCAGGTATCAGACTGGCAAATATTTTTTTACCAGTTTCTGGGATGTCTTAGCATTTTTCCAACAGCAGAAGTTCTTGGTTGATGAAGTCCAATCTATTTTATGCTTTGTGCTTTTGTTGTTGTACTAAGCAATAGGTTAGGTTTGTTACCTAACCTAAGGTCACAAAGTTTTTCTATGTTTTCTTTTTGATGTTCTATAGTTTTAATTTTTATGTTTATGTCTATGATTCATTTTGAGTTACATTTTGTTCATGCTATGAGGTAGGAATCTAACTATTTATTTATTTATTTAGTATATGGTTATCTAGTTGTTCTGTGCCACCATTTGGAAAAGACTGTCTTCTCTCCATTACCAAAAATTAATTTGCATTCATGCCCTGGCTATTGTAAATAGTGCTGCAATGAACATTTGGGTGCATGTATCTTTTTGAATTATGGTTTTCTCTGGGTATATGCCCAGTAGGGGGATTGCTGGGTCATATGGTAGTTCTATTTTTAGTTTTTTAAGGAACCTCCATACTGTTTTCCATAGTGGCTGTATTAATTTACATTCCCACCAACAGTGTTAAGACAGTTCCCTTTTCTCCACACCCTGTCCAGCAATTATTGTTTGTAGATTTTTTGATGATGGCCATTTTGACCAGTGTGAGGTGATACCTCATTGTAGTTTTGATTTGAATTTCTCTAATAATTAGTAATGTTGAGCATCTAAATGTCCATCAACAGAGGAATGGATAAAGAAGATGTGGTACATATATACAATATTTACTCAGCCATAAAAAGGAACGATATTGGGTCATTTGTAGAGACGTAGATGGACCTAGAGACTGTCATACAGAGTGAAGTAAGTCAGAAAGAGAAAAACAAATATTGTATATTAACACATATATGTGCAATCTAGAAAAATGGTATAGATGATTTTGTTTGCAAAGCAGAAACAGAGACACAGGCATAAAGAACAAACGTATGGATACCAAGGGGGAATGGGGGTGAGATGAACTGGGAGACTGGGATTGACATATATACACTACTATGCATAAAGTAGAAAACTAATGAGAACCTATTGTATAGCACAGGGAACTCTACTGGATGCTCTGTTGTGACCTAATTGGGAAGGAAATCCAAAAAAGAGGGGATATATGTATATGTATGGCTGATTCACTTTGCTGTACAGCAGAAACTGACAAAACAGTGTGAAGCAACTATACTCCAATAAAAAAAAATCAATTAGCTGTACATTACAGAGAAAAACCATGCATTAGATAAACCTCTTTCTATTATGAGTTACGGTGTTGCTGACCATGAGTTCAATGTTAATAAATCAACATTATATATTATATCAGGTGTCTTTAAACAGACATGCATAAGACAAGACTATGTATTGACCAGTTGTCCACAAGGTGATCAGAGGCTTGCAGGAACCTAACCCTGTTTTTCCCCCATGAACAATGGTTCAGTATTTGCTAATTCAGTGTTTGTGATGAATTTATAGAACATAGATACACAGAAAAATGAGAATTGACTGTATTTACAGATGAAGTGATGGAGCGATCTGGGGTTTGCTTAAAAATAATTCATGGAGGCACAGGGAATTAGGTTGGGGCATAGATGACACACATTGATGAGTCGAAAATTGGTGAAGCTGCAAATAGCTGCTCATTAAACTATTTTCTCTATTTTTGTAAATGTTTGGCATTTCCTTAATAAAAAGTTGTTTGCAAAATCCCCACCCAAAAGATAGATCAATTAGCATTATATGTGTAGGTCAACAACTACTTAACTCTCTCTGCTATCTCATTGATCTACTATCTTTATTACTGCAGCAATATGATCTGTCTAGAAGTCATGTAAGTTAATTCTTTCTACTTTGCTCTTCTTTTTCGGAGGTGTTTTGGCTATACTCTTTGTATTTCCATATGAATTTTGCAATTAGCTGGTCAATTTTGAAAAAGCCTACTGAGATTTTGATTGGAATTTCAGTGCATCTTTAACTCAATTTTCATAAAAAAATTAACATGTTAATGATATGGCTTTACAGTACATGAACATGACATATCTCCATTTATTTAGGTCACTTAAAATTTCTCTAAGAAATATTTTGTAGTTATCAGTCTACAGGTCTTAGATATCTTTTGTCAGATTTATCCTTTTTTGATGCTATAGTAAAGTACTTTTAAAAAATTAATTAATTAATGAATTTATTTATATGAAATATTTTGAGGTAATTATAGAGAAACATGTAGTTTTAAGAAGTAATACACAGAGGAATAGAGGACATGGTTAAAAATCTTGGGGCTCACATCTTGGGGCCCAACCTGGATGTATTGACTGAAGTCCAGGAGTAGATTTCAGGAATCTGCATTTCAGCAAGTTCTTCACCACACCAGAGACCTTCAAGATGGCAGAAGAGTAAGACATGGAGATTGCCTTCCTCTCCACAAATACATAAAAATTACATCTACATGTGGAACACCTCCTACAGAATACCTACTGAACACTGGCAGAAGACCTCAGACTTCCAAAAAATCAAGAAACTACCCATGTACCTGGCCGTGTGGCTGACAGGGTCTTGGTGCTCCAACAAAGTGTCAGGCCTGAGTCTCTGAGGTGGGAGAGCTGAGTTCAGGACATTGGTCCACAAGCCACCTCCCGGCCCCACATAATATCATAATATCCCCATTGATATGGGAATCTCCCAGAGATCCCCATATCAATGCTAAGGCCCAGCTGCACTCAACGACCAGCAAGCTCCAGTGCTGGACACCTTATGCCAAAGAACTAGCAAGACAGGAACACAAACCCACCCTTAGCAGAGAGGCTGCCTAAAATCATAAGAAGTTCACAGACACCACAAAACACACCACCGGATGTGGTCCTGCCCACCAGAAGGACAAGATACAGCCTCATCCACCAGAACACAGGCACCAACCCCCTTCAACAGGAAGCCTACACAACTCACTGAACCAACTTTAGCCACTGCAGGAAGACACCAAAAACAATGGGAACTGCGAACCTGCAGCCTGCAAAAAGGAGACCCCAAACACAGTAAGTTAAGCAAAATGAGAAGACAGAGAAATAAACAGCAGATGAAGGAGGAAGGTAAAAACCCTCCAGACCAAACAAATGAAGAGGAAATAGGCAGTCTACCTAAAAAAGAATTCAGAGTAATGATAGTAAAGATGATCCAAAATATTGGAAATAGAATGGAAAAAATACAAGAAACATTTAACAAGGAACTAGAAGAACTAAAGAGCAAATAAACAATGATGAACAACACAATAAATGAAATTAAAAATTCTCTAGAAGGAATCAATAGCAGAATAACTGAGGCAGAAGAATGGATAAGTGACCTGGAAGATAAAATAGTGGAAAAAACTACTGCAGAGTAGAATAAAGAAAAAAGAATGAAAAGTATTGAGGACAGTCTCAGAGACTTCTGGGACAACATTAAAAGCACCAACATTCAAATTATAGGGATCCCAGAAGAAAAGATAAAGAAAGGGACTGAGAAAATATTTGAAGAGATTATAGTTGAAAATTTCCATTATATGGGAAAGGAAATAGTCAGTCAAGTCTAGGAAGCACAGAGAGACCCATACAGGATAAATCCAAGGAGAAACAGGCCAAGACACATATTAATCAAACTATCAAAAATTAAATACAAAGAAAACATATTAAAAGCAGCAAGGGAAAGCAACACATAACATACAAGGGAATCCCCATACGTTTAATAGCTGATCTTTCAACAGAAACTCTGCAAGCCAGAAGAGAGTGACAGGATATATTTAAAGTGATGAAAGGGAAAAACCTACAACCCAGATTACTCTACCCAGCAAGGATTTCATTCAGATTCAACGGAGAAATTAAAACCTTAACAGACAAGCAAAAGCTAAGAGAATTCAGCACCACCAAACCAGCTTTACAACAAATGCTAAAGGAATTTCTCTAGGCAGAAAACACAAGAGAAGGAAAAGACTTACAATAACAAATCTAAAACAATTAAGAAAATGGTAATAGGAACATATATATCGATAACTACCTTAAATGTAAATGGATTAAATGCTCCCACCAAAAGACATAGATTGGCTGAATGGATACAAAAACAAAACCCGTATATATGCTGTCTACAAGAGACCCACTTCAGACCTAGGGACACATAAAGACTGAAAGTGAAGTGATGGAAAAAGATATTCCATGCAAATGGAAATCAAAAGAAAGCTGCAGTACCAATTCTCATATCAGACAAAATAGACTTTAAAACAAAGACTATTATTAGAGACAAAGAACGACACTACATAATGATCAAGGGATCAATCCGAGAAGAAGATACAACAATTGTAAATATTTATGCACCCAAAATAGGAGCACCTCAATTCATAAGGCAAATGCTAGCAGCCATAAAAGGGTAAATCGACAGTAACACAATCATAGTAGGTGACGTTAACATTCCACTTTCACCAATGGACAGATCTTCCAAAATGAAAATAAATAAGGAAACACAGCTTAAATAATACATTAAACAACATGGACATAATTGATATTTATAGGACATTCCATCCAAAAACAACAGAATACACTTTCTTCTCATAATGAAGAAAAGGAAGAGAGCAACCAAATCAGTAAACAAATCTACCAAAGATAATAAGCTGTAAATACTAAGATTAACGTAAAACCATAAATAAATTAGATGCAGAAAGCAAACCCCAAGTCTACACTTTCTCCCAAAGTCCACTGCCTCAATTTTGGGATGATTTGTTGTCTATTCAGGTATTCCACAAATGCAGGGCACATGAAGTTGATTGTGGAGATTTAATCCGCTGCTCTTGAGGCTGCTGGGAGAAATTCCCCTTTCTCTTCTTTGTTCACACAGCTCCTGGGGTTCAGCTTTGGATTTGGCCCCGCCTCTGTGTGTAGGTTGCCTGAGGGCGTCTTTTGGGAAGTCTGAGGTTTCTGCCAGCGTTCAGTAGGTGTTCTGTAGGAGTTATTCCACATGTAGATGTAGTTTTGATGTATTTGTGGAGAGGAAGGTCATCTCCACATCTTACTCCTCTGCCATCTTGAAGGCGTCCCTCCTGTCATCTTCTTAATAGGAAAAAACAACTATACGTGTAATTATAATTACATGAGCTCGTGCTAATGGAGATGCACGTTTCCGGAGAAAGTGATATCTAAGATGATACCTGCAAGAAGTAGGAATTAGACCACTGAATGGCTGGAAGCAGGAGATGGAGTGAAGTGTCTCAGTTAGATTCGTCAGCTTCTTATTGAATAGCTTCTGTAGTCCAGACACTACAGAAGGTATCTGGTATAAAACGATGAATAAGTTCCAGTTCCTACCCTCAGGAATTACAAGTAAAGAGGAATCATCAGACAGGCAAGCAAGAAATTAACATTCAGCATATTAAATTCTGGAAAGGAATAAGCACAGGTAACTCTTTGGATTACATAGAGGGACAGCTCACCAACCTGGGGGATGTGAGTGTGGTTAGAGGAGAAATCTCAGGGGAGGTGACAACTCATTTGAAGGCTGAACATTAGGTAAGTCTTATTCTTATCCAGGTTTTGTGGGGGGATAGGTAAAATTATTTATTGATAAGCCTGTTTTCTAATTGCTTTTCTGAACTCTAGTCTTTCACTTCTTGCATTCAAATTGCACATTTCCTCTGGATTTAGCTTCCTAAATTAGAGCTCACTCTTTTGCCTGAAATTTTCATGGCTCTCTCTAGCCTGCAAAATAACATACTTACTCCTTTGTAGAACAGTTAAAAGTCTTCACCAAATGGTCATAACTTCTATCATCCCTGATCTCCTGTGCTCTGCAGGTCTCCAAACTCTTTGAAATGCATTTTCAATGTGTGTTTTATTTCATTTGTAAATTACCTATGTGTCTCACACACATACACACATAGAGTGCTATACTAATAATGCTAAGTACACTGTAAACATATAATAATTAGATATTATAAGTAAAACAAACATGTTATTCCATTTTCTCCTTTCCCCCCTCACATCACCTAATGAATATCTTGCACAATTGAACTGTTCAGACCTGTATTTGGAGACCATTTCTCTGGTCATAAGACCATGTACCTTTCCATGGTTAGATTCCTACCTATTTATCACAGCTCAAGTGTGCTATCTGCCTGAACTCCTCCTTAATGCTCTTTAGTTGTTAGGATTATTCCTGCCTTCGTTTTCTACTTCCTCAGAAGGAAAATAGCACTGTCACATTTTTTTCTTAGTACATGATAGCTTGTGTGTCTTATCCACTGAGCACTACAGTTTCAGCATTTTCAAGCGCCTACATTAAGACGAGAACTGAAAAAAATGATTGGTTCAAATAATTAAAAACTACTTCAGTGTTGAAAATAATACAATGGAATGTTGTAACAATTAGTCAACCCCAATTTATCTCTTCCATTGATGTATAAGAAAGAGTTACCACCATAAAAATATAATAAAATTTTACTATTATATTTGTACTTTCAATGATAGAGTTATAAAAGTTATTTCAAAATATTCTATAACAAAAGCACATTTTATATGAGATATAGGTACATTTATGATTTTTGATAAAATCTGAGATGAAAACTTTAAAAAATAAGAGAGCTTAGGACCTATAAAGGTCTTAATATGGTTCTGCTAATGCTAAGCATTTACTGATCACTTTTTATGTGTCAGGCATCATACTAACCTTCCACACCTTATTTCACATAAGGCTTCTAACTATGTGAGTTGAGTATTGTTAACCTCATTTACTAATGAGAAAACTATGGTTCCTCAACATTTATTGCTTTATTCAAGGCTATTCAGCAAGTGGCAGTGCCTTGATTTCAGCCAGGGGCTTTGATTTGTTATTTGTTTGCCTGCCAGTATCTACCTGACTCACTTGTAACCTCCTGCACTTATTGTCGCCGTAAACTCCACAACAGCTGGTACTTAATAAATGGGGACAGAAATAAACTGGATATACCTTAAGTGATTTATCTTATCCATGAAGAGATTGATGTCCAGAGCACTTCAAATCACTTTTAAAAAAATAAAATGGCATATAGTTTGTTTGATATTTATTATGCTCCTGCTGTCTGCCAAGCCCTATTAAAAAAACCTCTTTTAATACATTTTAATTCTTACAAAGACCCCAGGTGTAATTTTACACTCATTTGATAAAGGAAAAGGAAGAAAATGAGGCACAGAGGGCAGAAATAACTATCAAGACTTTAGAGCATGCCTGCTGGATTCCAAAATTCATACTGCACTTTCAGCTACTATACGTTGACCCAAAGTAAACATCAGAAGAAAGCTTTGCATTAGATCACAAGCTTAGTGGCAGCTCTGACCTGTGATAGAAGCTGACAGAAGTGGAAACTCAAGGGTAACAACAGAAGACACATGTTTCCTATAGACGATGAAATAGAGAAATTCACACTCCTTAACTTGATCAGTAAGATTTTCCAAAGCTAAGGGCAATATGCACTCAAGGAGGGCTGTGCCGTCACCATGCTCTTCCCTTTAGATGTAGTTTAGCTGGAAGGAAGAAGGGAGATGACCCAGAAAGACATGTATGACGGCCTTTAGAAAGCGAGAGGGAAAGCTTAAGTGCAGAAGTGACTTTAATTAATGGATCTCATCCCTGGCTCTGAGCATCGCTGCAAGGAACTTGAAGAAATTGCAGGGCCTTTTGTGCTGAGCCACCGAATCATTTCAGAACCTCCATGCTCTGCAGAAAGGGTGAGATGGAACAGAGGCAGCTTCTTTGTCAGAGCTAGGTATTGGAAGGTGTTTGCCATTAACAAAACAAAATGAAATAAAATAAAAACCACAAACACACACTTTTACTGTCCTCTTTCTGAGGATATAGCTACAGGATTTGTCACAGACACAACAAACAACATAGACTAAACTACACTCAATTTTTTTCCTCAGATTGGCTTCTTACACCAATGTTTCTTATTTTACATAAATTTGTATGAAAAATTCTGAGTGTGCATGTACCTATTCTTGTGGAGACACTGTGTAACTTTCCTCAGATTCTCAAGGGAATCTGTGATGAAAACAAGGTTAAGAACCACCATAAAATCTTTTATTTTGTAGATGACATAACTGTACTCAAAGATGGGAAGCCTAGAGTATTACCTTTTTAAAGTTCAGGGTAAAATTCAGACTATTAACTCAGAAGTCATCATTTACTTGTCTTTTTTCCATCATAACAAATTGGTCAAGCCAGATCTATTGCACATTTTAAACATCTCTTACATCTAACCCCTTGATTTTGGCTTACTAGAGAGTCTAAACACAGTGGGTAACAAACATGAAGTGGTTTGACCTTTTCTAATTATTTCCTTTAACCATGTTCTGTCTAATCCATTTTTCTACTTCCTTTGAACGTCCAGAAGGTCCCTCAGCTTTGAGATAACTTTTAGTTGTCACAAAGGGCACATTTATCTCTGATGTTCTGATCTTCCCCTCCCCTCGCTCAGCCCTTAGCAAGTGACTCGAACCCAGGAATCTGCAGCTACAAGGAGAATGGAGAATGGTCTCTCTTTACACCTTTTCTCTTTCTTCTCCCCAATTCTCTTTCTCCTCTGTGTGTCATAGTAGGAAGGAGAGAGCTGGTAAGGGAGCAGTGTCTCTTCCTCCTCTGACTTCTTTTCGGTCCTTACTGGGATGCAGCTGCCACTCTGGGTGAAGTGATGTCCACTGAGCCATTGCTGACGGAGGCCTCCAAAGACTGGCGCTTGTGAGCATGTCAGTTAGTCTGTGGGTCCTTCTTCCTGAATGTTCCCTGATGTAGCCTCCTTTTCAGGCACTGCGTTTTCCCCTCTCTGTCAGCTCTCACTTCTGTCAATTTGCTCATGGAGCCTAGAACACTCATGCTTGCCTCCCTTCTCTAAATTCCATCCAACCCATGGGAACCCCACATACTCCTGCTCTTCTAAATGGTAGGAGTGTAGGTCTCTTTCCTGCCACCCCCCTTGCTGCTGTGCCATCTCTCTCCAGTTATCTTCTCCCCTTATTCAAACAGGGCCAGAAGACAATTGGCAATTCTGTTGCCTAAGCAAATGTTCCATAAGGAATAAGATACCAGTTTCATAATGTCTATGACTGTCCTTGGAATTTTCTCCCTTACTTGAATTTCAAGTTGGCAAGGGTAAGGAAAAAATCTCACAATCCACATTAAGCCAAAGCCTACAAAGAATGTCTCCCCATCTCTCTAATATTGTCTTATACACACAGAAGTGAGGAGTGAAGAAGGATGTGGAGGTGGAAGATAACATTATGCTGAGATGACATTTAGACAAGTAGAACTGGTGTAGCTACCTGTGTCCTGAGGGAGCTACCTGGTTCCTAAATTTTTAGGTGTCTCTGCAGGATATTGGGTGCTTAGTGCAGCTTTGTCCTCACTTTTGAGTTTCAGGTTTAACATATAATTACCACTTTCTCTTACTACCACAACCTTATTTGAAGCTCTCATCAACATTCATCTTTATTTTTGAAATTCTGTTATCTCTGCTTTCAGTACCAGGCCACTCCCTATTTCAACACGTTGGTCACAGCTTGGTGTATGATGCTCTTACCACCGACCTAATGCCTATCCAAGTCTCCATGCAGCATTCAGGATAAAATCTGAAACTCTTCAGCATGATGTATGATTCTTTCATAATCTTAATCTCTCTCTGCCTGTCCAATCACATCTCAAACTCCTAGCTGCTTCCTCACATCTACACCCATCATCCTTTCTCTTCATAATGAACCACTCTTCATCCTGTGAAGAGTCTATGTCTTTGCATGACCTTGAGTCTTTGCGAATAGTTTTCCTCTATCTAGCTTTTCCTGCTTCCCAGCTTCAGATCTCTCTGGTAGATTCCTTATCATTCTCAAACTACTTGTTGTTGTTGCTCAGATCACGTCTGGGTGATGTTCTGTGATCCTCAGTTATTGTCCCCTTACCCATACATCATTATTCTTCTGTACTCTTATTATACTTCTAATACATTCCTCAGTATCCCAGATCTCAGAATATTGTTATAAATATTTTTTCTAGACTGAAAACTATTTGAGGAAGGAAATGAGCATCATAATGACACATAAGTAGTCAACAAATTAATGCTCAAATCCCTTATCTTAGTATCTGATTAATCACCACATTTAGTATAAATTAATTTATCAGACCCTGTTTTTTCCATGAGGGTCCACACTGAGAGCTCTGACTATATAACTATGGTAAGGAGGCAAAGAGTAAAATTGTAGAAGGGGACAGTAGAAGATATTTTGAGTTAACTTCATTTGATAGGGTTGAATTTCCTGTATTTATTTTCACTGTTAAAATATGTTTTCATACAAATTGTGAAATTTTTTATTCTAGTTCTGTGAAAAATGCCATTGGTAGTTTGATAGGGATTGCATTGAATCTGTAGATTGCTTTGGGTAGTAGAGTCATTTTCACAATGTTGATTCTTCCAATCCAAGAACGTGGTATACTAAGTGAGAGAGTGGCATGGACATATATACACTATCAAATGTAAAATAGCTAGCTAGTGGGAAGCAGCCGCATAGCACAGGGAGATCCACTTGGTGCTTTGTGACCCCCTAGAGGGGTGCGATAGGGAGGATGGGAGGGAGACGCAAGAGGGAGGAGATATGGGGATATATGTATGTGTATAGCTGATTCACTTTGTTATAAAGCAGAAACTAACACACCATTGTAAAGCAATTATACTCTAATAAAGATGTTAAAAAAATATTTTTTTATTATTTTCACAGGTTTAGGTACATTTCATAATACTATGGTGTGTCTGTTAGCATGAATATGCCAGTTTTTCCTTATCGACAATGCAAAGCTACTCAAATCTTAATGGATATTCTTTCTTTGAACCATACTTTGAAAAATGCTATTTATTAGCTAGATATAAACCTGTGTATTTATGTTTTTCTATTCTATATTAAATTTATTTGTTCCTTATAGGCTGGTAAAAACCTGTTTCAACTAAGTGCATTTTTTTCATTTTCCCCTGGAAGCATTTGGCTTAACGCTAATGAGAAATTGATCTTACAAAGAAAGAGAAATTAAAACCAAACACAATAGAGCTAGGTAAATGTAGAGTGATGGCACTGGATTCTAAACTTTTCCACTGAGATGTTTCTAAAGCTGAAAGTTGCTTTGGAATTGTATATAGCCCCAAACTGAGAACTCTTTTAGTAAAAAACATAGTTGAGATGGCATTGAATCATTTACCCTGTAGCTTTTCAGTGTTCTGAATACTCTGTCATTTCATGTTAACTTGGACATGAAACTTGTCAATATATCTTAATGCAGACTAAAAAGGAAAAGGACAGGTATTTATAAAGACTTGAAATCTTTATTACTCCTGGAGTTTGTGTGAGTTTTTGCATTTTCTTTTTAGTCTGCTGCCTGTATAAATATCTAAATCTCTTAGGAAGCAGAAATAAATTATTGCTCTTTTGAAACCTCTAAGGTCACAGAGATAGCGTCCAGGGCAAAATTACGAATTTTTGATATCCCCACCTGGGATGGTTTTAAGTCCATGTTAAATTATACTGACCTAATTAGAAAGCTTGACTGTGGCTAAGCTCTTTAATACTAAATGAATGCACTTTATTATTTTTTTTTATTAGTTCTTTCTCGGAGAGCTGCTCAAGTTACTTTCTGAACAAAATACATAAACATCAGCTAATTGATTTATTTATAATTTTTATTTTTTATCAGTTAATTGATTTTGATGTACGGCAGTGTAGGGTAAATTAAAGTATATTAGACAGTCAGTACAAAACCCCACTTCTGCTCTCACTTGTTATCTGACCTTTATTTTAATTCTATGCCTCATCTCCTTCATCTATAAAATGAAGAGTGTGGACTAAATTTCTAAGCTATTTTTCACTTATTTATTCATAACTTCAAATCTTTTTCTGTCTCAGGTTGCATTCCATGATTTCTTTTCTGTCTTACAGTAAGCTCCAAGCCCCAGAGTATATGTATGCTGCTTTTTTTGCTTTTCTTTCTTTCTCTTTTTTTTTTTTGAAACTGCCTTGAAGTTTTCTTCCCATCAAGATCTTTCGCAGAACAAGACAGGTACCCAGTTCCCTGACTTCCAATTTGCATAGACACGCAGGGCACTGTCCTCTTTTGGGGAAGACAGAGAAGAATATAAAACCTTGCTCAGTGCCCTGAGATACTCACTGATCCCTTTTTCACTTATGTGAAACTACCTGGCTACTAACAAGACTCATTTGGGCGGTAGGGAATAACTATCAGTATTTGAGAAATTTTAAGGCAGTATTAACTGAAACGTAAGGAAATTAAGTGTCAGTTAAAATTTCAGTTGAGTTTAGGGCTTAGTCAGTTTCACAAATAGAAAGGTTAAGAGAAATGTGAAGCTGTTGTCCAATCAGAAATCATATTAGTCCAACCATCTTAATTATTTTGATGTGAGTCTGTTAACTGCATCATTTATATTTTGATTTCTTTTAATCAAAATTTATGTGGTACAAAAAATCACACACAGGTTTTTTTTTAATCTTAGACAGACAGACTCTGCCACTTATGGGCTGAGTAACTTTGGGCAAGCAATTTAATCTCTCTGAATAAGTCATTGGTAAAATCAGGGATGCTAATATTTATGTGGTAGCAGTAAGCATTAGAAATGAATAAAGTGGCTATCACCATGCCAAGAATAATAGAAGGCATTCAGCTGGCATTTGCTATTTAACATTAAAAATAATAATAGCTATTATTTGTGGAGTGACTGCTATGGGCCAGGCACTGTGCCATATTCGCTTACCTGAGTCATATTCTCTTGGGCAGGTCTTTTAATATAGTAACATTAAGCTGAACTCTAAATGATAAGAAGGAGGCAGCCATGGCATTCAGAATCTGGGAGAATATTTTTGTTAGAGGGAATAACAGGTACAAAGACCCTGAGACTATAGTGTGTTTGGGCCTAGGAACAGTGAGAAGGCCAGGACGAATGAAGTGCACCAAGTAAAGATAAGAGAGGTAAATATTTGTATTGATGGAAACATTTAAGTAGATTAGTTAGAAATTTTAAATCTAACCTACCATGGAAGAAAAAGAAAAAGTATAGCTTTCAGTGAGAATAATCTGAGATGTGGATACAGATCTAATTACTTAAATGGTATTCACTTTAGCTGGAAGACAAAATAGGGGTCATTCATGTATTTAAAAGAAATACTGTTTATATAATATCATAAAATTGACTGAATTAATATGAATCATTTTTTAACATTTCATAGTTCTGGTCAGGTGTTTCGGTTGGAGGACGGTCATTCAAAAGCACATCGTTACTTTTGGCATCTTTAAACAAGGCAGTTCAGTTTTTCTTGCTATTTTTAGAGCAATCTTGGTACCTCTGGACTCAGAGAAAGCTCAGCTACCAATTGAATTTCATAGTCTTATACTAACAAGTGCTCTTCATTCTTTCATTCACTTAAATATCTGTTGAGCATCTAGCATGTGTCAGGCATTGTTTCATGCTCCACAGATGAGGAGAAATAATTTCTTCAGATAAAGTTCTCAATAGATATCTTTCTGTTCCTTAAATGGAAAAATGCAGCACGCTAGTGCCAGCAACAAACCTTGGGGTCTAGAATGCTCCATAACTCCACTATCACTATCTTCCTTTTGGCTAGTTAACCGATACCTATCCTTCAGTTCTCTGTTTAAGTGTCACTTCCTTTGAGAAGCCCTCTCTGACTACCCCTGGCCTTGTCTGTTTCTTTTGTTATACACATGTTTCAGATCAGATTTCTATCCTTCAGAAAGAAAAGTAAATTCCTTAACCCAATTTGTTATTATTGATTAATTAGTGTGATATTTATTTGAGGCCTGCTACCTTACTATAAGTTCCGTGAACACAATTCCAAGTCTATTTGTGTTATTCATTGTATCCTTCATGTCTGACATGGAGATTGGCTCAGATTAAGTTGCAAAAGAGTATTTGTTGAGTGAATAAATAATTGCATGAATGAATATTCTTAAGAAAATATCTCCTATTTTGCCTTGCTTTAAATGCATTGTATTGGTCATTTCAACTTTTTTTCTGCTGCTATTAAAATGAGGCTTAAGAAATACTGAAAACTTAAAGGCTTGTTTTTAAACAAAGTCTACTATCTCTTACACATGAGATATGTCTTAATCATACTCTAAGAGCACAATAAAAGAAGATTACATACATTATTAATTTAATATTATTTTCTCTTGATTCATTTTGATGAACATCTACCTTGGTGTACTACTTTAATCGCAGTTTAGAGGCAGGGGTTGGAAGTTGGGGCAGGCAATGCCACTTTATAAAGATGAAAATGTCATGAATTTACATTGCAGCATAATTAGGAACTCCTCTATGAAACATGAATAGGAAGAAAAGTTGGAATTGAGACACTTGGGGCCTAACTCTTCTGCTCCATTGATTGTTTGCCATTAAATAAGTCATTTCGCCTGTAAAATGAGGGAGTTAGTCTAGGTGGTTTCTAATGGCTCTTTCAGTTCTGAACATTATATGATTCTATAACTAAGAGAACCCATTCAGAAAACCCAGGAAGGAAGACCATTGTTTATAATTTAGATATCTGACCAAATATGGAATCCATCAGGCAAGCTGTTTTTTCAAGATACCATTAGACAAGTGTACACAAATGTAGGTCATTGGCACAAAGCTAGTAACTACTCTTCTTTATTGCCTGTTCTGGGTTAGATGATAGACTCAACTCGAAGGAGGACAAAACTATTTTTCGCTAAATTCTAAAATATTCTTATTTTTTTTTCTTAAATGAGTCTTTGGGTGAGCATGGGTTAATTTAAAAAAGTGTTCTTGGCATAATTACCAAGGGTCAGCGAGAAACAGCCTAAGTTAGAATCAACTTCATTATATGGAGGCCAAATGCAGTTAGGATGGACAGAACTTACCTTACATTGAGCAATATGAAATGAACAGCAGAATTATTTCCATATTATTCTGAAGCACAAAGTACCTTTTAGTGGAATATGCTTCTTTAAAATTTAGGATTGGTAGTTAAATGTTTATCTGAAATATTTTCCTCTCCTTTTTTTTTTTTTTTTTTTTGCATGAAACATATCCATATGCCTAAGGTAGCAATCATCTACATAAATATTATTATTGTAAGGTTTATAATAATGTCTGGTCAGATGAAGCCTGATTCTCTAATTGATTTCATAGTCTTCAGCAGTGCTGCTAGAATATCAAGTGTTAGCGACACCTTTTAAAAAAACAGTATTCATTTTTTTAACTCCAAAAATCATGCTATAATTTTTTGCTTCTTTTCCTGCATCATATACCATTTTTTAGCTAGAGAAATTAATGAAATCAGAAATGCTACTTTTGATTTGATATACCGTTTTTCCATATTTGACCAAAAGTTAGCATAAACTAATCTAATTTATATGTCATTATCAAATTATTGGTTAGAATCTTTAAAATATTTAAATATTTTGATGCTAGAAAATACAGTGACTGTTGATGCCAGGTAAAATATTTTGGCATAGTTTTTCTTCAGCAACGCTTTTTACACCATTAAAATTGTGTGCCCATTTTTCAGGCGTAAAACTGATGTATCTATCGGTCAAGGAAGAAAGGTTAGTATTTATACCATTTGATTGATAGTAAAGCCTCTTTGCTTTTATAATTGTCTATAGAGTTTGGAAATCTTTATCATTTCTTTTAAACAATGAATATAAGGTGGATCAAAGCAATTAAATCTGATTTATATAGTTTGACCAATTTGGGGGTAAGATAATAAATAGCAGTATTTCCTTATATTTTATTAAATAAATGGAATTTTGAAAATTTTAAATGAGTACATTATTATCAAAGATGTTACATAACTTTTTGTTTAAAAGTGAATATTTTTAAAGTACTTATAATCCAGGAAAATAATATTATTATTATCCAGGAAGTCACAAGTAATATTTAATTTAGACTGCAATTCTGAGAAAATGATTGTTTTTAACTGATTGTACAGATTTACTATCTAATAATGCTAAGGCTGAAATCCTGTGATAAAAGAAAACAAATATCATGTAAACAATTTTGCTGATTAGAGTTTGATTACTGGAAATTCTAGTTGGATTCTAATTTTAGAATGTTTACTCAGTTGCCCTGGCCCCTTATTGTTTCTCATAAATCAGATGGAACGGAAAATTACATTTTTATGACTTCTTTTTGTGCTCATTTTTATAAGAATATTTTTTGCGGTAAGCCATTAAAAATTAATACTTTATGTATAAAAACAATCCACAATATCTTCTTCATGACAGCAATCTCGTTCTTTGGGAAAAGCATGCACATGCAGGAGGATGTAATAAATCCTTAGTTTCTGTCTGACCTTTGGCAGATTATTAACTTTCTGAACCTCAGTTTCCTCATCGGTAAAACAGGAATGTTGTAACCTACTTTGAAGGGTTTTGGATTATAGATGACAATATGCATACGGAGTAGTCATTGTAAAATAGTCATTAATAAAAATAACAATAATAAAATGGGTCAACATTAGTTAAAGCAGTGCAAAAACTTCTGACAGGTATTTATAAGTATTGAAGACATTCAGATGCATTTAAGCGAAGGGACTAAAAATGCAGTTTTCACTGTGGGAACATCTCAGGGAATGATGAACCAATTCTTTTCAATCAATAGATACATATCGATCATACACTGGGCACTTTCATTAGAGCTCTGTCAGCCTTCTTCAGGATCACACTGACGTTAGTGTCACTTCTCTGTGCCCATGGGTAAGTACTTTTTATTTAGTGGATTTGTGTGTGTGTGTTGTTGTTTGTTTTGTTTTTTGGCAGTAAATACATTCAAAACTGCTTGGAACAGGGAGTCAGAGACCCGAATTCAAGGTCCGGCTCTGCCAGTAATTAACCTTCCAGCTTTAAGTAGGTCACATTAAGGCATCTGTATCTCTACTTCTGACAATGCTACCTTGTAACTTCACACAGTACACTGAGCCCTGTTGCATGAGCTTCATCTGAAAAACAGCACCAAGTGAAAAGAAACCTTCGGGGTTAAGGAGGAGAAAGATATAAATGAGTAG
This sequence comes from Eschrichtius robustus, assembly GCF_028021215.1. Taxonomy (NCBI): domain Eukaryota; kingdom Metazoa; phylum Chordata; class Mammalia; order Artiodactyla; family Eschrichtiidae; genus Eschrichtius; species Eschrichtius robustus. The sequence goes on from NC_090834.1 coordinate 36,637,096, forward strand.
CTATAGAAGTCGCAACCATCCAGGCTGGCGGCCCTGTCACAGCCAGGGCAGAGAGCAGTAGAAGCTTGATTGGTGATTCCACTTAGAGGGCCAAGGCTAAAGATTGCTCATTTCCTCCAGGAATAAAATTGTGGCTAAAGGATATGTGGTTAAAGTCATATTGTGAAGGGTTAAAAGTTTCAGAAAAAAAACAGCACACAGACTCAGGAGAGAATTCTGACTTAAAGATATTATTAAACAGAGCCAGGCCAGAGGGTTGGATTTAACCACCTGCCAAGCACTTTTCATATAGGAATAAAGACATATTATACCCAGGAAGATAAGAGATACCCAAACCTATTATAATGATGTTGAAGGTATTTCAAAATACTTTAGGCATCCAAAACTAGGTTGGTAACATCTGCTTAAATTAATATGGGGAAACCATTTAGAATTGTGCAATTATTTGTACCAGGTAGCTTGCCCAGTGAGGAATAAATCCAGTTTAAGCAACGTTCTTAAAAGCGGTGCTCATTAGATGGCTTGCACTCTGGGCTCAAAAATCTTCATTACCGTAATCCTCTAGGGGCTATTGGTCCCCATAATTTCAATTTCAGGCAAACAACCCTCTGAGCACCATTTCTTATCCTTCCAGCTCAATCACTCTAAAATTCCTACCCTTTTATGAAATGCGTAGATATCTACGATACACTGATCCCACCACCTTTACACAGTCCCTGCCGCCTTTATTTCCTCACATTCCTCCTCTCTCAACTTTAATTTTATGGTCATCCATTACAATCACTTTTCTGTAAACACACCTTTGTCTGTCTCTCATTTAATTATACCTCATATACAAATCCCATTTGGGGGTGAATCCAATCAACCATCAATATTGCTTTTGCCTCTTGGTGTACCGGCCCCTTCCATTTAGCAGAATGTACTTTGAGCTTAAAATGCCATGGGATGTTTTGAGGGTACCAAACACATACCTCCTTCCCTCCAGGTTTTAAACAATTAGGAAATATGGGCAAGGAGTTCCAGCAGCCCTGCCTTACTCCAGAGCTAATTTTGAGATGGGCTGGCAAAAGATGCAGATGAAAAAATGGGACTGGATCAGAGAGGATCTTGTTTATCATGCTAAAGAGTTTAGACTTTACTCTGTAGGGAGGGAGAGATTATAAGACTTTTAAAGACTGACTCATGTTTAGATTTCAAATACTATAGCAATATTCTACTAGGGAGATTATTTAAAGAGTTACTGAAATAGCCCAGCAAAACATGAGGCAGACCTAGATTATAGGCAATGGTGAGGATGGAGACCATATCTTACATCTTATTTTGCACATTGTATAGTGCAGAATGTAGTATAGAGCTACCTTTATATCCCTTCATATTAGCCTAAAGGTAAAAATATATTAGGAAAAATGAATTTATCTTGTACATAAAATGATCAAACAGTCTTTCTAAGTATATCCTGGTATTTTCCACATTGAATATGATCTACTTAGGTAGTAATTCCATATTCTGTGACATGTTTATTTTGAACAGCAAAATTTGTAACAAACTGACATAAACCTTATTTTGTCATTACAAAGCTGAGATACAAAAGTAGAGACCAAAACTTCAAATAATGAGAGAATGTTTCCCAGGAGAATCTGTATATCCATAATTACAGTTTCTGCCCTTCTGATAATAAAAATAATAGATAAAACATACAGAATATTTAAAGGTTGCTTGTTTGTATTCCTGCTTGCAAAATTTAGAAGTGATGTATATTCAGTATAATATATATGGAAATTAAAATGTGCATAGAAGAAAATAAAGATCTTATACAATTCTCCATCTAGATATAATCACTGTCTACACTTGGGGCTATTTTCTTCCAGTATTTAATGAAAGGCATTTATGTGAGAAAAAAATTGTAATAGAGCCACTCTTAACCAAGTTCCAAATTCTAAACCTTTAAACATTATTATTAGCCCTTTCTCTTATAAGGAACCAAAAGCCCCCTTTATGGGCTACAACATGTCTATGTTTCTATCTGCACCACTGTATTTACTATGTTTGCCGAGGAAGTAAAGGACATTTCTTCCTTTTTACTTAAAGATTAGGTCTTATGATGCTTGTGCTGGAATATCTCATGTATTAAAACCCTTCTACTCCAGGGTGTCTGATTCTGATACTGGCCAATAATTTAATGAGCAAATCATGATTGTTAGAGAAAGGCTATGAATAGAGTGGTCTGGGGACAATCACAGAACTGTTTTACAGACCAAAAGCCCTTACGGCCTCTCGTGGTTTGTGATCAGACTACCTACAGTTTCCTTGTCTCTTGAGTACTTATCTACTGGGAGAGCCTAACCCTGTTTTCTTAGAATGGCAGGATTCTTGAGATCCAAATCCCAAGAGCGCCTGAAATTACACACTGTATAGCCAAAAGCAAGTCAATAAGCCTTCTTGTATCTCTGTTTCATCAGTAAGATGATAGTAATGGCTCAGAGAATTGAAAGAAAAACAATGATGGCAAAGCACTTTGCAAATACAAGTTCCTAATTGACTGGTCATTAAGAAAATCTATTAGGCAGTGATGACTCCCAGGAGGCTCCTGTCAAGTCACACTTTCCATCTAAATACAAACACATGCCGCCCATGTGTCACACAAATACCTCCTAGGATAAGAGTTACTCTTCGGAAGTTTAAATCATCATCAGCAAATGGGCCAGAGGTCTGAAAATGACATCCCAGTGCATGCTCTTTTCAACAAGCACATGTGTGATTCAATAAGGACACGTGTGATTGGTGATTGGAACACAAATAGCCTTGTTGCCCTGAATGATAACAATGACAATAGCTAATATTTATTTGGTATTAAGTGCCGGTTTTATTGCTATGCCCTTTACATGCATAATCACATTTATTCTTCACAGGAACTCTATGAAGTAGGTACTATTACCCCCATTTTACATACGTCAACATGATTAGTGGGCCACCACATACTCAAGAGCATTGCTTCAATAATTCTCTCCTTTTCCTGTGTAACCATCAGTTTCTTTCCCTTCCTGTTTAAAACTCCTTCAAAAAACTCTGTTACAGATGTTCCCCAACTTAACGATTTTTCTTTTTTTAGTTATTATTATTTTTATTGAAGTAGAGTTGATTTACAATGTTGTGTTAGTTTCAGGTGTACAGCAAACTGATTCAGTTATACATCCATATATATCTATTTTTTTCAAATTCTTTTCCCTTATAGGTTATTACAAAATATTCGGTATTATACCCACGATTTTTCAACTTAATGATTTTTCAACTTTACAATGGTGTAAAAGTGATATGCATTCAGTAGAAACCGTACTTCAGATCTTGAATTTTGATCTTCTCCAGGCTAGTGATATGCAGTACAGCACTCTCTGACTGGGCAGCAGCAGCCGCTGCTCGACCACATCATCACGCGGGTAAACAACGTATACACTTAAAAGCATTCTGTACCCATAGTACAGCAAGCAATAAATTACACGAGATTTTCAACACTTTATTATAAAATAGGCTTTGTGTTAGATGATTTTGCCCACCTGTAGACTAATGCAAGTGTTCTGAGTACATTTAAGGCAGGCCAGGCTAAACTATGATGTTTGGTAGGTTAGCTGTATTACATGCATTTTCGACTTGGGATATTTTCGAATTACTATGGGTTTATCAGGGTGTAGCTCCATCATAAATCAAGAAAGATCTGTACTAGCTTTCCCTAATAATTCTCCTCTCATTCTTCCTTGAAACTGCTCCAATCATACTTTTGTCTCTGACACTATAACTGCTCCTGTCAAGCTACCATTAAATTACATGTTAATAAAGTTTTAGAGTCAAGTCTCTGTCCTCATTTTACTTTAATGTACCAGCATCATTTACACAAGGTATCACTTTCTTTTCTTGACCTCTGCTATCTTTTTCTCCAACTTAAATGGCTGTGCCTAGTTTCTTTTTCTGATTCTTTCTTTATTTGAAGACCTCAAATTTTGAAGTGCTCTACTTCTAAAAACTCTGTTGCACCAACACTTACTCCATGATGAGCTAATCAAGTCTCATGGATTTAATTACAATTTATATGTTGATGACTCCAAATCTCTAGCCCTAGTTCATTCCTGTTACCATCTCATATATCCAACTGCATTTAGATATTTTTATTTGCATAGGATTCTCATGTAAATTCCCCAGGCCCGCAAACTTACTTTTTCTGCAACCTTTCTCATTCAGTAAGGACCAATCCATTCTCCTAGTTCTTCCAGTTTTTCAAGTTAACATCTTAGAGCCACATTCTTTCTCTGACGCTTCAATTTCAATCAGTTAGAAAATCCTGTTCTTTCTATCTTCAAAACATACCACTTCTCACTAACTCTACTACCAAACACTCTGGTCCAAGCCAGCCTTTTGTTTGCCTAAATGTATACAGTAGCATCCTAATCTGTCTCCCCGCTTCTACCATTACACACTACAGCTGCTCATTTTTTACACAGAAATTATAACAATCCTTTAGAAAATATGTCAAATCATGCTTCTTTCCTTGACCTCTCCAAAGGTTTCTAGTCTCATTCATAGTGACAACCAAAGTACTTCAATGAGTGGTAAGAATCTATGTATTCTGGCCTCTTACTATCTCTATAACCACATCTTCCATCACACTTCCTTTCACTCGCTCAACATTCGTCACACTAATCTCTTTGCTCTTTATCAAACGAGCAGGGCTTTTTAAATCACATTATATGAATTAGAAATGTTTACCCTTATTTTCTGGCACTCTTTATTCCATTTACCCTGCTCTATTTTCTCTTCATTATATTTAACACCATCTGACAAATTGCACACTTCTAAACATTTTGGTATGGGTTCTTCCAATAAAATATAAATTATTTGATACAGAGACTTTGTTCACTGCTGAGTTCCCACCATTGAGAAAAATACCTGTCTGATAGTGAACACTCCATAAATATTTATTGAATGAATGAATAACAACTCAGAAATGTTTATCATCAGCACCATTCTTTTTCCTTAGTGCCAGACCTATGTATAACCAATTGACTACACGATTTTTACAGACGGATATTTCAAATTCACCCATAAATCAAATCCCTCCCTAGCTTGCTCTCTTTCATATCTCTCATATTTTATTTTTTTTTCCTATTTCTTCCTTAGGTAATGGCACCCCAATCCAATCTGAACCTGCATAACTATCTGTCCGTCAATCTCACTTTCCATAATCCAGTTTATCAACCAAGTTCTGTTAATTCTACCTCTTTTTTTTTTTTACAAATCAAGTACTCACTCTTTTTTAAAAATTAATTAATTAGTTAATTTTTGGCTGTGTTGGGTCTTCATTGCTGTGCGCGGGCTTTCTCTAGTTGCAAAGAGCAGGGGCTACTCTTCGCTGTGGTGTGCGGGCTTCTCATTGCGGTGGCTTCTCTTGTTGCAGAGCACAGGCTCTAGTCGCACGAGCTTCAGTAGTTGTGGCTCGCGGGCTCTAGAGTGTAGGTTCAGTAGTTGTGGTGCATGGGCTTAGTCGCTCCATGGCATCTTCCTGAACCAGGGATCGAACCCGTGTTCCCTGCATTGGCAAGCGGATTCTTAACCACTGCGCCACCAGGGAAGTCTCAATTCTACCTCTTCAATATTCCTCAAGTCAGTCTTTTATTCTTCAAGTTCACTGCTAGTGTCAATGTTTAGGGACCCATTATGTCTCACCTAGATATTTATAATACCCTTTTAACTGGTATTTGGCTCTCTTCCCAACTCTCAAATCCATCCTTCATACTATTTGCAGAATAATTACTACAAATACAGGCACTGTTTTGCTCTCTTTACACTCATACCATCTTTTGCATACTTTTGTTAAAATGCTTTGCACAGTGTATTTCAATTAACTGTTTCCATTTATCAGTGGAACTGAAGCTCATAGAGATAAAGTGATTTGCCCAAGTTCCCAGTAAGTGACTAGATTCCAGGTTTGCAATTTCTACTCCAGGACACTTCATTCATATAAATATATTTTTTCAATGAGGAAGATTTTATTTAAGAAACACTAGATGGATAAACTGAGATAGTTATTGAACCAGAAAAAGATTTTCATCTTTTGATTTAATCACCTGGATATTTCAGATGAGAATGTATTTATTATGTAATTCTTTGCTTTATTCCCCAACAGAGTTTCAGTATTTAGAATAGTACTTGGGTGTGCAAAAGTTATACTTTTTAAACAAATGAATAACTGAGTGAAAAGTTTCTAATATGTTTCTGGTGTGAAATAAAATTTATACTTGGAACTCTGTGAGTTTACTAGTTCACACGAGGAATTTCACAATATAAGCTTCCCATACAGGTATGGCAGCCTGAATATTTAAATGGAAATTTAATTTTTATTTTATATAACTTCCCTGGTATACATATGTGTTGAGATAGTGCTTTATACAGGCAAGCCTAGGAGCTATTGTGGGTTCTGTTCCAGACCACCACAATAAGGAGAATATCCCACTTAAGTGAGTCACATGAATTTTTTTTTTTTATTTCCCAGTGCATATAAAAGTTATGTTTACACTATATTGTAGACTATTAAGTGTGCAATAGCACTATATCTAAAAAAAAAGTACATACCTTAATTTAACAATACTTTATTGCTAAAAATTGTTAACCATCATCTGAGTCTTTAGCAAATGGAGTATCCTTTGGCTGGTGGAGTATCTTGCCTTGAAGTTGATGGCTGCTGACTGATCATGGTGGTGGTTGCTGAAGGTTGGCTGTGGCAATTTCTTTTCTTTAAATATTTTTTTATTGAATGAAAAATTCTTTAAATTCTAGAGTGCTTTACAATTCTCAAAAGTTTCACATACGTGATTTTATATAATTCCATAATAACACATTTTTTTGCAATTTCTTAAAATAAGACAGCAATGAAGTTTGCCACATTAATTTACTTTTTCTTTCATGAATGATTTCTTGGTAGCATGCAGTGCTGTTTGATTACCCACAGTAGAAGATCTTTCAAAATTGGAGTCAAACCTCTCAAACCCAGTTGTTGCTTTATTAACTAAGTTTATGTGATATTCTAAATCCTTTGCTATCGTTTCAACAATCTTCACAGCACCTTAATCTGGAGTACATTCCATCTCAAGAAAACAATTTCTTTGCTCATCCATAAGAATCAGTTCCTCATCCATTAAATTTTTATCATGAAATTGCAGCAATTCAGACACATCTTAGGGCTCCACTTCTAAATTAGCTCTCTTGCCATTTCTACGACCTCTGTAGTTACTTCTGTCACTAAAGTCTTGAACCCCTCAAAGTCATCCATGAGGGCTGAAATCCACTGCTTCCAAACTCCTGTTAATGCTGATATTTTGAGCTCATCCCACTAATCACAAATGTTCTTAATGGAATCTGGAATGGTAAATCTTTCCAGAAGGTTTTCAATTTACATTACTTGCTCAGATCCTTCTATGGCATAGCTTTATGAAATGCATTTTTTAAAGAATAAGGCTTGAATTTGAAATTGTCCTTTGGTCCATGTGCTGCAGAATAAATGTTGTATTAGCAGGCATGAAAATAACAAGAATTTCATTGCATATCTTCATCAGAGCTCTTGGGTGACCAAGGGCCTTGTCAATGAGCAGTGATATTATGAAAGGAATCTTTTCTGAGCAGCTGGTCTCAACAGTGAGCTTTACACTATTCAGTAAAATATGTTGTAAACAGATATGCTGTTATCCAGTCTTTGTTATTCCACTTATAGAGCACAGGAAGAGTAGATTTAGCCTAATTCTTAAGGGTCCCAGGATTTTCAGAATGGTAAATGAGCACTGGCTTCAAATGAATCACCAGTTTTAATAGACCCTAACAAGAGAGTCAGCCTGTCCTTTGAAGCTTTGTAGCCAGGCATTGACTTCTCCTCTCTAGCTATGAAGGTCTTAGATGGCATTTTCTTTCAATAGAAGGCTGTTTCATCTACACTGAAAATCAGTCATCTAGTGGAGCCATTTTTATTAATTATCTTAACTAGATGTCCGGGAAAACTTGCTGCAGCTTCTATATCAGTACTTACTGCTTCACCTTTCACATTTATGTTATGGACATGGCTTCCTTCCTCAAACCTCATGAACTAATCTCTGCTGGCTTCAAACTTTTCTTCTGCAGCTTCTTCACCTGTCTCAGCTTTCACAGAATGGAAGACAGTTAGGGCCATGCTCTGGATTAGACTTTGGCTTAAGGAAATGTTCTGGTTGGTTTGATCTTCTGTTCTCCATATCGGCAATAAGGCTGTTTCACTTTCTTATTATTCATGTGTTCACTTTCAATTTCCTTGAAGAACTTTCCCCTTGCATTTACAACTTGGTTAACTGTTTGGCACAATATGCCTAGATTTCAGACTCTCTTGTCTTTTGACTTGCCTTCTTCACTAAGCTTAATCATTTCTAGCTTTTGATTTAAAGTGAGAAACGTGCAATCCTTCCTTTCACTTGAACACTTAGAAGCCATTTCATTATTGTTGTGTCTCAGGGTATAGAGAGGCTCAAGGAAAGGGAGAGAGACAGGGGAATGACAGGTCGGTGGAGCAGTCAGAACACACATAACATTTATCAATTAAGTTTGCTGTCTTATTTAGATGAGGTTCATGGTGCTCCAAAACAATTACAATAGTAACAGCAAAGATCACTGACCTCAGAGCACCGTAACAAATATAATAATAATGAAAGTGTTTGATATATTGAGACAATACCTAAAATATGATACAGAGTCAGAAGTGAGAAAGTGAGAAAATGCTGTCGATAAAATAACACTGATAGACTTGCTCAATGCAAGGTTGCCACAAAACTTCAATCTGTGAAAAATACAATCTTTGCAAAGCATAAATATGGCAAAGAACAATAAAGTGAGGTATGCCTGTATATAAAAGCAGAATGGAAACTAGGGAAATCTTTAGTAAAACATAAAGTTTCTCCACTCAAAATCTTTTATGTGCCATATATAGTCTATGTCATTTTTACTGGAATATATATTTTAATTATATATTATATATATATTTATATGTGAAAGGAAATATATATCTTAGTAAAAATGTTAACTTGATCAAAATATCTGTATTCATTTTTAATTTCTTCACTTTTTCTTGCAGGTTTATACATGGAGTCACACCACCATAGGCCCTTCTTGGTATACAACCTAACTGAGGATGGAAAGAGGAAACAAAATTTCTCTTGTTCTCCCAATTGTTTGTTTCTGTGTATTGCTAAATATTTTTTAAGTTTAGCAAACCAGGAACATGTTAACTTCATGCCTTTTATAACTGAAAGGTATCAGTCAACATAAATCTCTCCTGGTTGAAAAGATATATATTTTGTTTGTTTGAACAAGTGATCATCCTCTTATCTTTCTTTAGAAGGAGTTTTAAAAGAGCTGAAAACATAGCTGTGACTGTCCAGGCAGTAAAAAGTATTAACTTATATGCTATTTTTGGATATAATTTATCATTAGATTGATTAATGATAAGCATAAAAATAACAGAAAAGAATAAAAGAAAACTGCACATGTAAATTAGTTTTCTCCAGAATTATATAAACCTCGATAGAAGTAGAACAAAGTTCATTTTACTTTTTCAAAGTAAATTAAGAGAAAAGCAAAAGAACTAGCATAAATCAGACTTTTGGCAGGCTCTAAGTACAAATACAGATGAATATGTGATCCTTAAAAAAGATGGGGAAATGCCACTGTCATAAGGAGTGATATATGAAGAAATTTTATTTCCATTTATATTGAATAGAAGAATTCAAATGGCAGATCTTGGATACCATATTCAAGGGTAAGGTATCTCAAATTCCTAAGGCCAGTATTATAATGATGGTTGTTATTTTGTACCTTTACTTTGACAATCCTGGGTTTAATCTGATCTTTATTGAGCTATGGATGATTTAGCCGCATCTATTTTCCTAATTCCTATTTTCCTATTTCCTAATTCCTAAAGTTAAGACAATACTGAATAATCTATAGGTGAAGAGTATCACTTTTATATGCTCTGAAAATATACTGAAATTCCAGATAAAGGTGACAAATAATGTCACATACCAGTATTCAATACATTACAAGCAGAGATGAGGCTAGAACTAACTCAGGGAACAGCAGAGATATAGCTAATAAAGTGGATGAGGGACCATTATTTAGAACCAGCCTGTAAGTTATGATTGGAACCAACTGGAAACAAGAGATTGCTGGTATTGTTTGAGTTTATGAACTTAAAAGAGAGAAGAAAAAATTATGAAATAACACCAGCAACTGCAAGTGTGATATTAACCATATTAGTCAGAAAAGAGCCCAGTGAAACTGTAACCAATGTTAAAAAGCAGTAGTAAGGGTAATATTCATGGGCAAGTTTACTCTTTTTTTAAGATAACGAGCCACATTTGCCTGTGCTAAGTAAGTAATAGGTGCTTAATAAATATGTTGCTTGTTTAATAGAGAAGATTAGCAATGGAAGCGAATTAGGAAAATGATCAAGCTTAGTCCTCACAACATTTTGGTAAGAAGCACATGTTTTATCTGGGAGATTTAAATATTTTTTTCTCTCTTCTATCCAACATAACATAAGAACTTGTATTCAACATGGAAACATAAATATTCCTCATTACAACTTGAACCATGTTGTCTCTTTATGTCTTTAGTACCCCTAGAGAAAATATAGTTATTAATTTTTACAATAAACATAAAAAATGAATCAATGAACAATTAATTAAACCAGTATGTATTGAGAATTCTCTCTGTGTCAGACACTGTATTAAGTACTAACTACAAAGAGATGAGTAGGTTGGAGGGGCAACATAAACAAATAATTGCAATATCCTCATATTTGGAATAGTGTAGAAAATAAAATACTATTGAAATACAGTCGGAGAGGCAACTCACTTTGCTTGTGTTGGGTAGGTGGACATAAGGCCATGGGAAAGCTTTTCTGGGGAAAAATCATTTAAGCTGGATCTTGAAAATTAAGTCAAAGTTAGGCAAATCAGCAGGTGTTGGTAAGGGCATTTCGGGCTGCTAGAAGATCAGAATGTGCAGTTTTGTTGCACATTTTATGAGTAGCTTCAATGTACTAGTACAGGTTAAGGATACAAAGATGAATAACAGATGGCCCTTGACTTACAGGAATTTCTATTCCAGTGAAGTCAATTGACTGATAAACAGGTACTTTTTAATATAATAAAATTACAATTTATCATTTATTAGACATTTAGCCATATGCCAGGGACTGGCATAGGCACTTTATATTCATTACCTCATGAAATCTCCACCACCCACTTCATAATTTGTGAAACTGAGGCTTGGAAAAGTTAATTTGCTCAAGGACAAATAGCCAATAAGATGCAGAGGCTGAATTTTTGTGAGGGAATACCACACTTTCAGGGGAACATAGAAGAAAAAGGGATTCTCTAAACAGATTATGGAGGGTTGGTAGCCTGCCCTTCCAAGTTCATATTTCATTTATTTTTTGTAAAAACTGAGTTTAAAAGGAAAAGTCATGCTCAGTAAGTTCAGTTTTGTATGTAACTGAATTATTGGAAGCAGCTATGAGCTCTTCGTTTCTATCATCTCTGAAAAGACATATTTCCTTTATCTTTTTTGTTGATACATTTAGGGAGTTAAAAATATCTATCATTTGAGTCTTTAGCAGTTTTTATCTCACTTATCTATTTAGCTTTTCTGATTTCTATCCTGGCAATCCTTTGTTATTTTCTGACATTTCACCCTCTGGACCAACTTTTGCTTTGGTGGTACTCTTATCTATGAATCCATCTTTGGTGTCATTAAAAAAAAATCAAAATCAAATGAAATTATAAATTGAATTTGAGGGAGAACCACCTCTGAAATTAGATACAAAATTGTATTGTTCAATTTTTAACTCCAGTTACCAGCAAATAGCTGATTACATGCCCTTGGTAACCTCCCAATGGAACTAATATCACTAATAGAGGGCCAAATTATTTCTCCCCTCCCAGATTACAAGGTAGAGGGAGCAAGCTCATTGCTGCTGAGAACAAAGAGAAGCTGAATAAATATGTACTGAAGAAATGAAGGAAGGAGGGGCTTTGTGACCACATTTATAATTTTAAATGATTCTTGGTGAACTGTATCATGGTCAAATTGTCCATCCTCGGTCCCATAAGCTCTTATAAATATATTCTCTATGCAAAAGTATGATGATATTTTCTTTGTAGCTGTCTGCATTGTTAGAGATAAACAGGGAGTGTGGATTTTGCAACTTTTTATGTACCATTTTCATTAGCATTATGTGTGCAGAATCTCTATGAAAAACAATATTTTCAAGGGAAGAAAAATTAAATACGTTAAGCTGAATTTGACAACAAACCAGAGTGAATCCCATTAGCCAGCTGGACCTCCTAAATGAAACAGTTAATCCTCTGATGTTGGCAATTCTTTCCATATCTGTTGGTGACAGTACATTTTGTGTAGGGAATATCTAAAAGCAGACAGTCTGTGTGAAGGGTGACAGGGGTTGAACTGGCCATTAACTTCATATGTAAGTTGCTATTCATCATTAAGATTATTGCCAATAACTGCACATAAACCTCAGTGTATATAATTCCTTTTAATCTATGTGGCCATAATTGAGAAATTACTGAAGAGTTTCCAAACATCTTTCATTTATGTTGTCCATCTTATAATACAATTAAAATTAATAATAAAATACACTTCTATTATTTTATAAATGTGATTAATTTATGGTACATAAAGTCTATAATAACCCTATAGAAAATTAATACTAAAAATAAAAATATATGGGTTGCTTCTGTATTTGCAAAGGATAAATCAAAAACACTAGTTTTGCTCCATATTTAAAGTAAAAATTGGGGTATTCATAAATATTAGGTTTATCAAGGCAAGTAGGTTGTTTTCAAGCAAAATGCTTTCTTTGAAAAATGGTCCTCTTTCTTCAGTATTAGACTCTTCGGTGCATTAACAACAGAGCATCACTTGGTTTCAGTTATAAAAAGTAAATACGAAACATTTGGGGATTTTATTGCTTAGTTACTCAAAATTTAAGCATAATGTTACATGGTTTTCTCAAAGGATATATGATTCATGCAAATTGCTAAAAATGTCTTCACTTGCATTTTTATTATAAGAATGTGCATAATGGATCAATCCATGAAATCTCTATGTAAAAATAAACTATGAATGTCAAAAAATATATTTTAAAAACTCCAAAATTCAGAGAAAACATTAAATAGGCAAGAGCAGCTGGTTTTAGTTCTTCAACTTGTAGTACATTTACCACTCTACTGCCCCACTATTAATACTCCCCTATCACTACCAGCACCTACCACATATTGTGTTTTTAATATGTGCCAGACAGGCTCCATAGAGATGTGCTACATCAATTATCACTTTTTATTTAATTCTCACAATAATTTTATTAAGTGCATGCCTTGGCCCATTTGGGCTGCTAAAACAAAATACTATAGACTGAGGGGCTTGTAAACAGCAGAGATTTATCGTTCACAGTTCTGAGGGTTAGAATTCCAAGATCAGGATGCCAGCATGGTCAGGTTCTAGTGAAGGCCGTCTTCCAGATTGCAGACCTCTGACTTCTTGTATCCTCACATGGCAGAAGGGGTGAACTAGCCTTTTACAAGGGTACAAATCCCATTCATGACGCCTCCATCATCATGACTTAATCACTACCAAATGGTCCACTTCCTAATACCATCACCTTGGGCATTAGATTTTCAAAATGTGAATTTTGGGGGGACACAAACATTCAGACCATAGTAATGGGTACTGTTTTTAAAGATTAGGAAACAGGTCCAGGAGGGAGGTAAATAACTCATGATTACAGAGTTATTAGAAAGCCGAGTAAGCATTGATCTTGACTCTCAAAGCACTCTCTGTGTGTCGTCCAGCACAGTTCTGGAAGAACCTTAGTTCACCCAGCCACACTGGCCCTGCAGAGCCCTGAATGTGAAGACCTTGGTTGTTTCTTCTTTCGCCACTAGATACTTTGACCCTGGCTCCCCATGCCAAACTCTTTCCCATCTCACCGCTTTTACACATACTGTTCCCTTTGCCTGAAATGTTCTTGTCCTTAGGTTTAGCACTATTCACATATTAAATTCTATTCTGTTCTGTTATAGTTTTATTTAAAGATACATGAGGGCAGGAATTCTGTTGTGTTGGCTGCTATATCTCTAATACCTAACATAGTGTCTAGCATACGGTTGCCATTCAAAAAATGTATTGAATACATATGTGAGTGAATGAAGGAATAAAATGGATGAAACATACAATACAATCTTTTGAATGACTATGACTCAGAGGTGTTTATATTTTAAGCTTTATTTTAAATTTTTAATTGAGGTAACAGTTTCAAACATTATATAATTTTCATGTGTACAACATTATATTTGCACTTCTGTATACACTAAAGCATGCTCACCAGCAAAAGTTTAACTTCAATCCATCATAATACAGTTGACTCCTTTACCCATTCACTCCCCCTACCCTTCCTCCCCTCTGGAAACCACTAATCTGTTCTCTGCATCTATTTGTTTTGTCTTGTTTTGTTTGTTCCTTTCTTTTTTTTCTTTTTTTTATATTCCACATATGAGTAAAATCATACAGTATTTGTCATTCTGCCTCTGATTTATTTCACTTTGAGTAATGCCCTCAGAGCCCATCCATGTTGTTGCAAATGGCAAGATTTGGCTGAGAAGTATTCCATCATGACTATATATATATTACACATAAGCTTTATTGTTCACTGTTTTCTTTAAGGAAAATGCAAATGTCAATAAGAAAGTGTGGGTTTGGATGTGTGTTATGTGTTGTGTGTGTGGTACTTCCTCTTCCCCCCTCCCCACACCCCTGACCAAGAAGAAATTCTTTATCCTTGGCCCTGTTCTGAACCAATGGGACAACATCTGTGAAAATTATATTTTCAATTCATGAGTTACTTTTAGGATTTTTGTTTTGGAAAATGGTACCAATCACATATAAATATATATATAAATATATATATATAAATATATATATATATATATATAAATATATATATATATATAAAATACACATATATAAATAAATATATAAATTTCAGAGGTGGAATATAGGATTCTTCTTTTGATACATCCTAATTGTAGGTGTGGTATGTGATTATGAGAAAAGGATGAGGATCTGAACTGTGGTATTTTCTTCAGCAATATAATAATATACCGTGATTTGCAACTTTGTGGTCTTTAACTGTTTGGGTTTTTTTTTTGGGGGGGTAGTTTTTTCCACTGGTAAATTTAAATGCCTATATAGGGGTCAAAGAACTTCTGTAGCTCCCAAGAAATTCAGAAAATAATCATGCTCAGAGAGCTATATATTTATGTCACTCTTTGGAAGGCCTGATGAAAATGGGCTTTGGTAACACTTCTAAGCAACTGCAGTTTTATTTGTGATTGCAATCGTTTTTCTGTCTACAAGGGAATTTTGATCTGATGAGTGCCTGTGCATAAGTATAAAAATGGAATCATAGAAAAATGGTTGTAGGATGGCGAATGACTCTCATAGATTGGGACTTTTACTGGTCCATTGGTCAGGATTAAGACAAATCCACATTGAAAATACATCTTGTAAGTTTCTATCAAATTTCCAGCTGTGAATAGAAAAGAGGCCAACCAACAGGGGTACAGCCACGTTATAATAGCATGACTCTCCGTCAGCATATTTTGCAATTCCACCCATGCACGCCCAAATCCTACATACATACATTTATTTAGTTTTTTGCTCATTCACAGATATTTTCTGAGAACCTACTCTATCCCAGGTGCTCTGCAAGTTACTAAGATATAATAACAAACAAGAAGGATATATTCACTGGCCTCAGATTTCCTAGTGCTTATAGTCTATTTGGGAAAACATATGTCTTGAACAAATTGTTACATGAATATTAATTCAAATTGTAGCAAGTGCTATAATGGATAACTAGAGAATAGTACTAGAGTGCCCATGGAGAGGGGGGATAAAACCTAGTCTGATGCAAATTTAGAGAATTTTTTTCCCTGGGTAAGTAATATTTTATATGAGAGCTGGTAGCCAAATAGGAATTATCTAGGTGGGAGGAGGAGTATTCTAGAAAGAGAGGACAGCTTATAAAACATCCTAGGCAGGAAAGAACATGATGCCGTTACAGTTTCCTTGCCCTTTCAAGCTTCTAGAGGCTCTAGGCTCCCTTCCACTATTTTTAAAGTGAGCAAAGTTATATCTCTCTGTGGCATTCTTCTATAGTCACATCATCCTCTAACTCTCCTATTCTGCCTCTTTCTTCTACTTTTTTTTTTTGGAGTGCAGTTGATTTATAATATTGTGTTAGCTTCATGTGCACAACAAAGTGATTCAGTTATATGTATATTTTTTCAGATTATTTTCCATTATAGGTTATTACAAGGTATTGAATATCGTTCCCTGTGTTATACAGTAAAACTTTGTTATCTATTTTATTTTATTTTATTTTATTCATTTATCTTTTTAAACATCTTTATTGGAGTATAATTGCTTTACAATGGTGTGTTAGTTTCTGCTTTATAACAAAATGAATCAGTTATACATATACATATGTTCCCATATCTCTTCCCTCTTGCATCTCCCTCCCTCCCACCCTCCTTATCCCACCCCTCTAGGTGGTCACAAAGCACTGAGCTGATCTCCCTGTGCTATGTGGCTGCTTCCCACTAGCTATCTATTTTACCTGGTAGTTTATGTATGTCCATGTCACTCTCTCAAGTTGTCACAGCTTACCCTTCCCTCTCCCCATATCCTCAAGTTCATTCTCTAGTAGGTCTGTGTCTTTATTCCCGTCTTGCCACTAGGTTCTTCATGACCTTTTTTTTTTTTTTTTCTTAGATTCCATATATATGTGTTAGCATACTGTATTTGTTTTTCTCTTTCTGACTTACTTCACTCTGTATGACAGACTCTAGGTCCATCCACCTCACTACAAATAACTCAATTTCGTTTCTTTTTATGGCTGAGTAATATTCTGTTGTATATATGTGCCACACCTTCTTTATCCATTCATCTGCTGATGGACACTTAGGTTGCTTCCATGTTCTGGCTATTGTAACTAGTGCTGCGATGAACATTTTGGTACATGACTCTTTTTGAATTATGGTTTTCTCAGGGTATATGCCCAGTAGTGGGATTGTTAGGTCATATGGTAGTTCTATTTTTAGTTTTTTAAGGAACCTCCATACTGTTCTCCATAGTGGTTGTATCAATTTACATTCCCACCAACAGTGCAAGAGGGTTCCTTTTCTCCACACCCTCTCCAGCATTTACTGTTTGTAGATTTTTTGATGGTGGCCATTCTGACTGGTGTGAGGTGATACCACATTGTAGTTTTGATTTGCATTTTTCTAATGATTAATGATGTTGAGCATTCTTTCATGTGTTTGTTGGCAATCTGTATATCTTCTTTGGAGAAATGTCTATTTAAGTCTTCTGCCCATTTTTGGATTGGGTTGCTTGTTTTTTTGATATTGAGCTGCATGAGCTGCTTGTAAATTTCAGAGATTAATCCTTTGTCAGTTGCTTCATTTGCAAATAATTTCTCCCATTCTGAAGGTTGTCTTTTCGTCTTGTTTATGGTTTCCTTTGTTGTGCAAAAGCTTTTAAGTTTCATTAGGTCCCATTTGTTTATTTTTGTTTTTATTTCCATTTCTCTAGGAGGTGGGTCAAAAAGGATGCTGTGATTTATGTCATAGAGTGTTCTGCCTATGTTTTCCTCTAAGAGTTTGATAGTGTCTGGCCTTACATTTTGATTACAATGGTTTTTAATCCATTTTGAGTTTATTTTTGTGTATGGTGTTAGGGAGTGTTCTAATTTCATACTTTTACATGTAGCTGTCCAGTTTTCCCAGCACCACTTATTGAAGAGGCTGTCTTTTCTCCACTGTATATTCTTGCCTCCTTTATCAAAGATAAGGTGACCATATGTGCGTGGGTTTATCTCTGGGCTTTCTATCCTGTTCCATTGATCTGTATTTCTGTTTTTGTGCCAGTACCATACTGCCTTGATTACTGTAGCTTTGTAGTATAGTCTGAAGTCAGGGAGCCTGATTCCTCCAGCTCCGTCTTTCTTTCTCAAGATTGCTTTGGCTATTCGGGGTCTTTTGTGTTTCCACACAAATTGTGAAATTTTTTGTTCTAGTTCTGTGAAAAATGCCAGTGGTAGTTTGATAGGGATTGCATTGAATCTGTAGATTGCTTTGGGTAGTAGAGTCATTTTCACAATGTTGATTCTTCCAATCCAAAAACATGGTATATCTCTCCATCTATTTGTATCATCTTTAATTTCTTTCATCAGTGTCTTATAACTTTCTGCATACAGGTCTTTTGTCTCCTTAGGTAGGTTTATTCCTAGATATTTTATTCTTTTTGTTGCAATGGTAAATGGGAGTGTTTCCTTAATTTCACTTTCAGATTTTTCGTCATTAGTGTATAGGAATGCTAGAGATTCCTGTGCATTAATTTTGTATCCTGCTACTTTACCAAATTCATTGATTAGCTCTAGGAGTTTTCTGGTAGCATCTTTAGGATTCTCTATGTATAGTATCATGTCATCTGCAATCAGTGACAGCTTTACTTCTTCTTTTCCGATTTGGATTCCTTTTATTTCTTTTTCTTCTCTGATTGCTGTGGCTAAAACTTCCAAAACTATGTTGAATAATGGTGGTGAGAGTGGGCAACCTTGTCTTGTTCCTGATCTTAGTGGAAATGGTTTCAGTTTTTCACCATTGAGGACGATGTTGGCTGTGGGTTTGTCATATATGGCCTTTATTATGTTGAGGAAAAATTCCCTCTATGCCTACTTTCTGCAGGATTTTTATCATAAATGGGTGTTGAATTTTGTTGAAAGCTTTCTCTGCATTGATTGAGATGATCATATGGTTTTTCTCCTTCAATTTGTTAATATGTTGTATCACATTGATTAATTTGCATATATTGAAGAATCCTTGCATTCCTGGGATAAACCCCACTTGATCATGGTGTATGATCCTT
Source organism: Eschrichtius robustus (assembly GCF_028021215.1). NCBI lineage: Eukaryota > Metazoa > Chordata > Mammalia > Artiodactyla > Eschrichtiidae > Eschrichtius > Eschrichtius robustus. The sequence continues at coordinate 36,656,167 of NC_090834.1, forward strand.
TTAATGTGCTGTTGGATTCTGTTTGCTAGTATTTTGTTGAGGATTTTTGCATCTATGTTCATTAGTGATATTGGCCTGTAGTTTTCTTTCTTTGTGACATCTTTGTCTGGTTTTGGTATCAGGGTGATGGTGGCCTCGTAGAATGAGTTTGAGTGTTCTTCCCTCTGCTATATTTTGGAAGAGTTTGAGAAGGATAGGTGTTAGCTCTTCTCTAAATGTGTTATCTATTTTATATATTGTGGTGTATATCGGTTAACCCCATACTCCTAATTTATCCTTCCTTGTCTCCCTTTCCCCTTTGGACCATAAATTTCTTTTCTATGTCTGTGAGTCTGTTTCTGTTTTGTATATAGATTCATTTGTATTTTTTTTATTTTTAGATTTCACATATAAGTGTTATATAATATTTGTCTTTTTCTGACCTCACTAAGTATAATATTTTCTAGGTCCATCAATTGTTGCTGAAAATGGCACTATTTCATTCTTTTTATGGCTGAGTAATATTCTACTGTGTATATATATGCCACATCTTCTTTATTCATTCATCTGTTGATGGACACTTAGGTTGCTCCCATGTCTTGGTTACTGTAAATATGTCTTCTATTTTTAAGGACACTTGTGATTGTGTTGGGCCCACAGGGATAATCCAAAGATACATTCCCTAATTTAAGATCCACTGACTAATAATCCCATTCCTACCTGCAACTCTTTGCCATGTAAGGTAATGCACCTACGGATTCAAGGGATTAGAACCTGGTTATCTTTGGGCAACTATTTTCCTGCTTACTACAATCATGAAAGAGCTATAGGAAGGAGAATAAACTGGAGTCACTGATTGATTAGATGTGGTGGAAAATAAGAATGGAAGTATAAAGGATGACTTTTAAGTTTCTGCTTTAAGCATATGAAAATATGGTGCTTTCTTTATGAATATCATAAGAACAGAAGAAGAGTCAGTTTAGGAATGAAGTTGAGATTATGAGTTCAGGTTTAGCTTTGTTAAAGTGAGATAGCCAGCCAAGTGGAGATAGACAATTGGGTCTGGAACTCAGAGTGGATATTTAGATTGGAGATACATATTTTGAGTGGCTGATGCATAGATGATAATTGATGGAACAGAGATCACTTGCAGAGAGAATATAAGAGAAGAGTGCCTAGGTCTGAGAGTGGCCATTATTTCTACCCTAATAAAGTCTATTTAAGGACCATTAAGATTCATCTAGCTTTCTCCTTCCATGACTCAGGTAGAATTTCAGGTAATATATTTTAGAAAAATGGTTATTTATCTTGATCTCAATAACTTCCAGGGAGTGAAACTTCTACCACAACTAACATAAATCTGTCTGGCTATTCAATTACATGACTAACCCTTCATGTAAGGTAGGCTACTTTATGTTCCAAGCAAAATAACATAGCAAACTATGACGATAACCAGAGGATTGTCAAGCAGGAATTTATGACTGCTTTCAAGGAAGGATTGTTATTATCACTTCTAACATCTGGAAGGGAGGTCTGCATAAATGAGGGAGTGGGGAACAACATTTCCCACTGTATTCTCTAGCATTTCTTATCTTCCATCCTCAGCAATAGCAACATTTAACTAGCTGTTTAGAGCAGTGGTTTCCCAGGCCAGCAGCATTTGTAATCATCTAGGAACCTGTTAGACATGCAAATTCTTGGGCCCCAGTCCAGACCTACAGAATATTTCTGATATTCTGGCTGAGAATGGGGCCCAGAAGTCTTGTATTTTAACAAGTTGTCCAAGTAACTTCTCTGCATGCTAAAGTTTGAGAACCACTGTCTTACAGTGTAAGAGTTACTTTATTAGCACATGAAGAACCTTGGGTTATGAACCCAAGTGAGCAACTTATTGGTACACAGTGCCATTTCTTAACCCTGATGCATCTCTAGTCTGTGTTCTATGGTCATGGGTTTCTTTCCATGATCTAACCCTGTTTAATCACATTCTCAGATTTATTACTATTTTTTTCAGAACCCTTGAAAAATGAGGATTACAGTTCCTCTTTGGTTACTATTACAAGTACTATTGTTGCATTCAGTCTAAATCACAATATAATATACGGTACAGATGAGTGATGTATCCAAATTAGCTGCTTTTCTTCCCAGGGTTCAGAGCCAGGAGTCTCTCTGACTTGGATCTTATCAGATATCTCTAAAGATTTCCCCAGTGGCTTCCACTTCCCTCTCATCTTTATTTCTTTTATACCTTTTCATTTCATGCTATTCAACTTTCTCTGTTCTCTGCCAGGGTCTATAATAATTTTCTTGACACATATTTACAAGCCTGTGTCTTTTTATTTAATTTATGTAAAATGGCTCTTATCTATAGACAAAAACATGTATATTTTGAATACGACAGGAAAGGGGATGTGAATTCTACATTTACCGATGTTTCAAGGTCCAATTTTCAAGAGTATGGGCTTTAGAGTCAGAAAAGTTTGACTCATAATCCTACATCTATCGCTTGCTTCATGTGTGCCCTTAAGCTATTTTACAATTCTGAGCATCAGTTTTTCTATCTTCAATATGAGGACAATAATAGCATTGATCTCAGAAGGTTCCTGAGGGAATTAAACAAGATATTGCACGTAAAGTACTTAGCATAGTACCTGGCATGATAAATGTTCAATAAATATTGGCTTTATTATAAAAAAGGCAATGGGTTTTTGAATTATATCTTAGTCTATTTGGGCTGCTATAACAAAATACTTGGGTGGCTTATAAACAACAGAAATATATTTCTTACAGTTCTGGAGGTTGAGAGTCCAAGGTGAGAGCGCCAGCATGGCCACGTGAAGGCCCTGGGTTACAGAATTCTCACTGTGTCCTCACATAACAGAAAGAGGACTCAAGAGCTCTCTGAGGCCTCTTTTATAAGGGCACTAATTCCATTCAGGAGGACTCTGCCTTCATGATCTAATCGTCTCTCAAAAGCCCCCACCTCCTAGTAACATCACCTTGAGCATTAGGCTTTCAACATACAAATTTTTGGGGGGGACACAAACATTCAGACGATAGCAGTTTATAAGCCCAGTTTGATGTGTCCTGGAGAAATTCTCCTTTATTACTTAATAGCTCTTCACTGTTGATTCAAGTTAAGCTGGTGATGACATAGTGATTTCCAGACTTTAATTTTTTTCTTATAGCAAATAATTTTAAAACTACTTTTACCCTAGTGAGTACTAATAAATATTGATTAACTCACTTTTATTTAGAGACACTTTTCTAATCAGTTTACAATCCAATGAACCACTTTAATTACATTTCAATCACTCATTGTTATTAACTTTGAATATTAATACTCTTAGAGATGGACACCTTTCTGTGCCTAATATCTTTTCTGTCCCTCAAAGCATCTCGAGTCGCAAAATTTGTTTCAACTACCCATTCTAGATTAGAGTACAAAAACGATTTCCATGTGCCTTAGGAATTTGGCTGACTAATTGTAAAATTAAAAATTTAGGGAAGAATTTTTAAATTAGTGATGATGATTAATTTCAATATTTAAAAGGATTATTGGCATTTTAATCAGTTAAATAGCATCAAAGAGCATCTGACACGAAAGTGCATTACATTTGTGATTAACATGATGCGTCACTATATTCATATCATTCCACCTAAGAGGTTGAGATGTATTATTTATGAATTTGGTTCCTCTCTGCATGAAATATTAAGGCTTGATATATAGAGATGTAAAGGGAAGTGCTGATTTTCATCTAATAGTAATAGAAAAAGCTCGTGGCAAAAACATTTCATGCTTAAAAGGTAGAAATTGTGATGGGCTGATTTACTTAATACTATTTCACAAACTTTAAAGTTGGATAGTTAGTTCTGTCAAACTTCTGAAATATGAGACAAAGGTGAATACATTTCTCAGGAGAAAACAACCCAGGGCAAGAGTTGGAGATTCTACTTTTAGTCTCCAACTATGCTAGAAGCTAAATTAAGGAATGGGCCTCATAAAATTTATTCAGGAAGGCCACAGTGAACCGAACCCTTGGCTATCCTGGAGTGTATTCACTGGATGGTGGATTAAGTGAAGTAACAAATAAGAGCACATTAACTTTAAAAAGTGACCGAGAGAAAAATATGTACTTTTTAAGAAGAGTCTCTTGATGGTATCTACATAAAAATCCATAGATTCCACATTGTATGTACTGCACAGTGGGGTATCTCCCATCTTTGGACTATCAGATTCGCTCAGTGGAATATGCAACAATCCTTCAACACAGATCTAGGAAGAAGGACAAATGGGTGAAGAAGAGAAGGTAAAGCAAAAAACCCCAAGTTGTGACTGTATCTCTGCCTAACTTATTCTTCATCATCTAACACTGGGCCTGGGTGTGTTGGGAAAAGAGCTTATTGAAGCAAAAGTGATCAGTTTTAAGCAAATATATTTTCTCACAGGGGGTGGAGGGTGGGATGGGTAGGAGGAGATATTCCATTTTACAAATATTAAAATGCAAAAAAAAATGTGAGTGTAAGAATCAAAATAATGTAGGAATATACCTCTATAAAGCTATTTATATAATATTTTGGTCCTTAAACTATTACCTTGGAATCAAGTTTATATTTTTGAATAATGCACTTTATTTCTCTGCAACTCTACATCCAAACCGATAACAAATCAGTCAAATCTACAAACTCTATAAAGAGTACTTGAGAATAAGCCTTGTTTTCACATTATTTCGAGTGTTTTTAAATTTTGATTTTCTCTCCCCCTAGATCTATGGTTTATAATCATTGATATACTAGTATTGAAAAGCCAGACTGATCCCTGAATTAAATGGGTTATGATATTTCTGTGAAATCATGTATCTTCCATTTCTCTCTTTTTCTTGACTGTACTAATCCAGTTTGTACTCCTTTGGGTTGATTAAAATTTTCTGAAACATGGAATTGGAGGAAGAAAAAGTCACTCTTTAGCTAGACTACTAGACACTTTGATGAGTTTCAATGGAACCAATTGGACTAACTGATACTCTCTTACACTCATCATGGTGGTATAAATTTGATCAACTTCCCTGTAGAGCAACTTGTCAATATGTACAAAAACCCTCAATCACATACATATTGTTTAATGCAGAAGTTCCAGTTCTAAGAGAGTAACTGGACAAGTAAGGCAAAGGTAAATGCTTAAGTATTTCCATCTCAAAATGGCCTAAATAGTGAAAAATGAAAATAATGTACATTTTAAAATAGAGGACTGGTTAAGTAAGTAATAGTACAGGCATAAAAGGAGATATTATACAGACATTAGCATTTTGCAGTGGTTATATAAATTAGTATGGAAAATGAGCCTTGAAATTATATTAGGTGAAAAACTTACATAACTGGATATAGAATATGCTCCACTTGTGAATATATCAATATTCCTACCTTCAAATTAAAGAACTCTCATTTTGTAAAAAAAAGCATCAAAGTGTTAATTGACATAACATGCAGAACTTTTAAAAATATCTATTTGCTTAATTCATGGCAGTTTACTTTCAGGACAATCTTCAGGCATGAACACATTAAAGGTGTAGAGGAATTTCATCTAGCCTGACCCAGAGATAAAATTTGGAGATAAATCAACTTTATCTTTGATATATTCTCATCTGTCTTTAAGCATCTTCTCTAGCTTCATGGTTTTCTTTTCCTTTCCATTCTGAAAAAATCAGTCTTCACAGCAAGAAATTTACTCTTACGTATTCTTCCACATATTCTTCTAAAATTGTTTATTATATAGACACTGCCTCAGAATCAGGGTGAGGTTATTCCCTTTTATTTCCTTCATTCCAAAATTTCTTCTCTTAGAAAATGCAGAAGTGAAAAGTACTCTAAAGAATGATTCCCTTAGGAAGTATTCTTGAGAAATCAATCTTGGACAGCTTAGTAAGAACTGTTCTGTTGTCTGGTTACTGGTGAAGAGAAGAAGTTGTACTTTTCCAAGTAGTAATTTACATGTAAATAGCAAGCAACAAATAGCAACAAGAGCATAACAACAATCTTGCAGCTGTTTGCATATAATTTGCTTCTTAGGGACCCCCAAGGAGAAATGTAAATGAATAACCATGGACAAATCAAACTATTTTCTCTTTTGTAGTAATATGTGTTTCTAACTTAACCTGTTTGCCCCTGAGAATAGAGCAATAGTGTGTTCATGCTATTGGCCAGTTCCAAACCGAGCCAAATAACAGTTTAATCTCTTTAGAGAGTGTTCTTGTGCCACTTTTTTCTTTTTTCCACAATAGATTGTTCTGTGGGCATATGTGTTACTCGGTGAGTGAAATTCAGAGAAAGTCTAGAAATTTTTTTGAATCATTTTTTTTAAAAAGAGTCTAAAAGCTCACACTCTGATATGGTTAGTGTAGAAAATTTCTGTGAAATAGAGATTTAAAATGCTAGCCACAGTTTTTCGATTTTTTTTCTAGGTAAACGCTGTAATTTGAAGAGTAAAAATAGCCATATACGAATAATGCTTTTTAGTTACTAAAAGCTATTTCCATGTCCATTTTACAATTTTAAAATAGAAGTTCTTAACGATTATACATAAGAAACATTTAAAGACAAGATAGATATTCTTGGAAAGACAAAACCCATTCTACCTATTAAAATGGCTTTTTGTATTCCAAAGCCTTTGATTACTGTCAATTCTGTCAACCTTTATGTGGTTATGTAATTTTGCAAACCATAAAATATGACACTGAAATAAAATCAGCTTCCAAATGAAAAAGATGTATTAGTTAAAATTCAAAGCAATTACAAATCCTCATTCACTTAGCATAGCTGAAGACAATAGAGAAGTTGAAAATGCTTCCTGGTTTCAAATCAATTCCCTATTATTGAATAGTTTGTACCCAGCAAATTATTATTGACTCATATAGTCATTTGCATTTTATATCAATAGCATTTCCTTTTGTCTATCACAAAATAATAACAGATAGGCATGGTTAAAAGATACTAGAGTCTAATAAGCAGTAATGCCTTTACACCAGCTTTTATGGCCCTTCTCATCTTTGTTTTCTGTTGATCACAAGAAATTCAGAATCAGAGTGGAGGTCAGCAGCTTTCATTCTGCTATAGTGAGTAACAGTTCAGTCTAACCGTAATGAGGGAATCTCCTGCAATCCCTCAAAAGCCTACATTCAGAGATATAGTTACATAAATAAATTGAAGTAGTTTTTTTGAAAGCCACACGATATTCTCAAAGTAATACAAATGTTAAAGGTAGTTACCACATTAGTTCATATCATAGCTTTGCCATGTGAGATATTATCTTCAATTTTGACAAACCTCTGTAACTTAGGTATTATTATGCCCATTACGTGGATGGAAAAAAAACCTCTGAGTTTCAACAAGTTAGATTAATTCCCCCAGTTCATATTGACTCCACAATAGGATTCTGTTACACAGTCCAAATCAATATCACAGAGAGTCTTGTTCTCATATGTAGTCTAATGAAACACACAGCCTGAGATATATTATATACTAATGCTAGAGTGGAGAGGCACTCTATTCAAATGATTCATTCACTCATTTATCCAAGTGAATAATATTCACTTACTGACTAACTAATAGATGTTGTGTTAAGTATAAATGCATCATAACAGTGTGTTGAAAGAGAATGTCATTCTTTTAAAAAAATGTCCTGCAAAAGTTAGCGAACTGATTTTTCCAATAATCATTTTAGACTCTGGTACTCATAAATCCTTTTATTTCAACCCTAGTAATCATAGTGGCAGCTGTTATACCTGGCACAAAGAGATTTTCAGATGGTAGAGAAGATTTTACTGGAGTGAGATACTGGGACTCACCCTGGGGCAAAGAGATTAATGTTCGTGGAACACATGCTAGGGGCCAGACAGTTTAGACATACTATTTCATGTTATACTCTCAGGAACACTGTTTTATAATAGATAGTATCAGGTCAGGACACTTCACAGGTTTTGTGGGTTGGTATTTTTCTTCTCATAGCAGAATTCTATGATATAAATAAGACAGTATTATCATAACACATGTCAGTTGGGAAGAGCCTTATTTATCTCGTTCATTTTGCAGGACAAGTAATGGAAGTTCGGGGAAGTGACTTACTCAAGGTCACAAAGCAAGTCACTGCTTATGCCAGATCAATACCTACTAGAACCCAGGTCCTGGAAGCTCACTCCCAAAATGTTTAAGGCAATGGTGTGTAGTGATTCTAACAGGCACACTATGTTCTTGCCTAAAATCTCTTCAGAAGACAGCAGTTCCTCGGCCAGGAGAAAACAAGCATGTGCTTATCACAGAATCCTCTTACTTTTTATTTTTTCCTTAATACAAACCCAGACGAGCAAGTGGTGCTGACCATGTGTCTTTGATGGACACATTTACTGGAAAAAATTCAAGGAAGCTGAGAATTTCCTCACCTGCCACCTGTGATGTGCTTTCAAGGCAGCCAAACCAATTTGCTTTATTATCCCAAAAGAGCTTCTTGAAAGCTGTTATTCAGTATTTCATTCTCTCTGCTGTATGCCAACACTTTAAAGTTACCTTAAATCTTATATTTTACTTTCTATCAGCCATTCAAACTTGCAAAATGTGCAAAATCCACATATAAAATAAGACTTGCCTTCCAAAGACGAGATTTGTCAAGAATAATAGAATAAGAATAATAAAATATAGATATAATTTTACTATTATACAGAGAAAAGCAAACTTGTAATAGGCAATTATACTTTCTACTTGGCTCTCAGAAGCTGTTTTTATTCATTCCCAGGAAAAAAAAAATGGGTTTACTCTCCTTTTCCTCCTCTCAGGTAACCAAGTTCATAACAAATTCTTTTTTTTTTAATTTACTCTGGTATACAAGTTAGTAGCCAGTGATATCTGAATATATTATGTATGTTTGCACTCTTCCAAATCCAAGTTATAACCATCAAACTTAATTTTTTATGTGATAAGAACTCTTTCATGCTTCATGGGATATTTACAAGTTGCAATTATATCATAAATACAGGGGTGAATTCTTTTTATTTAAATGGTTCATTAATAACCTTAGTTTCTCTCCCAGCAAGGTAAAATGTAGAATGTGCTTTCTCTTTTCCATAAAACTGCTGTTTGTTGAATGAATTATGGATGACTTCTACTGACCCAGCAATTAGGGGGACCAATGCTCTTACATTGTTTCCTCTGCTTGCTGGTTCTGATGGATCCCATATGTGACTTTTTGATATAAGAATTATCCATGAAAAAAAAAAACTATCCATGCCTGGAGTCCAAGTTTGGGTCTGATGCCAGGAGGGTTTATTGTTATATTGTCTGAGGGACTATCTTAGGGCACTAGAAGAATGGAAGATAAGGAGAGGTCGTTCTCTTTCAAAAGTGGAAATCAGTTCAACAGATCCTTCCAACACATTCTCTCATCTCTCTGGTAGCCATTGGCCTGAATTTTTCATATGAATGGCTTGAGGTAAAATGTGAATGTAGAACCAGGTTTTTCTCCATGAAAACCTCACTGACATCTATCTATGGATAGATTTCTTGGCTTCTGAGTTTCAAAAACAAAAAATACTTTATAATATTATCTTAATACAATGTCCAGTTTTCCATTTAAATAATAGTTTTAAATCATGCACAAAGAAAGAACAATCTCTCACATTCTACTAAAATTATATGATTTAAAAATTATGCTATATTTTAAAAGCATTAATCTTTTACTAAAACATTACTGGTTATAACAGTAAATTTTTACAGTTTCCTGGCATTTTTGAGAAAAAAACAAAAAACAAAAACTAGATAGAGCATGCTATGTCTCTGGCCCCCATCCTTCTGTTACGTTTATATCTGCTGGACATCACCATTTGTTAGATCTGCTGTATCAGTCCAGAAATAACATGTCTCAAAACGTACTTCTCAATTTCTCCTCTCAAAACAGTACTCTTTCAAGACTTCTGATTTCTTTTTTGTTAATCAAGTTTTATATGTGTGTATATATATATATATATATATATATATATATATATGTAATTGCTGATGCCCTTGTACATATAGTAATCACTTAATAAATGTTTTCTGCCACTAACTGTGATGTGAGCAAAATACAAATAATATCTTATTCTTTAAGTAGCCCTAATAGTTGATTGGAATGAAAAGACCAGCTTGTATTACTGCATAGAAAAGGCACAGCAGTAACCAAGGCCATTTTGCTAATAAACTGACCTAAACTTCAACTGGGATTTTCAGGATGAAAACAGATTTGTGCCATGTTAATCAGAGCTTTCTTTCTTACTCTAAATCTATTTCAGTCTATGAGGTTCACTTGTTTCTGCTTTGAGACTTAACCACTGGAGAAGAGAGGTCCTAGAGGAACTGACTGGTAATGGAAGCTGATGATGTGAGTGCTGTCCAATAATGGAGACACGATATCCGGAGAGCTTGCCCAGCCGGTCAGAATGGTGGGTAGAGTGGGTTGGCTCTTTGGAAGGTGGAAACAATGGATGAGGAGTCCTCATCTGTCTTTGTGAAATCACAAAATCATTAATATGTTTTATAGAGCAATTGTGAGGATTAAGTGAATTAATTTATAGAGCACTAAGCATAGTGCCTGGCCCATAGCAAATATTTATTATCTAATTGTTGAATGAATGAGTGAATGACTTATAAACTTAGTCTTGAAAGATGAGAGGAAGTTTGATATTTGGGGAAATAGGTATATTCCTTTTAACAGTTGGAGCAGAAAAATTTTCAAGGACTGACAAGTAAATTCTGGGCAAAAGGATGGAACTGCTGTAAGAGGGGGTTGAAAAGTAAAGTTGGCCCCAGGTTTAAAGAACCTTCTACACAATATATTAAGTAGTTTAAACAATGGGCATTGAGGGAGCCACTGACAGTTTCTAGTTAATGTGACATTCTATCAAATCAAAATTCTATAAAAAAGAGATAAAATAAAAATTTAACACGTGGTAGGGTTTTTAAAGCATCAAGTATTTCAGGTGGAGATTAAGAAAAAAATATTTAAAAACTCTCCCTGCCACAAACTGCTTTGACTATCTCATAAACTGACACTTTGGAATAGGATCCAAATACACATAAGTAAGATTGGACTGATATCGGCAAATGTGTATCAGTGCCAGATCAATTACAGCCTGCAGGTCTAGAATTAATGATTACAAATTGCCAAAATCTTTCCTTGTGCTTACCCACAACAATAATTAATCAAGAAAAAAAGTTTTATCTGAATGTTGTGTTTTCAATCAAATTTTGGTATTGCCTCACAAGTATAACGATGTCTAATTTTGATGTGATACCATGCATCACAAACTAGAAATTTGCTTTAAATTCTAAAACATAAAACCTTGGATGTATACCCAAAGATCAAACACTTTTACCTATCCTTCAACATTTTAATGGAAGAATAGGGTAGATATTCGCCTTGATGGCGATCCCAAACAGATCAGGAATAGCAAACAGATTTATGGTTACCAAAGGGGAAAGGGAAGGGTGGAGAGGGATAAATTAGGAGTATAGGATTAACAGACATAAACTACTATACATAAAAGAGATAAGCAAAAAGGATTTACTGTATAACATAGGGAATTATATTCAATATCTTATAATACCTATAATGGAAAATAATCAGAAAAATATGTATATAACTGAATCACTTTGCTGTACACCTGAAACTAACACAATATTGTAAATCAACTATATATATATACATATATATATAGATCTATGTATATATATATATATACGTATAGATAGATAGATAGATGATAGATAGATAGATCGATAGATAGATAGATAGATAGATAGATAGATAGATAGATAGATAGATAGATCCAAGATCAACTGGAGGGTAGATGGGTAGATGTACCTCAACTGGTTCTACTTGAAAATTTGGGAGGTATGGAAATGGTAAGTTTCAGAAATATATGATGTTCATTTGGTGATGGCACAATGCTACACAAATGATAAAAATTAAAAAAGTTAAACCTCCCAACTGTACATAAATGGAAACCTTTGAACTTGCATAGAAACAAAACCTGGGGAACTGATACAATTTTTACTTGAAGTAAAAGTAATTTGAAACACTTATAGTGATGTTAGGTGTGCAAAAAATTGTAATAAAACTATTGGAATTTGTTTTCTGACAGGGACATGGTCTGTTTGGATTAAAAAGAAGTGGGGAAAATTTATGTTCACAGTTTAAATTCTAGACCCAAAACAATTTCAGGAGGCAAGAGATAATTAGTATTGTTATTTGCAATATAACACTTCTCTAGTAGCAAAGCCTCCTTTCATTGTGCTGCCTCATCCCCTTTAGTAATCTTTATGGAAGGTTCTGAGGTTCTGAATGTTAAGAGTTTGGTGTTGGTCCCTTCCAAAATGTACTTGTGACCTTGAAGACTCAACCTTACTTTCAGGTTACATGGAGGTACAGGCTGCACTGTTGATATGGTAGCCATTAGCTACACAGGCTATTTCAATTTAAATAAAACTACAAATTCAGGTTCTCAGTGGCATTTAACCACATTCCAAGTGCTACTGTATTGAGCAGAGCAAATATAGAACATTTTCTCTGATCACAAAGTTTGATTGGATAGCACTGGAGAGAGGATGAGATTTGACTTCAATAATAAATGATTCAAATCAGGTAAAATGAAGAATTTAGTCCTCCATGTTTTTCTCTAATGACTAACATGGAGGTAATCAAAAAGTTCTGTTACACGGCTGTTTTGATTCTGCTGTCTTTTTGGGGTAGATATATCACTTGAGCATTGTGGTGCTCTTAATTTTGCAATCAGAGTATCATTAAGGGAAGGTGTTAGTGAATTATCTGTGTCATAAAGGCGCTCTTTTCTTCCTTAATTATATTCTTTTGCATTCAGCTTGAAATTATGTCATAATCATAGGTTTGAAACTTTCACTTGTGCTTTATCTTTAGACTTAATTGTGCCATTTGATCAATCTCAAAATGAGTCAAATGATTTCAAGTAAAGAAAGATGCACTCTGTCTATTTTCTATCCTCTCATGTTTTTATTACCCTAGTTATGAGGAATGAAAATGTGATTGCCAGAGTTCCATAATGCCATACAAAGAAGTTGATTGTAACAAGTAACCTAACACTTCTCTGAACAGGTGTCAAAAAATTTCAGTTCTAACACTGGAATAATTTAGAAGGAACTAAGGCAATTCAGAGATGCTTGTTGCATTTGTGGTGTCTAGTAATATGTACCATCAATTCATGTCTTAAAATAGAATTTCTCTACTGTTCATGCATATATACGTCTACTCTTCATTACATCAGTGTGTTTACCACCAATGATATGCACCAGGCTGTAGTAACAAACTCTAAATCTCAGTATATATAAAGTACACCAGGCCTTTCCCCCATCACTCCTGAGCATGTACATTGAAGGTCAGCTGGTGGCTCTATTTTTCATTGTTTTAACCTCATGACCTTGGCTGTTGGATTGGCTCCTGTCTATTTTGGTAGCAGAGAGGACGAGAACATGGCAAAACAGTCTTTTAAAGCTAGTAAGTCTACTAAAGCTCCTCTCCAGAAGTGACACAGCAGCTTCCACCCACATTTCATTGGTCAAAGCAAGTCACATGGCCGAACCTAATTCCAAGTCAGCAGGGAGGTACAGTCCCATCATCGGCTGAGGACAGAGTCTGAATATTTATGAACATCCAGAATGACTATCATAGGGGAGAAATGCAGCATTTTGGCAATATTTCTCTATACAACGTTGTATAAAAATAAGAGAAAGAGATAAGGTAGGAAACTACTTAATTCATAAATAAAAGACAATGTAAGAAAGAAAAAGATAAAATGACATTGCAGGAGGTAAACAGAAAAACTATTATTGTCTCTTCTTTTAGGGAGAAAATGAATACTAGAAGGAGGTTGGGGATATTAAACTCTCTTTATGAATGCATCTTTTGATTCTGAAGGCTGCTTCAAGGACAAGTCTATCTCTTTGCCATGCCTCTGGATCACAAAGATAACTTGGTTGGCTAACATATGCCTTTCATCCTTTCTGGCTTTTTGAGATGTTGCCTCATCAGTCTGTTTTATTCAGTCTCTCTGTCCTTGTAATTTTACCACTTTCTAAAGTGAATTGTTAATTGAATAATTTAACTGAAAATGGTACCCGTTTTTAAACAGTAAACACTTGGTCCAATAAAAATCACTTAAGTGGAAAAAGACTGGTCTAAACTTCCCCCTTTGCACCCTCCAAATAACTAACCTCAGGTGTCATTTATAACCAGTGTTGCTACTGACAGGATTTACATTTAAATATAATGTATTTTTCTTTCTCTCTCCCTTGGTACATCTATATAACCACGTTCTGTTATGCAGAAATTTAGGGTTACAAACTTACTTTGACTTTACATTTTTCACATTGACACTTTGGGAAGAGCTATATTCTAGTCAAGGATATAGCTTGAAATCCCCTCTTTAATTCAATACTCAGTGGGCTGCTGCACCTTCAGGAGCATTTGCACAAATGCTGAAAGATAATAAAATGTCATTGTTGATGCTCCCAGAGACTAAGCATCTTCAAATAAAACATTCCAGATTGAAGCGACATCAATCCCACATTTCACTATCACCGTGGTAAATGGTTCCCCTGACCCTGTGCCTTCTATCAATCTCTGATTCTGAAGATGCAAGCAGGGCAATCAGATTTGTCATTGGACACTTACTTAAATACAGAGCCCTTCAACATACTCTTTATGAACAAATATAAGTCATTTTTATCCTACTGTAGAAAATTATAGTCTCTGGCATGGATCACAAATTAGATTAAGAGTATTTTGTTGTACATTACATGGTTTATAAATAGATTGTTCTGTGTTTTTCTGTCTGTAATGTACTTTATAATATCTAGTGGGAAAACCCATATCTAAGCTCACGTTCTCATGATGAACCAGGATACATTTTGCTTTTTAAACATTCAGAAAATAGTTTAAGCCTGTATCATGAAAAATAGGCATCCTATATTATTAAAAAATATCAATTTGGGTAGAACTCCTTATAAATGCACTTATAATGCTACATTTATCTTCAGGCATGTTTATGTTCAAGTAATGACCCTTTGTAAACTGATCACCTTAATACAATTTACTTAAATGATAAAATTTCAGCATTATTTCTTAGATGTCTAGGATTTACAGAGAAAATTCTGTTCAGCTTATGCTGTATCTTTCTATAAAGACAGGTAGAACATGGAAATGAATGGGCTGACTCCAAAGCTGAAAACAAACATAAGATGAATTCCTTAGAACCCATCATAAAGATGAAGAAAGCAGATCTTTACCATAATTTTTCTTATACGCTGCATCGGTAAACTGTGCTCTTGCTACTTTTTGCCTTTCATTCTGAATGCTCATTCAAGGAGTAAAATCTATTTGAAATATAAGTTGAAATACAGACCATCTTTTACACTTTCTTATTTACAAAAAATTACTGAGGTAAGGTTAGTTAGTAATTTTTATTTTATTATCAGGAAGAAAAAAACGGTAGAGAGAAAATAGCCAGGAATATGGTTCTGCTGCATAAGTGGAACAATAGCTGCTTGGGTGGGTCTCAGGAGTGGATGCCTGAGGCATGCTTCTGCTACCATTATCTAGTCATCTATTGTCTTATTTGGGGATCTTTAAAAGGCAAACAATCCTAGTATTATGTGCGATTTAATTCTATAAGCTTTTCTTTAGTGAGGAGAGAAGACCTAGTGGCATGAAAGTGCTGGACGCTGGGGATAAGAATTTGGTCAAGGGTGTTGGAATATCATTACAAAAGGGGACGAAGTCTTTCTCCACAATGACTTTGCATTTTTTTCCCTAGAGCCAGTTCTGCCTATGATAAATTTGTGCAAGAAACGTACAGCTGATATGCTGCCAAGTGACTCTGGTCCTCTAAATCGCAATAGATCACCAATCAAAAATTATTGAACTTTCAAGTGTTAGATACAATGGTGAGAATATGTACGTTGTCTGCACTTTTATGGAGTTTGTAGACCAGTTGTGGGGTCAATCACTTTTCATTCAAGGTAATGTAAAAATTAATTAATCAAAATGGTAATAAGTGCTACAAAAGAAAAATATAAAGTGTTATGAGAATATGTAACAGTGGAGTCAAGGAGAGCACATATGAGACCATATGATAGGGACTCAGGAGAACTGTGTCAAAGTTTAACTTTTGTACTCAGGCTGTTTGTTTTTTTACAGGTCTTGATATAACTAAGAAACACTGCATATGTAAAGATTTGAAATAATATATGGATTTATTAATTCATTGGAGCTTTGTGATATAAATATGTGTCTTTCCCATTTGACCTTTTCTTCTGATTCTTCCTGCCAACTACATTGCCCACCACACATCTGAATTATTGCATCAGCTTTCTACCTCCAATCTCTCTCCACTCTGTCTATCCCACACGTAGCTGTTTGGTGATGTCTTCATAAAACCAGTTGTCTATTGCATTTTATGTATTCCTTTTGCTATACAGCACTAATCCCATTGACATCTATTCAAGCTCAGTAATATTTGTTAGACATTGCTGAAAATCCTAGAGTATCTCCCTGTTCTCTGTAAGATGAAATGTAGTCCTCAGTCTGGCCTACAGCATGCCCCCTAGTGTGACCTCAACCTATTTTTCTAATCTTTTCACTCCTTTATTCCTACACAAATCTTCCACCACAGCCAAGCCAATCTGCTCAGAATGTCCTTTAATGACTTTACTTAGGCTTTTTCTTAACAAGTAGAGGTCTCCCCACTATTCTCTGTTTAGGTAATCTTACTCAGCTTTCCAGGTTTCACTCAAAACAAACTTTGCTTCCTATAATGTATGTATTAATAATATTACCATTTTGGAATAATTTGACATTAAAAGCACATACACATATATATGTATACATATATATGTACTTAGCTTACATGTTGAAATATATATATATATATATATATATAGATGGATAGATAGATACTTAGGTCTTTGAAAATGAAGACTTCACTTTTATAAACTCTATTTTTTTATACATAAGTTTTCCTTAAGAATTTGTTAAATGATGAATACATGGTAATAGAGAGGAAAAGAAGTGCAATTATCAGCTATCCGATTACTATAGAGTCCTATTTCAACCTACCTATATAATAAAGTGACTTTCTTCCTTGTTTGTTTTAATTAGCCTACAGTTCAGTTCTCAAAATCGGTTGTCAATGTGGTTCTCAGACATTTAATTCTATTGTACTTTGGCCTGATTTTAAGAATCACCAAAATGTTTAGGTAAAAAAGGATAAAACTATAGTTGCAGCATCTGGAAATAAGCTTTTTATTCTATAATCTATTAAACTATGGGGTTTGCTGGAATTGTCATAATCTGTATATTTTAATATTGTTTATAGCATGAATTCTTTTCATTAAGTCTATTGACCTCATGCTAAGAAATAAATTATTTTTAATAAATAAGAATTTATCTACTGCCAGAAACTCTTGTATTTTACACTAGGGACATTTAGTTTCCTCAAAATCTACAGGATATCTGGCATGAAGGAAATAAAACATAATTTACTGACAAGTGTATCAGCAAGGAGTGAGGGAAAAGTGGTCTTGGGGATACTTTTATTAGTCTAAGCTTATTATTAGTCTACTTTATTAATGTTTAAGCTATGTTCTGAAAATAGTAAATCCAAATCCACTAAATCCACTTTCCAAATCTACTAAATCTGGGTGAATTTATTTATTTTTTGAACTTTTAGCCTTAGGCATAAATAGATATGATGGTAGTTAGTATGTCTTTCAACTGCCAAAATATTAAATTGCTTTCAGAGTTGACTGACTTCCAGTGGTGCTCAGAGAACTCCCATGAAAGTAAGATGTGATGCAAAATATTTCAGGTGCCTCTGACTACAGTTGATTTCCTGTTGTCTAGGTGGGTACACCATTTTATATAAATACCGTATCACCTTATGATGTCCTCTGTTAGAGAGATGGAAGCCATTATCATTTCCTCGTCTTGTCCCAAGAAACAGACAATTTAAGGTGATTTCACAGGCAAATATACAAATGCCTGTTGTCGATTCTCGATAGTCTTATCATCATCCAAACAAATACGTTTTATTTTTACATTTTCAAGGCAGTGATGGACTCCATCTTTACCATGTTATATGATGGTTTTACCAATATAACATAAAATTTAAACTGCAAATTTTTTTTTTTTTTTTAACAAATTGAGTATTTTAATTATTTATTTATTTTATTTATGGCTGTGTTAGGTCTTCGTTTCTGTGCGAGGGCTTTCTCTAGTTGCGGCAAGTGGGGACCACTCTTCATCGCGGTGCGCGGGCCTTTCACTGTCGCGGCCTCTCTTGTTGGGGAGCACAGGCTCCAGACGCGCAGGCTCAGTAATTGTGGCTCACGGGCCCAGTTGCTCCGCGGCATGTGGGATTCTCCCAGACCAGGGCTCGAACCCGCGTCCCCTGCATTGGCAGGCAGACTCTCAACCACTGCGCCACCAGGGAAGCCCCTAAACTGCAAATTTACTTTATAAAGGGATTCTAGTGTATATGCCATTGTTTCAATATTGATGAGTGTTCTCCATCTCTTTTTTTCCCCCTCTCCTCCCTATTCCCCTCCAGACACTCCCTTCCCCACCCTTGTCAAATGCCCCAAACCTGAGGAAAAAGAGTCTTGATAAGGCTTTTGAAAGAAACAAAATTTTGTGTTGCAAAGTCAAGCTATCTCTTTAGCAAACGTCTCTCCTTTTTTTCCTGGACACCCAGTTAAATGGTATATTCTGACTAAGAATATATTTTATACAATGTCGTGTCACTTGGTGGCCCTCATTGTCTGATTTCCCGGCAGTTAGGTGTGGCCAGTGCCAGTGAGTAGATGTGAAAGCTCCCATTCCAGGTGTGGCTTATTCAAACTTCCCATGCCACTTTCTTTTTTGTAGCTGGATGTAAGGATGGCTGTGGCACAACTTGCAAGTGGCCTGAGCCTGTGAATTACCATTTGTGGAAGAGCTGCCTTCTGATCAGCAGCACTGGTTTGAACTTTATATGAGCTGAAATCATAGTCATTGATGTAAGCCTTGTGACTTGAGGGCTAACCTTTTATGTAGCTAGTGTTTCATTAAATAATACACTTTGTTAGCACACTTAACATCAAAATCTATAAAAGTTGGGCAATATTGTGAGGGAAAGGATTGTTTGACATAGAGATGTTTCCCTTTGAAGAATCTGAATGTCTCACAGATTTGCCTTTAAGAACAAGAATTGGTTATTGTGTGCATCCTTGGGCACTGCTTGGAAACATAAAGACCTGGCTGTGGGGATTTTTGTCTTGAATTGGAACCAGCTAAGGGGCTGAGAGGTCTGAAGGGATGGGACCTGGTGGATGAGTAGAATCGGGAGGAGGAAAAAGAAGAAGAAATCTTGAAAAGTGAAGGCAACAAAGCAAAAATAAACAAGTGGGACTACATGAAACTAAAAACTTCTGTATAGTAAAGGAAATCATTAACAAGATGAAAAGGCAGCCTACTGAATAGGATAATATATTTGCAGACCATATATCTGATAAGGCGTTAATATCTGAAGTGTATTTAAAAACTCATACAACTCATAGCAAAAAACCAAACAATCCAATAAAAAAAAAAAAGAGCAAAGGACAAAATAGACATTTTTCCAAAGAAGACATACAGATGGCCTACAGGAACATGAAAGAATGCTATGTTCCTTCCTTCTTTTCAGGGAAATACAAATTAAAATCACGATGGGCTATCACCCCACAATTGTTATAATGGCTACTATCAAAAATATAAGAAACAACAAGTATTGGTGAGAATGTGGAGAAAAAGGAGCCCTCGTACACTGTTGGTGGGAATGTAAACTGGTGCAGCCACTATGGAAAACAGTATGGAGTTTCCTCAAAAAAATTAAAATTAGAACTACCATATGATCTAGCAGTTCCACTTCTGGGTATTAATCTGAAGAAAATGAAAACATTAATTCAAAAAGATATATGCACTCTCATTCGTTGCAGCATTATTTATAATAGCCAAGATATGGAAATAACCTAAGTGTCCTAAATGGATGAATGGATAAAGAAGATGTGATACACACACACAGACACACACACACAATAGAATACTATTCAGCCATAAAAATAATTAAATCTTGCCATAAGTAGCAACATGAATGGGCCCTTAGCATTACATTATGCTAAGTGAAATAAATCAGAAAGCAAAAGACAAATACAGTATGATGTCACTTATAATTGGAATCTAAACAAAAACAAAAGAAAAACAAGCTTATAAACACAGAGAACAGATTTGTGGTTGCCAGAGGCAGGAAGTGGGGGGTGGGTGAAATGGGTGAAAGGGGCCAAAGGTACAAGCTTCCAGTTATAAAATAAATAAGTCTTGGAATGTAATGTATAGCATGGTGACTATAGTGAATAATATTGTAGTGCATATTTGAACGTTGCTAAGGGAGTGGATCTTAAAAGTCCTCATCATAAGAAAAAAAACTGTAACTATATATGGTGATGGATGTTAACTAGATTTATCATGGTGATCAGTTTGCAATGTATACGAATATATAACTATTATGCTGTGCACCTGAAGCTAATATAACGTACCTAATTTAAATAAAAGGAAAAATTAAAAAAAAAAAAAAAAGACGAAGAAGGAAGGAGGCCAGGTAAAGAATAAACTCCTGGATATTCATGGAATACAGACTCAGAACAACAGATGATTCAGTAGGTAAAGTGTTCTGTTTGTGGTCATTTTATGGTACTTTTCTTTTCTTTCTGGTAGAGGTTTGTACCTGTAAACGCTTCTGACTTTGCGGGCATACTTGAGGAGATGCATATGCCAAGATGACACTTTGAGCTCCATTGTTATGAGGTATACAAGGTGTTCCAGAAGACAGCCATCCAAAGGATTCTTTGATTTGCTGTTAATCTCAGAGAGGTCAGCATTTGCCTCTTGCTTGTAAATTAAGCACTATGTCTCTGGCCACACACATGCAACATATTCTCTGCTCACAGTCTCAGCTCATGCATCTCTTCTAGAAGCACCGGCTAAAGCCTAGGTATTCCGCTGCTTGGAATCTTCTTCATGACAGGGATGTGATGGAAGTAGCAGGAGTTTGAAGTCAAATAACCCCTGAGTTCCAATCCTATCTCCCCTTTAGCAGCAAGCTTATGAAAACCCTGGGCAAGCTTATGAAACCCTTTTGGCTTAAGTAACCCCTTTGGATAAGTTAACCCCAAAGTGTTAGTTTCCTTAATGCAAAACAGGTATTATAAAACCTGCCTTTCCAGTTGTGATGGGATTGATATCCGCCTAAATTAGTGCAAGATACAAAGAATGTGTTATATCAAGACTAACTCTTCACTGCCCTGCTTTTATCACTGGGGTACAGCAGAATGCATCCTTCTCTTCTTCTTATTGCCTATGTTAAGTAGCACCTCTACTTCTAGTTTATATAAGATATATCATGAAGATTATAGGATGCAAGTATAGTGAAGAAGAATTGCATACGACAAAAAGGCTGGAGGAAAATATGATATGTTTGTAGAATGATACCATAGATCTCTTAATTAGAAAGAGAGTAATACTACCAGATTCAGATATGAAACTAGTAGAGGTAAGATGTAATAATGGAGGGATCAAACTATCCTGATAGATACTATCACCTACCCATTCTTCTCAAAGGAAAACACCTAAGGTCGGTTATCTATCTATCTATCTATCTATCTATCTATCTATCTATCTATCTATCTATCTATCTATCTATCATCTATCTATCCATCCACCTAATCTGTCTAAAGTCAACTGTATCTTCATCTAAGGATTATTCCTGTTAATATTTTGCTATTGTTTCCCTCATATATATCTGAAATTATACACATTTCAAATACAGTTTTTAAATTCTGTTTCTTTCATATAAACTTATATTATGAAGAAATTCTTATGAGGCCAGGTGAATAAAGTTAAAAAAAAATGTAAAACTACCAGGCATAATTGTGTTTGAAACAACAGGGAGTCGAAAAGTTTTTGGCGAACTGGGAGATCATGACCTATTGAAAGAAAAAAGCCACTGCCACTACTCAGATCTGCCAATTGTGGCCATGTTGGGTCTTTTAACTGTTCAAAAAAAAAAAAAAAAAAAAAGAGAGCGAAAGGGGGGGAATCTAAATATTATGAAAAATTTCCTGATTTTTAAATGTTATTTAATTTTTTTCTAAAAACAATGTGAAAACTAAACAAAATATGTGCAAGAACCAATTAGAGCTTTACAATTCCAGTTAACTGTCTCTGTTTTAAATGTATTTCAAAAAACATGAGTTTAATGGCTGAACAATCACATAGTTTTATTCAGTCATCTCCCTATTCTTGGGCATCTAATTGTTCCACTTTTTCCTATAAAGAATAATACCTCAATAAACATTGAAATAAACCCTGGTTTGTGCTCTCAGGGATGAAGTCCTAGAAGTAAAATTGTTGGGACACATATAGATACATATTGCCAATTCAAGCAATGCTTTTTTTTTTGGTTTTGTGAATCTACCTATATTTATTTTGATACCCATATGTGCATTTATTCTTTTTTTTTTGAATTTTGGAATTTTATTTATTTTTTTATACAGCAGATTCTTATTAGTTATCCATTTTATACATATTAATGTATATATGTCAATCCCAGTCTCCCAATTCATCCCACCCCTGCCACCCTGCTTTCCCCCCTTGGTGTCCATACGTTTGTTCTCTACATCTGTGTCTCAATTTCGGCTCTGCAAACCAGTTCATCTGTACCATTTTTCTAGGTTCCACATATATGTATTAATATACGATATTTGTTTTTCTCTTTCTGACTTACTTCAGTCTGTAGGACTGTCTCTAGATTCATCCACGTCTCTACAAATGACCCAATTTCATTCCTTCCTATGGCTGAGTAATATTCCATTGTATATATGTACCACATCTTCTTTATTGATTTGTCAGTTGATGGGCATTTAGGTTGCTTCCATGACCTGGCTATTGTAAATAGTGCTGCAATGAACATTGGGGTGCATGTATCTTTTTGAATTATGGTTTTCTCTGGGTATATGCCCAGTAGTGGGATTGCTGAGTCATATGGTAATTCTATTTTTAGTTTTTTAGGGAACCACCATAGTGTTCTCCATAGTGGCTGTATCAATTTACATTCCCACGAACAGTGCAAGAGGGTTCCCTTTTCTCCACACCCTCTCCATAATTTGTTATTTGTACATTTTCTGATGATGCCCATTCTAACTGGTGTGAGGTGATACCTCAGTGTAGTTTGGATTTGCATTTCTCTAATTAGTGATGTTGAGCATCTTTTCATGTGCTTCTTGGCCATCTGTATGTCTTCTTTGAAGAAATGTCTATTTAGGTCTTCTGCCCATTTTTGGATTGGGTAGTTTGTTTTTTAATATTGAGCTGCATGAGCTGTTTATATATTTTGGAGATTAATCCTTTGTCCATTGATTCGTTTGCAAATATTTTCTCCTATTCTAAGGGTTGTCTTTTCGCCCTGTTTGTAGTTTGCTTTGCTTTGCAAAAGCTTTTAAATTTCATTAGGTCCCATTTGTTTATTTTTGTTTTTATTTCCATTACTCTAGGAGGTGGATCAAAAAAGATCTTGCTGTGATTTATGTCAAAGAGTGTTCTTCCGATGTTTTCCTCTAAGAGTTTTATAGTGTGCGGTCTTACATTTGGGTCTCTAATCCATTTTGAGTTTATTTTTGTGTATGGTGTTAGGGAGTTTTCTAATTTCATTCTTTTACATGTAGCTGTCCACTTTTCCCAGCACCACTTATTGAAGAGACTGTCTTTTCTCCATTGTATATCCTTGCCTCCTTTGTCACAGATTAGTTGACCATAGGTGCGTGGGTTTATCTCTGGGCTTTCTATCCTGTTCCATTGATCTATATTTCTGTTTTTGTCCCAGTACCATAATGTCTTGATTACTGTAGCTTTGTAGTATAGTCTGAAGTCAGGGAGTCTAATTCCTCCAGCTCCATTTTTTTTTCCCTCAAGACTGCTTTGGCTACTTGGGGTGTTTTGTGTCTCCATACAAAATTAAGATTTTTTGTTCTTGTTCTGTAAAACATGCCTTTGGTAATTTGATAGGGATTGCATTGAATCTGTAGATTGCTTTGGGTAGTATAGTCATTTTCACAATATTGATTCTTCCAATACAAGAACATGGTATATCTCTCCATCTGTTTGTGTCATCTTTAATTTCTTTCATCAGTGTCTTATAGTTTTCTGCATACAGGTCTTTTTTCTCCCTAGGTAGGTTTGTTCTTAGGCATTTTATTCTTTTTGTTGCAATGGTAAATGGGAGTGTTTCCTTAATTTCTCTTTCAGATATTTCATCATTAGTGTATAGGAATGCAAGATATTTCAGTGCATTAATTTTGTATCCTGCAACTTTACCAAATTCATTGATTAGCTCTAGTAGTTTTCTGGTAGCATCTTTAGGATTCTCTATGTATAGTATCATGACATCTGCAAATAGTGAGAGTTTTACTTCTTCTTTTCCAATATGTATTCCTTTTATTTCTTTTTCTTCTCTGTTTGCCATGGCTAGGACTTCCAAAACTATGTTGAATAATAGTGGAGAGGGTGGACATCCTTGTCTTGTTCCTGATCTTAGAGGAAATGTTTTCAGTTTTTCACCATTGAGAATGATGTTTGCTGTGGCTTTGTCTTATATAGTCTTTATTTTGTTGAGGTAGGTTCCCTCTATGCCCACTTTCTGGAGAGTTTTTATCATAAATGGGTGTTGAATTTTGTCTAAAGCTCTTTCTGCATCTATTGAGATGATCATATGGTTTTTCTTCTTCAATTTGTTAATATGGCATATCACATTGATTGATTTGCATATATTAAAGAATTCTTGCATCCCTGGGATAAATCCCACTTGACCATGGTATATGATCCTTTTAATGTGTTGTTGGATTCCGTTTGCTAGTATTTTTTTTGAGGATTTTTGCATCTGTATTCATTAGTTATATTGACCTGTAATTTTCTTTTTTTGTAGTATCTTTGTCTGGTTTTGGTATCAGGGTGATGGTGTCCTCATAGAATGAGTTTGGGTGTGTTCCTTCCTCTGCAATTATTTGGAAGAGTTTGAGAAGGATGGGTGTTAGCTCTTCTCTAAATGTTTGATAGAATTCACCTGTGAAGCCATCTGGTCCTAGACTTTGTTTGTTGGAAGATTTTTAATCACAGTTTCAATTTCATTACTTGTGATTGGTCTGTTCATATTTTCTATTTCTTCCTGGTTCAGTCTTGGAAGGTTATACCTTTCTAAGGATTTATCCATTTCTTCCACATTGTCCATTTTATCGGCATAGAGTTGCTTGTAGTAGTATTTAGGATGCTTTGTATTTCTGTGGTGTCCATTAGAACTTCTCCTTTTTCATTTCTAATTTTATTGATTTGAGTCCTCTCCCTCTTTTTTTTGATGAGTCTGGCTAATGGTTTATTAATTTTGTTTACCTTCTCAAAGAAACAGCTTTTAATTTTATTGATCTTTGCTATTGTTTTCTTTGTTTCTATTTCATTTATTCCTGCTCTGATCTTTATGATTTCTTTCCTTCTGCTAATTTTGGGTTTTGTTTGTTCTTCTTTCTCTAGTTCCTTTAGGTGTTCCTTTAGATTGTTTATTTGAGATATTTCTTGTTTCTTGAAGCAGGCTTGTATAGCTATAAACTTCCCTCTTAGAACTGCTTTTGCTGAATCCCATAGGTTTTGGATGGTCGTGTTTTCATTGTCATTCGTCTCTAGGTATTTTTTGATTTCCTCTTTGATTTCTTCACTGATCTCTTGGTTATTTAGTAACGTATTGTTTAGCCTCCATGTGTTTGTGATTTTTATGTTTTTTCCTTGTAATTAATTTCTAATCTCATAACGTTGTGGTCAGAAAAGATGCTTGATATGATTTCAGTCTACTGGGGCTTGATTTGTGACCCAAGATGTGATCTATTCTGGAGAATGTTCCATGCGCACTTGAGAAGAAAGTGTAATCTGCTGTTTTTGGATGGAATGTCCTGTAAATATCAATTAAATCTATCTGGTCCATTGTGTCATTTAAAGCTTCTGTTTCACTTATTAATTTTCTGTTTGGATGATCTGGCCATTGGTGTAAGTGAGGTGTTAAAGTCCCCCACTATTATTTTGTTACTGTCAATTTCCTCTTTTATAGCTGTTAGCAGTTGCCTTATGTATTGAGGTGCTCCTATGTTGGGTGCATATATATTTATAATTGTTATATCTTCTTCTTGGATTGATCCCTTGATCATTATGTATTGTCCTTCCTTGTCTCTTGTAACGTTCTTTTTTATAAATTCTATTTTATCTGATATGAGTATTGCTACTCCAGCTTTCTCTTGATTTCCACTTGCATGGAATATCTTTTTCCATCCCCTCACTTTCAGTCTGTATATGTCCCTAGGTCTGAAGTGGGTCTCTTGTAGACAGCATATATATGGGTCCTGTTTTTGTATCCATTCAGCAAGCCTGTGTCTTTGGTTGCAGCATTTAATCCATTCACGTTTAGGGTAATTATTGATGTGTATGTTCCTATGACCATTTTCTTAATTGTTTTGGGTTTGTTTCTGTAGGTCCTTTTCTTCTCTTGTGTTTCCCACTTAAAGAAGTTCCTTTAGCATTTATTGTAGAGCTGGTTTGGGGGCTGAATTCTCTTAGCTTTTGCTTGTCTGTGAAGCTTTTGGTTTCTCCATTGAATCTGAATACGATCCTTGCTGGGTAGAACAATCTTGGTTGTAGGTTCTTCCCTTTCATCACTTTAAATATGTCATGCCACTCCCTTCTGGCTTCTGGATTGTCTACTGAGAAATCAACTGCTAACCTTATGGGAGTTCCTTTGTATATTATTTGTCATTTTTCCCTTGATGCTTTCAATAATTTTTCTTTGTCTCTAATTTTTGCCAATTTGATTACTATGTGTCTTGGCGTGTTTCTCCTTGTGTTTTTCCTGTATGGGACTCTCTGTGGTTCCTGGACTTGGGTGGCTATTTCCTTTCCCATGTTAGGGAAGTTTTCAACTATAATCTCTTCAAATATTTTCTCGGGTCCTTTCTCTCTCTCTTCTCCTTCTGCGACCCTTATAATGTGAATGTTGTTGTGTTTAATTCTTGTCCCAGAGGTCTCTTAGGCTATCCTCATTTCTTTTTATTCTTTTTTCTTTATTCTGTTCTGCAGCAGTGAATTCCACCATTCTGTCTTTCAGGTCACTTATCTGTTCTTCTGCCTCAGTTATTTTGCTATTGATTCCTTCTAGTGTATTTTTCATTTCAGTTATTGTATTGTTCATCTCTGTTTGTTTGTTCTTTAATTCTTCTAGGTCTTTGTTAAACATTTCTTGGATCTTCTCGATCTTTGCCTCCATTGTTTTTCTGAGGTCCTGGATCATCTTCACTATCGTTATTCTGAAATCTTTTTCTGGAAGGTTGCCTATCTCCACTTCATTTAGTTGTTTTTCTGGGGTCTTATCTTGTTCCTTCATCTGGTACATAGCCCTCTGCCTTTTCATCTTGTCTATCTTTCTGTGAATGTGGTTTTTGTTCCATAGGCTGCAGGATTGTAGTTCTTCTAGCTTCTGCTGTCTGCCCTCTGGTGGATGAGGCTATCTAAGAGGCTTGTGCAAGTTTCCTGATGGGAGGGACTGGTGGTGTGTAGAGCTGGCTGTTGCTCTGGTGGGCAGAGCTCAGTAATACTTTAATCCACTCATCTGCTGATGAGTAGGGCTGTGTTCCCTCTCGGTTGGGTGTTTGGCCTGAGGCGACCCAATGCTGGAGTCGACTGGGGCTCTTTCGTGGGGCTAATGGTGGACTCTGGGAGGGCTCACACCAAGGAGTACTTCCCAGAACTTCTGCTGCCAATGTCCTTGTCCTCATGGTGTGACACACCCACCCACCCCCCACCCCGCCTCTGCAGGAGACCTTCCAACACTTAGCAGGTAGGTCTAGTTCAGTCTCCTATGGAGTCCCAGCTCCTTCCCCTGGGTCCCCATGCACACATTGCTTTGTGTGTGCCCTCCAAGAGTGGAGTCTCTGTTTCCCCCAGTCCTGTCAAAGTCCTGCAATCAAATCCTGCTATCCTTCAAAGTCTGATTATCTAGGAATTCCTCCTCCAGTTGCCGGACCCCCAGGTTGGGAAGCCTGACATGGGGCTCAGAACCTTCACTCCAGTGGGTGGACTTCTGTTGTACAAGTGTTCTGCAGTTTGTGAGTCACCCACCCAGCAGCAACTAAGCACTAAGGTTTAATTTTTTTTTTTTTTTCTAATTTGGTAAATGTAACTGGTATCTAATTTTTCCTGAATAATAATGAACATGAGGCTTGTTTTTAGGTATATTCATGATTGTTTTAATTTCTTCTCTTTTAAATTGGCTATTCATGTGCTTTATTTGCTTGTCTTCCAAAGTATTAGTGTTTTCCTTTTCAATTTGTATAAACTTCCTATATATTTAGGGTAAATATTTTCCATGGTTTTACCTTAGCCATCAAGATAAAGTCCAAACTCCTTAGCATAATGTCTAAGTACCCTCAGATTAGGTTCTTGCCAATCTTTCAACCCTCAGATCTCCTCACCCCAAACTTGCTCCTTCATATCCTGTTCTCTAGCTTCCCTCAAGCTTCTGTGCTTTGGCAATTTATGTTTCAGTTTTTGACTTAAGTGTATTCTCTCCCTTATCTGTCTGGTGAATTCCTACTCAGACAAAGCTATTTGATGTTCTGAAAAGTGTACAGGCTTTTCAGGCAACCTAGCACTGAATTTGAGTTTTGCCATTAACAAGTTTTACCACTTAATTTCCAGTTATGCAACTTCATCTCCATTTCCATATCTGTAAAACTGATGTAACCATTCCTAACTTTCCTCAGTGAGGTCAGGATTAATTTAGATGATATATGTAAAATGTTTAACAACACTTGGTTTCCAGCAAGTACTTAACAAAAGCTATTATATGTGACTATTTGTTCTGGAACTTCCTGCTCCTATATCTGACTATACTCTAATGCTTGAAAACTACTCCTTTTAAACATGACATTTTGTACCTTGTGTCTGAGAGTTTTGTGTTTGTTTTGTTTTAAAGTTATGTGTGAGAAGTGGATAATTTGATGATTTCCAGTTGTTTGACAAAATAGAATAAGATATAAAATAAATTCTGGGACTTTAAAAGAGCTACACAAGTTCTATTTACTTCATAATTTCATACTTTTTATTTATCTGGTATAAGTCAAAGATCTCTGTAACCCCTTGCAGATATGTTAGAGAATATCATAATTAGCCTATGGAAGTTGCTAAGTGTGATTAAGGGCTCCTCAAGGGACAAACACCTTTTTACTTTTTAGTAGAAATTTCCCCAAAACTTAAGAGTATAATAGTCACTTCCAGGTCCCTTCTAGCATATCCAGACACTGGTAGGTAGAATATAATAATTAAAATAGACTCTACTTTTCAACCCCTCACTGACTGGAGCAAAATAGGATTTTTATAGGATTATGGCTACTCCTTCCAAAGATGAATGAGTTCACAGATGAAACATGCAGTACCAAGTGTGGATAGTGTTATTAAAAATGAGATTTCAGGGCTTCCCTGGTGGCGCAGTGGTTGAGAATCTGCCTGCCAATGCAGGGGACACGGGTTCGAGCCCTGGTCTGGGAAGATCCCACATGCCGCGGAGCAACTGGGCCCGTGAGCCACAACTACTGAGCCTGCACGTCTGGAGCCTGTGCTCTGCAACAAGAGAGGCCGCGATAATGAGGGGCCCTTGCACCGCGATGAAGAGTGGCCCCCACTTGCCACAACTAGAGAAAGCCTTCGCACAGAAACGAAGACCCAGAACAGCCATAAATAAATAAATAAATAAATAAATAAATAAATAAATAAATAAAACTCTGCTTGAGCAAAACCAAGCTACTTCTCTCTAAAAAAAAAAAAAAAAAAAATGAGATTTCAAAGAAAAAGGAAATAGCCACATCAAACTTCACCTCAGTAAGGCAAGGTTAGAGAGCTGTAAACACTTGGAACACTTTTTTTTTTTTTCTAATTTAACAAGAAAAATGTAATAAGTGTTCAAATTCCCATTACAAGGTTGTCAGAGGAAAATTAGTGCATGATGCGCTCCAAGACAGGGATTGTTCAGAATTTACCAACGTGTGAAATCAGAATTAGGCAAAATGCTAGAATCAGGAGGAGAGCTGGCAAGGACTCATTTGCAACTCATTTGAAGTGTCAATACAAATATTAATACTTTTTAACAGAACTTTCTCTTAAGTTTAAGTAAAGTCTAGAGGGCAATGAAAAGGTATCCATCTTGATTACTCTTTACTTATTGATTTTAAACATTTACTAACATTTTAAAAATATGTTCACTTTAAACATAAAATGTGGATTAGAATATTGTACAGCATTTATGCTGAATATGAGTTGAAGGCATCTGACTCAATGACTTTATTTTCTAGTTCATTTAATCAGAATTAAGAACCATACGTCCAAGTGTATTATTTTAGAGACAACAGGGCTGTCATCTAGAAAGGTGAAACAAATTAATTGCCAAGAAGGCTGGGGGAATTCTTCTATTGGACGAGAATAAAATGACCTTAGAACTTAAAGATTTGATTGCTCTATGTTTTGTCCAAAATCACACAACTAGTTAGAGATAGAATTCATGTCTCTTAATTAATCACATGTCTGGTGCTAATGTTAAGATTGCTGATAATATAGAAGGGAGGAAAGTTATATACTATGACCAAAGATCACTGACAGTCGTTAAAAATTTCTCCTTTCCTGAGTAAACATTTTATCACCTCAGATAAATAAAATATATAATAAAAGCATACATTTTAACAATAGTTTTTCCTAAAATTGTTCCTTCAAATATCTCCTATCAATGATCATATTTTTGATGAATCCTAACTTATTATTTTCTTCAGGTTTTGACCTCCTTACTACATTTGGCACAACTTTAGCCCTTTTCTTCTTGAAATTCTTTTATTTTGACCTCTGGGAAACTACATTTTAAGGACTTTTCCCCACCTCTCTTTTTCCACAGCCTCTATTTCTTCATTTTCCATTCCTTCCAAAAATGCAGGCATTTCTTCCAACTCTGCTCTATGCTTTGTAATCTATTTGCCTCTCAGTGTATCTGGGTCAATTACGTTCAAGTCTCTCAGCCTTTAACCAGAGATTCTATTTTGAATCCTTAGTTGGTGACCAGATATTTCAAGATTTAGTTCTTGCTCCCACCTGTCCCCAGCAAATCCCAAATAACTCATCACATGCCCCATCAAAATAGCAACTCCTTCCAATTATTTTGTCTCTGTAAAAAGTGGAAAGCATCCACTTAACTCACTTCTTCATGATCAACCTCATTTTATTTTTTATTTATTATCAAGAAGTAGGTGAATAGCAGTCATTTTATTTGGTCCTAGTTATAAAAAAAAAATGAATGAGAGGTAATTCCCTGGCAGTTCTAATAGTTAGGACTCCACGTTTCCACTGCAGGGGGCACAGGTTCGATCCCTGGTTGGGGAACTAGGATCCCACAAGCCAAGCAGCACAGCCAAAAAAAACAAAAAATAAAAACCATGAGTGAGATACAGTGACAGCCCTTTTAGCAATTTGGAGAAGGCCAGGAGAAAGGATCATGAAGATAAAGTAGGAACTTCTTGAAAAAGTAAGGATCAAACAGAGGAAGACACATAAACAAAGACAAAGGCACCCAAAGGGATACAATAAATTCAGTGAACATGAAAAATTCTGTATCATTAAAGCATAAAACATATATGGCTCAGTGGTGAGAGACAAGGCTAGGAAAGTGGATTGTTCTTTGCTTCAGAAATACAAATTCACATTAATTGCATCCTTCTTGAGCATATGCCTCCATCCCCCATTCTCACTGCCAGAATACTGTGTTTGTTTAACAGTGAAAGAACCCAAGATCTTTCTCTGTCTCTGGTGTTTTCCACTAATATTTCATAAATGCTACTTTGCATTCTCCCTTTCTACTTATACACACCAATATGTCAGCGTACATATTCCACCTTAGTCTTAATCATCACCAGGGCTATTCAGACTTACCTGTCCTTATCCTATACACTATTCATGTGAAATTCTATCCATCCTCACAGTTACAGGAAGACTGTGGATTATTTCCATTTCATGCATTAGATATTTTATTTCCTCTATCTGAAATGTCTTCTTTTCTCCTGCCAAACCAAGTCCTACCTCTTACTCCAGGACTGGTTAAAGTCCCACAACTTCCATGATATCTTTTTGATGTATATGTCTTATCAGTGTTGATATGAGCATAATAGGGAATTCATACTACTCATAATTTAGACTCATCTCCTCTAGGAAGATATCTAAATTGAAGTTGCAAATTGAGGTAAAGCAAATTAAAGGGATTAACAAGACGGTAGCTGGACTTTTCCTCTTCTCACCTGCCGAGTCTTGTAATTACACAATCCCACCAAGTTCTCAGGAAGACACAGGCTGTTCTGAAGTATGAAAACGTTATTACACAAGTAACACAAGCCAAGAGAAAATCTGAATTATTCTTTTCCTTTGTATACTATTTTTCCATGGAACTGTATTTTGGTGCTTGCCTTACTAATTTGATTAACTAATTCACAAAATAAACAATGTTTGGTTGGGTATCTACCAGCAGCCACATACAACAAAAGCAAATAGTCTACAGATGTTAGCCTCAAAGAGTTTACAGAACAGTTGAGGAAAAGATAAATAAGTAAGCATTTGATGATAATATAAAACATAGGTGTTATGGCAGAGCTGTGCAAAGCACCAACAGTAAAGGAGGGGCTTGGCCAGGGAAAGCCTTCCAGAGGGATGAGGCCTTAGAAGAGTCCTACTGTGTGCTCAGTATTTTTTGGGACACTGTGGGGTGTGGGGACTTTAAGCCAGAATAGGTATTGCAAAGTACAAACACAAAAACACAGGACTTTAAGCAAAGGCACTTCAGATCCCAATGTAAAATTTATATTGTAATGGGTTAGAAACAATATTACTGGAGCTAGTTTCCTAGCTTTGGAACCTACAGCCAATGAAAAAGCAACAAATTAGAAAGGGAAAGCTGTGTTGCTTAGGGCAGGATTTACACTGAGATAAAATATAAAAATGTATAAAATACATAACTGGAGCTAAAAATAAGCCAAAAGCAATCAAGGGCATTTTAGTGTCAAAAGAGAAAATCCTCATATTGCAGTAAGCCCCAAGAAAATCGTTTGTTCATTTATTTGTTCAACAAAAACAACAACAAAAGAAATTACTGAGTGCCTACTGGATGTGGTGGATTATTTTAAATAAAGGAGATAAAAGGTGAAAAACCCAATAAAGTCAGGTAATCAGATAACTTGGTAGGAATAATGTGATAAGTGCTGTGAACAAAATATGGGCCAAATATCCTGGGAGCACAGTGGAGGTAGTGATTAATTCTTCAGGTGGAGGGAGACATCACAGAGAAAGTAATGGGGAACTGTAAATTGAATGTTTTTAGCAAAGAACAAAAAGTGAAGGCCATTCTAGACAGAGAGAGGGACAGAGTAAGCACAAACCAGAAAGAACAAACATTCAGAAACATTAAAGTACATGGCATATTTGAAGAATGGCAATAGAGGTTTGTATAGTTATCACCTTGTGATATACCATGCTTTGTAAGATGGCTTAAACGCTCTTGGAACAAAGCAGAGTATAACCAACGAACCAACTAATTAAACATAAGCAAGTATGTGATTGGAGGATGCAGGTGATAGGGTAGGTGCTTTTATGCTGGTAGCTACTTGGTCACGTAGGTCAAGTGTCTAGGCCAATTTCAGTGTGTTGAAGAAAAGACTGGACTAGGAATCAGAAAATGCTAGTCCTTGTCTAGGGTGTCCACTCATCCCAGTTTGTCTGGGATGTGGGATTTTCAGTTCTATAACTGACATAGTTCTGGACAAGCTAGGGTGGTTAGTCACTTTAACTCTGCCATCAACTTTTCACAGTCATTTGACCTTAGAAAGGCTTCACTGGTTTCTTGTTTGTTTTTTTTTTTTTTTTAACCCTAATCAAACTAATTAAAATAAATTTTCTGTGGAAACTCTTCTAGGTCTGTGATACATTATTTACAAAACTGACTGCAAACATTCCCCTCTCTCTATCCATTCCCTTTTGCAATGAGACTTTGTAGTCCATTCCACTTATCTATTTCCCACTCTGAGACTGGGCTGGTTCTATGACTTGCTTTGACCAATAGAACGCAGCGAGGTGATGCTGAATCCATTCTGAGGCTGGCTTTAAGAAACCTTGCAAGATTTCCATTCAGTCTCTTGGAACCCTGCCCACCACTGGGCAAACAAGACTAGCTAATCTGATAGAAAATGGCAGAATACATAGGTCAGAGTTAAGTCAGCCCAGTTGCGCCAGACAGATGTGACAGATATTATAAGAAATGTGTAAGAAGCCAACTAAGATTAGCAAAACTTCTGACCCAAGCTGCAACTAAGTGCAGACAAATGAGGAAGCCCAGCAGAATAACCACCCAACTTGACCCAAAAAAACTGCTGAACAATAATAAATGGCTATCATTTGAAGCCACTGTATTTAAGTGTGTTTATTATACAGCAACAGATAGGTCTAAAAGATAACTTATAAATTCAAGCTAAAGGAGGTGCCAAGGGACACCAATCTGATTTGAAATGGATTATATTCCAGCACAGAGAATTGTAAGGACCAGGGTTGGGAATAATGTTTCTTACTTAAAAGAGTAACTCTAAAATACAAAGAAACAGACCAACACAACAAAAAAAGCTTCTGGGAATATGGGAATCTTAGTCAGAGGAGCACTCCCTTATCTGAAAAGATCATATCCTTGGAATCCTTATATTATTCACATTTTGCAGTATACTGCAAGTTAGGGGCAATGATAGATATTTGTAACTACATAATATAAGTAATCACTTCTCCTGATGTCATCTTTGATTATAATTAAAGCTAAATACTATTGTACTCATTTTATCGTCTGATGACACATAATCTCTTTGCTTATAATAGCTATAATTCATGCTGTGATGTCCCTGGGTAATTGGACTTAAGCTTTAAAATGCTGCAGTAGTCTCTCTATACTTAAATAAACACGTAATGCAAATGGGTCAGAAAGAGCATATGCAGTCCATTTATGGAAGATGACTTTTAGCTCAGCGAGTTCTTACACAATATTGGTAATTCTAACAATGGGACAAATGGAAGAATTTTTTAAAATGCTTCCCAATTAAATTTCTTTTACAGTGTTCAACTCTGTCCTTTGATATTCACTCACAATTTCAATTGACCTGCTACTGAAGAAAAATACATGGGAATGACTGAAAGTGTAATTTTGCCCCCAATATAGAATGTATATTCTGTCTCATTACATGAGAAAAGAATAGTTGTTTTTAATGACATCTTTTGACAATGCATAAATCTCTCAGTCCATAAAAATTTAAGTAACACTACATTTATTATTTCTAGAGAACTTTTCATCTCAAGATTTCTAAATGATTTTAGGGTGAATGTTAAATCTAGACATCATCTTTCATTCCCTATACTTTATTCCTCCTTTTGATCTCAATAGTACCAAAATTTTATTTATCTCATCACATTATTCATCTGGCTGTCATTTAAGCTTTTTATGATTTCTTCTCCTTTCAGTCAATTGCCAAGAATAACTTCTTTTATTCTGTGTGGGTTTTTTTTTTTTTTTCATTTTCACTAACGTTCCTCCATATAAGCATAATGACACTGCATCCAGTCAACCTCTTCCTTTTAACATTACCCTCCTTTATTCTCATGGAAAATAAACCTGATTCTCATAATATAAGGGCAATATGGCATGGTGGGAAGGACACTTGGCTGAAATTTAGGAGGGGCAGGTTAGTGAATTTGGACAAATTATTTTACTTCTCTTATCCTTAGTTTTATTATCTGTAAAATGAGGAATTTGGACTGAATGATATACAAGATTCCTTCCATCTTTAAGAGCATCTGCTTCCTCAGTATTATGGAAGGCACTGAGGTTATTATGATATAGTCAATTTATACAGGTATTTCCCACCACAGAGTGACTTAAGAAAAAGTGAATTTCTATAATATCTTAACAGTGAAACGAAAATAATCTAC
The DNA here is from genome assembly GCF_028021215.1 of Eschrichtius robustus. Lineage (NCBI taxonomy): Eukaryota > Metazoa > Chordata > Mammalia > Artiodactyla > Eschrichtiidae > Eschrichtius > Eschrichtius robustus. Next base: position 36,692,387 of record NC_090834.1, read on the forward strand.
TGTTTTTTTTTTTTTCTTTCAGTTAAAATTTGTTAACTCTTATTTCCTTAGAGAAATAGCCTGGTATTGAAAACGAATAAAGTGAAGAGCTGAGCCTTGGGGAAAGCTGGATTTCTGGGCTGGAGAAACAGCATCCTGGACACTCCGCTTTTCCCTGGCTACTGCATTTACTTTGGCAGCTTGAAGAAGCTGTTCCCATCAACTGTGAAGATTTTTAATTTGTTTTCAAATAAACATATTTTTTTGTAAATTATATTTACATTCTTCCTTCTCTCTCCATGTAGTTGCATAGCAAGAAAGAGTTACATGGAAAATGATAAGGAATTATTGCTCTGGGAGACCAGTAAAAGTTTTAGAGCAGAATAATATACTGACAGAAAATGACTTTCTAGGTATATTAACTTTTCATGGTAGGATACGTAGCCTACTTTTTAGTATAGGTGAAATCGGAAACTGGATTTAAGTCAGTAGGCTGAGATAGTCCAAGAGTGATATGGTAGTCGGGATTTAGAGATTTTGGTGATTAATATGGCTTAGGAGAGCAATCGGTCAAAGAGGACTATTACTTAAAGCCTATGGTTGGTAGAAGAATGATGGGAATAGTGACAGAGCTCCAGGTAGGAGAGAGATCAGGTTTCAAGGGATGATGTGTAGGTGATGTCTACACATTAGGCAATGTCAAGAGCTCCAAGTGAAAGGACCACCCCAGAATGGAAGTGTACATCAGTCAATGCGTGCATAATGGGTATTGAACGTGAACCATGTGCTGCAGTAAACATACTGAGAGCATCATATCTTTTAATTCTTGCCAAGACTGGGAAATAGATATGATTAGCCTCTCCTTCTTATAAATGCAGAAAATGAGGCTTACAAAGATTAAATAACTTGCTTGGGACCACACAGCAAGTAAATAGTCTAGTGACTGGACTGGTTACCTAGTGCAAAATAAAAACACAGGACCCATTGTTGAAAAAATCATTAAGAATTTCAATCTGGTGACAGCAAAACACCAAACTAAGCATGGAACCCCTCTAAGTATGGTGCTCTGCGCAACTGCACACATGAAGCCAGCCCTGTCTACCAATAATTAATCCCAGGCCTATCATAGTTGATATTTGTGGCCTCTACCTCATATCCTGGTTCTTGTTGAATGGGGGGTAGAACCATTCTGATGAAAGTTTAAGAGAGCTATTATAACTGGACATAAAGATATTGACAATAGCTCTTTGCCAGAAGATTATTGAGACATATTATCTGATGAAATATTTAAATATATCATCAAAGGTACACATGTGGATAAAAACCAACTGAAGTATTTTCTGTAATTTTTTTTTTCTTACAAGCTTGAGAAGCCATCAGAAATACAGCCTGGTAGTTTAAAACACAAAGGCTTACATATAAACCTGGTCTGATACTAAATTTGAGACTAAAGTATTGATTGGGGAGAATGTGTGCTGAAAAAGTAATACCACATTTGTCAAACCACTACAAACATCATCTTACCCTGGAAAGTTCAAGTAAAGTCTCTTACTGAAGATGAGTTTTTAAAAAAGAGAGACAAATTTGAAATTACCTATGCAGATGTATTTGCATATGTAGTATGAACATCAACTGTGATGTGTTTGATATTGTCTTTATTCAAATGCTTCTAGACACCAGGAAAGTAAATAAGGGTGTGCACTAGATGGTTTCAAACCCATTATGAATATTTAATAAATAAAGAACAATTGTAGAAACATTTCTAGATGCTTCTACCCCAAAACACATTCAGGGTTCTGTTGGAAGCTCAGTGTAAATTCAGACACTTTGTAATTTCAGAAAGAAAACTTTGATAGTATATATGTATTCTCCAAGTTGTAATCTTGTTTTTTACTTTATATCTTTTAAGTTTATTAGTTCTTTATGGAATATTTTCATCTAATAAGCAAATAGGAGAAATCATGCTACGATATGGATGCTTTGCTAAAATATTGATATTCTGGTCACTGAAATGAAAGTGTTTTATATTTGCTTTACTTCACTAATTTTTAAATATATTTGCCAAGAGGGATTTAAACAAAAATTGGTTTCCAGACATAAGTCCTGACGTACACTACTGTTTCTATTTACGCAAGGTGAGCAGTAAATTTCCATAAAAAATATGTTGTCAAACAAACATAAAGCCAAATGATGAAGAGTTTTTTCTTGTTTCTCTCCCCTATCCACCTCTCTCACTCTCTCTCTCTCTCTTTGATGAGGATGGTGGGGAAGCTGGAGGTGAGGGACACCCCTTAGCAGAGAGATGCATCAGAACGTAGAATATCGTATCACCTCGCCTTCCTCCCAGCACACCATGGAGTCTTTATTCCAGTGATTAGGAGAATAACTACGCTTTAAACATTTCATAAAACGAAATCTAAGTTTTAAAGTGCTTAAAAATAGATTGACTCTTTACGAATCAAGGATCATGAGAAATATAACAGAGATTTGAAAATACCACTTTAGGCTAAATGATTATTTATGCAGCAAGTGTGGGAGAGGCAGATAGGTTGGAGTTGTCATGTTCTCAGTATATGATTCAGAGGGGAAAGTGAGTAGTGATCTAGTCTGGTCAGGAGGAGAACCAAGACACATAATGAGATACAGAGGTGGAGAAAGGAGAAAGATTCTAGTCCAAATAGGAGCACACTAGAGTTAAGTCCATGGACCAGGGCTGATAATGTTTCTGATTCTGCCTGATCCAGGATAACTGTTCAGTTCAGTCTCCTGGAGGTTTGGCTTCCCTACTTGTTTTTGTTCCTTTTTATCTGAGTGGTGTCTGCCTCTCTCTCATTGCCAGATGTTACCATACAAATAATCCCCATTATTTGAGAAAGCTTAATTGCATCTGATGTCATGTAAACAAAATAACCTGACATAAGTTATGAATAAATTGCATAATTGGAGATATTTGATACAAACCAGGAGAGTAGAACTCTGTCCAGTTCACCCTGTTTGAGGAAAAATGATAATCCTGAACTGCTGTGGTTTCTAAACCTGCCTGCTCATGAAAATCACCCGTGCCCTAATAAAAACTCTAGATCATGTAGACCCAGCCCATTTCTGCTACATCAGAATTACCAGGGGAAGTGGTCTATTCTTCTGTATTCCTGATAAGATTTATGTATAATCCTTATGACTAAACCACTATGAAAAAAAATTATTGAGCAATGATCATGAGATCATCATTGTGCCCCCAAACTCAAGTTATGGCTGTACAAACTGCAGAAAGAAGTAGAAAAATCAGACTTCTTTTATTATCTCTACTTTCATGAAAGGCATAATTTAAAGAGAGGTGTGCACTTAAAAGTCTGCAGCTTTCAGAAGTCGTCAACAAACACATGCTATAGTTTGGAAAAAACCTGCGGGAACACAGGCCTGCCAGCAACTAGGACGGTTCTGTGAGGCCTGAACCAGGGCAGGGAAAGAGCCATTCCTCTTTTCCTATGAATCACCATGGGCTTTAGGTAAACAAACCCTTCAGTGTTGCAAAACATGTGAACTCAACTCAGAGATGGTCCTTGGGTGAGAAGGAGGCAGGTACTGTATGTCACTGCTGAAGAAGCTAATATACATGTAAATGACACATAAAATGAGGCAGAAGGATGGGACTGAGTCTCTTCCTTCAAACATAACTGTGTACCCCAAGAACTCTGCTTGATGGAAGAAGCTTAATGACTAAGGATCATAATGCCATTTACATCCTATACAGTTAAGGAACACATCTTGTTTCAGTTCCACATTAAGCATCAGGGCCCCTAACCAACTTCTAGAGAATGGAAGTTGGAAATCACTGCACTAAAAATTGATGCACAGGTGCATGCATGCGTACCGGCCCCCAGCCCCTCCCCCCAGCACACACATACACAGAGGACAATGACATAAAACTTTAAGCGTTGATCTCAGTATGGGGGAAAAACACAGTCTTATTCCACACACATGATTTATATAGATATAACAGCTCTAATATCGTATGCCACCCTCTAAATTTTTAAAACAATTTCATAATAGTGCTTAAAACCAGATAGGGACAGTTTGGAGAGCAAAGCTATATCAAAGTGTTTAGTTAAAATGATTTACCTGTGGGGTTTAAACAGCATTAAGTGGTTTGTGAAAAGTGTTCTGATTTGTGCTTAATATGGATGGTGCTTAAAAGTCTGGGCACCGGAAAGTTATACCCCTAGAGACACATTCACCAGGAAAATGCAGGCCTTAAATACAGCTGGTGTTTGCTTCCAAGACTGCTTTTCTGAATATTAGCATTTAAACCACCCACAGAGGCTTTGCAGATGCTTCACTGGGTAAATGAGGTAGAGATGGGAAAGCTCACACCTTATGGCTGCCACTTTTAATCCAGTGATAGTCATGTAAACTGGGTTGACTAGAGAATCAGATTTTAAATTAGCATATAAGAGGCTACCTTGGAAATGCAACTCCATTTAGTTAATTTTCTTAAATTAAAAAAACAAAGGGAACTGACCCTTCTTCTTACAAATTCCTAATTTAATTCCACGCTATTTTAATTTTACCATTTAAGAGAGAAGCCTCAGATCTTTATGTGAATAGAATAGTCATATACTATCACTTCCTTTATTATAATGTCTTTCTTCAAAGAAATTTAGAGTATTATATGATGCTGTCTCCTCTAATCCTCATAATATCCTTAATAATTTAGCTTGAAATATTACCATCTTCACTCACATTTGAGAGCTGGGTCATGGAGACGAAAGGTAAGACTGCAGAGGATTTGGGCTCCTGTGTTGTTCCAACAGATTTATTTAAAGGTATTGATTAGTTTCTATACTGTGCAGAGCACCATTCTAGACCCTGAGGTTACTGAATAAAAGACCACCACAGCCGCTGCCTCCCAGAGATTCTATTCCAAGGAGGGAGACAGATAACTATAGAGTACATAAAATAAACAAACACAATTGTTTCAGATTGTGGTAAGTGATTTGAAGAGCACAAGATGAGGTGAAATGAGAGGGATAATTGAGATAGAGGTTCTATTACAGATAGAGGGTGAAGAATGCTTCTGAGAAGGTAACATTCAACCCAAGACTTAGATATACATAAGGACACAACAGTGCTAACACCCTGGGGCAATAGTGTTTCAAACTGAGGAAATAGGAGGTGCCTTACCCTGAGGCAGGAATAAGTAGTACCTGCACAGACCAGGAAGAAGGACTGTGGAGCTGGACTTTTTTGAGTAAGAAGAAGGGGAGTAATGAGATGAGGAGAAAGAAGAAAGCAGCAGTCAGCTCATATAGGGTCTCACATGACATGGTATGGAGTTTTAATTTTATTCTAAATAGAGGAGGGAGCATTGGAAAGTTTTAAAAAGTAAACTGACGTGATTCAAGTTATATTTTAAATGAAAACTCTAGTTGCTGGGTAGAGAATGCTAGGACAAATGCAAATAAAGAGAAGCCAGTTCAAAGGGTAGGCTAGACAATGTAGTGTGGATTTTGTGCATTGCTGGGGAGATAAAACTACTTTGAGCAGTTCAGAAGATTTTATTTCTGTGGCATGAAATGATTAATGATTGAGCACAGAAGTAAATTAAAAAAAATAGGTTATATATTAAAGACAAAATAAATGAATCCATTTTCATTCATATTTTTAAAGATAATATTCAAAGATAAAATGTGAAGATTCACTCCTTCCCAGCAGCTAATGATAATGCCTGCCCTCCCTGACATGACCACTATTGCTGTCGTTAATGATATTGATAGTAAGGCAAATGGTTGCTATTTACTGAGACTCTTCCAGTGTTAGACACAGCTTAAGAAGAAAAACAAATAAAAAGAATCCAAATTGGAAAAGAAGAAGTAGGACTGTCACTGTTTGCAGATGACATGGTATTATACATAGAAAATCCTAAAAATGCTACCAGAAAATTACTAGAGCTTATCAATGAATTCAGTAATGTTGCAGGATACAAAATTAATATACAGAAATTTGTTGCATTTCTATACACTAACAATGAACTCTCAGAAAGAGAAATTAAGGAAACAATCCCATTTACCATCACATCAAAAAGAATAAAATACCTAGGAATAAATCTACCTAAGGAGGCAAAAGACCTGTACTTTGAAAACTATAAGATACTGATGAAAGAAATTGAAGACGAAACAGATAGAAAGATACACTGTGTTCTTGGACTGAAAGAATCAATACTGTTAAAATGACCATACTACCCAAGGCAATCTACAGATTCAATGCAATCCTTATCAAATTACCAGTAGTATTTTTCACAGAACTAGAACCAAAAATTTTAAAATTAGTATGGCAACACAAAAGACCCTGAATAGCCAAAACAATCTTGAGAAAGAAGAATGGACTTGAAGGAATCATGCTCCCTGACTTCAGACTATACTACAAAGCTACTGTAACAAAAGAGTATGGCACTAGCACCAAATATATATATATATATAGATCAGTGGAACAGGATAGAAAGCCCAGAAATAAAAAGCCCAGAAATAAACCCATGCACCTATGGTCAATTAATCTACAGCAAAGGAGATAAGAATATACAATGGAGAAAAGACAGTCTCTTCAATAAGTGGTGCTGGGAAAACTGAACAGGTTCATGTAAAAGAAGAAATTAGAACATTCTCTAATACCATATACAAAAATAAACTCAAAAAAGAATTAAAGACCCAAATGTAAGACTGAATACTATAAAACTCCTAGAGGAAAACATAGGCAGAACACTCTTTGACATAAACTGCAACAGTGTTTTTTTGGATCTGTCTCCTAGAGTAATGGAAACAAAAGCAAAAATAAACAAATGGGACCTAATTAAACTTAAAAGCTTTTGCACACCAAAGGAAACCATAAACAAAACAGACGACCCTCAGAATGGGTGAAAATATTTACAAACAATGCAACTAACAAGGGATTAATTTCCAAAATATTCAAACAGCTCATACAGCTCAATATCAAAAAACCACACAACCCGATCAAAAAATGGGCAGAAGACCTAAACAGATAATTCTCCAAAGAAGACATATAAATGGCCAATAGGCACATGGAAAAATGCTCATCATTGCTAATTACTAGAGAAATGAAAGTCAAAACTACAATGAGGTATCACCTCACACCAGCCAGAATGGCCATCATTAAAAAGTCTACAAATAATTAATGCTGGAGAGGGTGTGGAGAAAAGGGAGCCCTCCTACACTGTTGGTGGGAATGTAAATTGGTGCAGCCACTATGGAAAACAGTATGGAGTTTCCTTAAAAAACTAAAAATAGAATTGCTGTATGATCCAGCAATCCCACTCCTGGGCATATATCTGGAAAAGACGAAAAGTCTAAGTTGAAAATATACATGCACTCCAATATTCATAGCAGCACTATTTACAATAGCCAAGACATGGAAGTAACTTAAATGCTCATTGACAGATGAATGGATAAAGAAGAGATGTGATATGTATGTATGTATACACACACACACACACACACACACACACACAGAATGGAATATTGCTCAGCCATAAAAAAGAACGAAATGCCATTTGCAGCAACATGGATGGACCTAGATATTATCACACTAAGTGAAGTCAGTCAGACAAAAAAAGACAAATATTATATGATATCACTTATATGTGGAACCTTAAAAAGTGATACAAATGAACTTTACAAAACAGAAATAGAATCACAGACATAGGAAACAAACTTATGGTTACCAAGGGGGAAAGGAGGGAGGGATAAACTGGGAGTTTGAGATTACCAGATATACACTACTATATACAAAATATACAAAAAACAAGGACCTACTATATAGCATAGAGAACTATATTCAATATCTTGTAATAACCTATAATGAAAAAGAATCAGAAAAAAAAAATACATATATGGAAAATTGAATCAATTTGTTGTACACCTGAAACTAACACATTGTAAATTAACTATACTTTAATAATAAAAAAAGTCAATATGCAAAATCTTAGAGTCTCACAAAAATCTGAGTTAATTATCATTGGCTTCACGTTACAAATGAGAAAACTGAGACTTAGATAGTTAGGCAAGCTCAGTATATGTGAGATGGTATTTCTTTATTAAGTGCTTAAGATCATAAGTGGGGCTGGGGTTTCTAGATGTGAAGCCTGTCACCACTGATCCCATACTAACTGTGTGACTGTTGTCAAATTATTTCACACTTGTATAGCTCAATTTCTTTGTCTGTAAAATGGGAAGGATTCAAAAACCAACCTTGTGGGAGTGAATGAGCTAATATATGTAATGCTTTCACATATTCCTGTCCTGCTGTAAGCCCATAATAAATGTTATCAATTATTATTATTGCTCAATTCACACAGCTAGCAAGTGGTGATGTTCACTTCTCTTTTGTTTGTTTTTGTTTTTTCCAATAATGATTAAATCATCAAAAAATGAGTATATTAAAAAATTGGGGTACAACCAAACATCTAGCAAGTAAATAAGTAATTTTTTTCATGTTTAATTTACTTACCAAGAACTATCATGAAATGTGAGACTGAGGATTTCCTAAATACTATTTCAATACTTTAAAATTTTTTTAAATTGAATTTTATAATGTACAAGTCAACCAGTATCTTATAATAGATGTTAAAAGAAAAGCTTAAGAATACGCACATACAGCCAGCCCTCTCTATCTTCTGGCACATACCTAGAAGATTGATCAACAGAAGGTTGAATCCATAGATGTGGAACACAGAGATATGCAGGGCAGACTGTACAAACTATTTTATATAAAGGTCTTGAGCATCCATGCAGAGGGTTCTGAAAGCAATGACCTTCCAATACCCTGGGAAAACTGTGTACAAAATGATCCATTCCAGCAGAGAAACCAGTTGTACCAAAAACAAAATTATAGGTAAACCATAAATATTTTATATATTTTTCTCAAAAAGCACAAACAATATAGTCAGATCTATACTCAGGCATTCTCACATTGTCTGCTCTTATTCCATTTCTGCTTACTTGTTCATACACACATCCCACAACACATAGAAAACATCTTTGAAAGAAACAGCATCTATAAAGTATTAAGCAACATAGCTTGGTACACAGTGGGTGTCTGGTAAATCACTGTTATTAGTAATTTCAGTCCAATGACGCTGCTGGTGCACACAGTGATGAAGAGTACAAAAATTTCTAAATTGCTATGGGAAAATCCCAAACTCAAGCCACTTGTCTCTGTAACTGCTTTGCATAGAATCTTAAAAAGGAGTTTCTTTCAAAAAACCCTTTGAGAATATGACACTTAAAATGTTCCTCTGGCATCAGAAAAGAGGGAATAAGCAAGAAGCTTCTAGAATACTGGGTCCTGGGTGTACTATATTTTTGGAAAAGTTATCACCCATAGATAAATGAAATTATATATTTTAACTAAATATAAATTTTAAAATTAGAACATTACTAATCCCAGAAGCATGCTGTTTGTCCCTCCCTGAACAATTCCAAGGCCTCCCATTCAAAAGTAACTTCTTTGATGCCATTGTAAATTTCTCACTCTTTTTGTTTTGGTGTATAGAAATGCAAGTTTATTTATGTTTTGTATTGAGAAACCTAGTTAACTCTCTAAGCGATTAAAATAATTTTTCTATATATTATTTAGAACTTTCTATGTGTACAATTAAGTATTGTGCCAATAATGAAAGCTTTACTTTCATTACTTTCCATTTCTTTCTTACTTTCCATTTCTCATACTTTTTCTTCTCTTCCCTTGCTGGCTGGGACCTCTAATAAAATGCTGAATTTGGCTATAGCAGAAACTCTTGTCTATTTCCCAGTCTCAAAGGGGATGCTTCTAATATTTTGCTCTTCTTAGTTTATTGATTGAATGATTGATACCATCAGAGGTTTAGAATGTCCCCACACCTCCCCCCAGGTGCTAGAGACTTTTTAAAATCATAAACAGGTATATTGCATCAAATGCTTTCTCTGCTCTATTGAGATGACATTAAGATTTTTCTTGTTTAATCCTTAATGTGGTAAATTGTATAAATTGATTTTCTCGTGCTAAATCAACTTGGTTTCCTATGTGAAACCCAATTTGGTCATGTAGTATCTTTTTTAGATTCTATTGTTTTATATTTGCAAATATTTTGTTTAGAATTTTTACATCTATGCTCATGAGAGGGCTTGGTTTGTATTTTTACTTCTCATACTCTCTTTGTCAGCTTCAGTTAGGTTGTTTTCCTTCTTTTCTATACTATAAAACAGCTGTGTAGGATTGGAATCATTTATCCTTTGTTTGGTAGAACTTTTAAGTAAAAGTATCTGGGGCTGGAGTTTGCGTGTGGTGGGAGGGGTGAAGGCTTTTAAAGATTAATATAATAATTAGTTGACTATTTGGATTTTCCAATTTTTCTTGAGTCAGTTTGGGAAATTATGTTTTATTTCTCCCTTTCATTTAAGCGTACAACTTTGTTGACATTCAGTTATTCCTCATATTCTTACTATATTTTCAATTTGTCTGCAAAATTTGTGCTTATGTTTCCATTTTTTCTCTTAAATTTTTTTATGTCTTCTCTCATGTTCTTGATCACTAGGGGTGTGCCAATTTTATTAGCCTGTTGAAAGGACCAATATTTGGTCAACCCTTCAATTATGTTTGATATTTGTTTGCAGTTTAATTAATTTTTGCTTTTATTAATTTCTTGTTACTTTCTGTAAGTTTAGTTTCATGTTCTTTTCCTAAATTCTTAAGATAGACACTTAACTCTTTCATTTTCAGCTTTCTCCTTTTCTAATATAAGCCTTTAAGATATAAATTTTCCTCTAAGTTCTGAAATACAAGGAATATATGTTAAATTCACCTACTACGATTCACCTATTTTTTCTTATAAAATGGTTCATTTTTATTTTGCATATTTTGAAGCAGTTATAAGAGATGTAAAGGTTTTAAATTGTTTGCTTGATCAATTTAAGCTTTTTTAATATAATGACCATCTTTATATTTCTTCTTTTATAGTCTATTTTTATGATATGGATGGAGTTAAGTTTTTGGAGGGGTTAGTATTTAACTGATAAATCTTTTCCTACTCTTTAACTTCCAGCTTTCCTATTTCCTTATGCTTTAAGCATATCTCTTGTAAACATATGATTATCAGATTTTTATTTTAGTTCAATATTTCTAGTCATTCCTGATGTTTGTGTTTATTTTACTAATTTATTTCATACTTCCTATTTGTCCCTCATTTGCCATATGTGTGTGTATATATATATATATATATATATATATTCATTCTCCTCTGTTCATCGATTAGTTAATTTTTTTCATTATATTTATTTCCTCAACTAGTTTGGAAACAGCACACTTAATTTCAATCCTCTTATTCATTGTTCTAGAAATTTAGACATGCTTAAACTTAGCAAATTCTAAACTGAATAAATATATTTACCTGTTTCCAAATAATTCAAGCATCTTGGAACACTTTAACTCCAAATACCCTCTCATGTTATGGTTTTTGAGTTTTTGATTTTTTTTCTTATTTTGTAACATTAAAAAATATTATTGTTTTTTATGGCAATATTAAACAAAAATTGCCTACATATGGGTACTTTCATTACCTTTAATTCTTTGTTGTACCTTAAGTGTCTGGGTTCAAGTCATGTTGGGGTCGACCTTAACTACATTCTTACACTGAATTCTTCAGGCTGCCCAGGTACTATACCTTAGGGTTTCTGACTGGTAATTACAAAATCTCAGTGAAAGACTTCCTCCCTCCATTCAGAACTCAGACACAAGACATGATTTTCCTTGTGATTTTTCCGAGTAGGTTGATTTATGTAAAAGTCACTTTTATGCTGCCTGGGTAGCCACTTGTGAGCCAGTCTTATATGGGGGCATGCTCTGAGCTTTGTCTTCCCTCTTGGCCCAGCAACACATAAAAACTAAGGCCAGTAAATACCCTTGAGGTAAAAGCCAGTTTTGGCACATGACTCCAGGGTAAGCTCAGATCCTGGCCTTAGCATTTCCTCCTGACTTTCTTGTCAGCTCAGTGATAAAATCAAGATATTTAAATAATATTTATTTACATATTTTATATTTGTCATTGTTTTATCTTTTTTCTTTTGGGAAGATTAGTGTAATATTTAGGGCATATTTTTTGTTACAGAAAATTTAAATTTAGTTTAAAAAACTGTATAATAAAAGTAAATATTCCAAAATAGACGTGAGCTTAGTCTTTTAAAAACTACCCTTTGGCTACTAAATTAAGCATAGACTCAATTTGTCTTTCCAAGTTCTCCTCAATTTGTCCTTAGCTATTCAATCTTTCCTGCTTATTTACATTTTTACACATAATCCATTCCTTGGCCAAATAATAGTATTTACTTTTCACAAAAGTGTGCTGGATTTATGACTATGTTTTTCCAAATTCTAAACTATTTCTAAAATACATTCTACCTCTATGTGTCAAATCCTATTTAAGGACTATTTCAAATGGCGGTTCATCCAAGTTTTCCCTCATCTTCCATACAGATTTAATTTTCTCCTTTTCTTAAATCGCAAAAGTTTTTTTTACAGAATGGAATACACCAAGAAGTGGTTTGGATCCAATGAGAATTGGACTTTCTTTCTGACTCTGTAACTTGCTATGTGTGTGGCCTTAGGCAATCTCTCTGTGACTCAATTACCCTATTTAAAATGAGGTTGATTATATGTCCCTTACAATGGTACCTTGCTTTGAGGATTGATACTAAGTACTGCCTAGATAAAAGAACCAATTCTCAATAAAAGGTATTTATTTGTATTGTTGTCTTAATTATCCTGTTAATATTACCTGAATAGTATCTATTAAGGATCCTGTGTTAATAATCCTATGTTATTATTACCTTAAATATCCTGTTTTGTAATTATCTATGAGTTAGTTTTATTGCCCTTTAAACAGGTGCCACCTTGAGGGTTGAGATTCTGTCTTACTTGTTTTGGTATGAACCTGCATAGTGTCTTACATTCAGTATATGTTGAATAAAGTTTTGTTTCCACTGAAATAAATTGAATTAAACAGAACAGTGTCTCAGCAATTTGGCATTAGGGAAAGAAGTGGAGCTCCTATTTACAACTGAAAAGAGAGAAAAACAAAAATAAATTGGTACCCTGAAACCTCTAGATACAACTAAGAACATAGTGGTCATCTTATATTTTTCTATCTATCATCTATTTATCTATCTATCAATCTATCCATCTACCTATCTAACCTTATCTGATAAATAACTCTGTTATTTGAGCAAAGAGAAGCAAACATGCTAATGATTAAATGTGTGTATGTTATCTTTTACAGAAATGATCTGCAGGTTGTTTTTCATTGTTGTCAAGGTTATTGTGTCTATGCCCTAATTTGTAACCAGTCCACTAATTCCCATTATGAGTCAACCATAGTTAAATTAGATCCTGATTTATGTAAAAACTGAACAGAAGTGACTCTGCTACTCTCAGAGGAAGCTAAAAATGTCCGTCATAAAATACTTTTTTCTAAACATCCCCGGAATCGTCTCTCTTCACTATTTTATATTCACTGAAGAGTCACTTGGTGAGATAGTAGGATCAGTCAGTAGTATGTACTTAGATGCTTGAATTCCCAAGTATTTTAGTTGTTTTTTGTATTAAGGACAAATTGAGCTGAACGTTGTAGTCTGGGGGGCTTTTGGAAAAGAAAAGCCTTTAAGCAATTAATGATTTGTTCAAGTTGTGCCTATGCGGAGAGCATAACTAAGCAACTTGTGCAGCAATTTATAGTAACTGGGGTAAATGAACCATAATTAGAAGTAGAATTTATGAACTATTTGCTAAACTAGTAATTAGCTAGAGATGTAAAGCCACAAACTGGTGGTGTTCATAGCACAACAGAGCCAGAATTATTTTGTTGTCATTTGCAGCTTAAATTAACTGACTTCCTCAGTGTTACCTCCCCTTGGGAACTGAGGCATGTTTTGTTATATTTAACAATTTTTTAAAAAGTGGAAATGAAACAAACTGATGGTGAGATCATGAAAAAAAGTGTGAAGACCTTTGAAGAGAAACATTTAGATTTTCCGTGACCCTAAATTTGGGAAATGTTAGGAACAAATAATTTGAAGCTTTCTTACATGCATATTTTGTCTTTAAATGAACGTCATTAATTTGAATATTCATGATCATTGTTATATTATCTAAACATACTTTTGAAAATGGAATCATCTGAAAATGTGAGAATTCTTTTGATCTTCCATTCCCATTCAACTATTTGTCGTAGTGTGAGCACGTTGTTACTCAATAAATTTGAATAATTTGGGGTGATTCATTGTCTGAGGAAGACCAAGTTTAGAAACATTGGGTATCCCTCAAAATAAGGGAGATCTACAATGGGAAAAATATGCGAGCACAGCCCAGAAACATCACAATAATGGCATCTTTAGAATTATTTTTTCTATACCACTTGATCAATTGATCAATGTGCCACTGAAACTAAAGAACAAATAATATTTCTTATAACTGGACTGTCAATCAATACCTTTGTGGTCTAGTTTAACATAAGGTAAGATGGAGAAAGAAAAAAATAAAAGCAAGGTGAAATTTTGACCACTGTGTCTCTTGGTTTTTAGTTTGGCTCCATGGCTTTTGTTGGAAGGAAAATTAGATTCAAATTTAGCTCTTTATTTGGAGGATTTTCTGAATATTTGTGTGTGTGTGTGTGTGTGTGTGTGTGAAAACTGCCTATGAAGTTGGTCATGCAGCTTTTGAATATAGACAGGGAAGGTGAATCAGAAAAACATCAGGGACACTAAGAAGGAATTCAATCACTATTCTCCATGTAGATTGAAATGCAATATCACTGCTAGACAATCTGACTATTAAAGATTATCAGAGAATCATTGACTAGCATCAGACTGATTTTTAAAGCTCAGCTTTTTGATGGATGACCTTGAACACATCACTTAATCTCTTTAAGTTTCAAAATTGGTATATTAGAGATGACAATATCTAAATCAGAGGGTCGTGAATTGGCACATATTGGGAACTAAATTAAAAGTTAGAAGTTGAGTTACATCATTTATCTAACTTCCTACTAACTACAGCTTCTTGATAATTGTATCTGCTTGAGCATTTCCAATGGTGAGAAAGCATAAGAAGAGAGTTCTGTCTTTTGAGTTAGGATTTCAAGTGTTGTTGTGGTTGACCAGCATGCTACAAGGAAGGGGAGGAGAGAGAAGGGAAAAGTTTGTGTAAAGTTTACAAGGTGAGAAGATGAAGAACGTGCTTTGGGGAATTATGAGAGTCCAGTGTAATTAAAGATAAAATACTTTGGAGGGTGGAGGGCAGTTAGTGGAAGACTCCCTGTTAGTTTCTTATATTGATTTAGTTGTAGTTTCAGGGACCTAGGTTTTTTTAATAGCCCTTGAGCATTTCTTAACTGAGCCCATTTTTACTTGAAGGAGTGATTCCTCCTAGAGGCCAAAAATTTGTTCATCTACATTGGTTAATTTCCAATGCTCCTATGGCTTTGCATTTTTTCCTCTTTAGTGTTTTGCTAGCATTTTAAAGAGAAGGTTAATTAGGCAGGACCTTCTGCAGTTAGCTTTTGAAACCAGGAAGTCAGCATCCTAACCCCACCATAACGCATGTAAGGCCATTTCCTCCTCATCCCCTTAAGCTTGGTGGGCTTCTGGAACAGCAAGTCACAGTCTCTGATAAACATTGCAGATAAAACATTGTAGATTGCAAGCAGTTCACACATATTAAAACTTATGAAGTCAGCTATCAACTTTCTCTTCCCTTAGATAAATAATGTTATTTTATTTTATTTCCTTTGAAAGCATAGATTTTAATTAATAAAGGAAGTCAACTGACATATTCTTGATATATGAATGCTCATTTTCCCTCATTGTACAATTTCTTAGACCCTGAAAAAAGCAAGATACCTAGGGTCGATATTGTTTTATGTTCTTAATATGTAAAATACATTGTCACAGAGGAAACAATGAAACAGCTTGTTCATTAGCAGACACAGCATGTAGATAGAAACAAAGGGACGGAAACAAGACCTTAATTATACCCATGAATTCCTCTTTTTCCTTAGAAAATGAAAGAAGACCCTGTTTTCCCCTCAGTAACAGTGTCCTTCAGGGCTTGTGCTAAGAATATATTTTTCCATATGTCTGTGAGTCAGTATGTGAGCCTGATCATTGTTGCCTAATAAACACAACATGAATTCCCACTAGAAGTCAACTAATGGGCATTTCAAGTGAGATTTTCTGTGCGTGTTAAATGAGTAAGTTGGAAACTTCGCCGTTCTGAAGCTCCTTTGGTGAGGAAAGGATTATTACAAGTCTTTCCTTAGATTATAGGCCCATAAAAGAAAAATTACGTTATAATACTGCCCCTCCATAGGATACTTTTTATATTTTGGGATGCAGGGTTTCTTTAGCACCCATCTGAATTATAGTCTATTATCTCTGTAACTGGTACCCACCCACCCCCATCTAGAAATGAAAATTGGTACTTATTCCAATAATTGTGAATAATTTTTAAAACATGTATGGCATATTCTATGCATTGCAATAACAGTTTATGTATGTGCAGATGGAAAGGAAACAAAACAAATTGTGCCTTTATCAAAAACTATGTATTCTTCATTTCAGCCAAAATTGTCTTTGTCCACAAAAAGTACAGAAAATGAACAAGGAATTATACAAGCTTAATATCTGTGCACTGCTGGAGTGCCTCTGGGTGATTATATTTTAACAAAAGTTAATGGCCAAGTAATGGAAATAATGAGCTGAAGTGAAAATCTAATATGAGTTTGATGAGCAGAACATTCTGAATGAAAGTATACTAGAGGAGAAAATCCCCAAGGACTGTTTCATGTCTTAGTACTCCTGGAGCAAATTCGTTTTAGTATGAAAATGGACATGATTGATAAAGGAACTTAAGTGGATATGTGCTGGTGATCTTTAAAAGCAATGGGGCAAAACCAAGAGATTCCTTAAAAGAAAAAAATAAATATAGTTTTAAAATCTTCTTCTCTATTTCCATTAACTCCCCATGTATATTTATCTATATGTATATTCACATGGCCTAAAATACTGATCATGGAACAAGCAACTATTCAGCCTGCTAGTTCAGAAATTATCTCAATGATACTGAACTAGGAGTAGGTAAGATTGGTGAGAATGGCCACACCAGGAATAAATGCCAAGAAGTGGAGGTTTTGGGTGTGAGGGACAAAGAATTCAATTTAGGGACACAGATTAACAAATTTGTCACATGGAAGGCCCAAAAGACTCCTTTAATGCCAGATAATAACTTAGTTCAGGTATCTTTCCCTTAATTGGTAGAGAAAGGATAGGAAAGTGTTAAAGTTTTCCAGAACTATTGATAACAAAAATTGAGGCCAGTATGCAAAGATTCAAAGGCTCAAATGATACCATCATCATCACCGACACCACCACTGCCAAGTTCAGCAGCAACAACTTCATCACCATGGTAACATTCATTGAGCACTTACTGAATGCCGTACACCAGCCAGTGTATTTTACACACAAAATTTCATTTATTTTTCAGAACCCAACAAGGTTACTCTTTTAGAATCCAATTTTATAAGTAAGAAAATTAAGTAACTTGTTGAAAACTCATAGTCTTCCTGTTTTATTCACTGGGTTCTGTTACTCACAATGTTAAAATGCTCTGTAAATTATAAATGCTACAGACTTATGAGTAATCATCATCATTATTAGTAATAATATGATTTAATGTTTGAACAGCAGTTCATACTGATCATTTTCTGATATAAACAACTCATTCTGTAATATAAACAACAAATGACTACAAGCAACTCACAAACTCTAATATAATCCATTTTCTTACATACTTTAGATGTATCATTTAGGGTCAAATGAATGAAATATTTTGTAATATATAATCAGACAACTTATTTGTTAATCATATTTCTTCTAAAATTCATGTTGTGTTCTAGTTATTCCTTACTAAATTTTAAACTTTAGAATAATGGTTTATGTATTTCTTTAGTGAAACAGATAAATTCAAAAAAGTCTGTGTTTTGAAGTATCCCTCCCAAAACAAACAAAGCGAAACTGAATTTGGGAACATTCCATGAAAATGTGGCAGAAAAGGTAAGCTAATAAATTGTTTGACACTCTATTGATAAAACAAATGACTATTAACCTCCAGTTGTTATAACATTGCATTTACAGTTTACAGTTAAATTGAAATTAATGCTAGATTCAAATTCACCTTTCTGAGTTTCTGACATGTTCTCAGATGATTAGGTGACATTTTTTTCTGCAATTAAAATCTTTTATTACATTTTTATGCTATTGCTCTGGACACAATTTTATTCTTTGTGATATGTTTCTCACACTTAAATGTTCCTCTTATGATATATTATTACTTTAAAACCTTTTCCCCAATGTAATACTAGTCTTTATTTGACCATGTAGGAAACTGCCTTTTGCTGTTTCAATCTTTAATTTGGAAAGACCCCAAATAACTGTGAAGATTATGAATGAAGGGCAAGGCTATTCGTTTAACATTTTTTTTCCAGTTGTAGGTTGCATGAGTGGGGGACATACTTGATGAAGATCACATGAATGGTGAATATACTTATATTACAACAAAATAAACCATGATTTGAATCTGTAGCCCCATGTGAAATACATATGACCCAAACTTTTCAAAGCCTTAACAGTTTTCTAACATCTCCCTTTCCACTTACGCTTATATTTACAATTCTTACAAATGGTTGAGGTGCTTTGTAACAGAGACAAATGATCTAAAATATATGTAAGAAAATAAGTTGTCATGTGTAACTGACATGCTATTTTAAAGAATGTATAATACATATCATTAAAATTTTAAGTTTCAAGTTTCCATTCATATTTTTAGAATGTACAGTTGTCCAAATATCTATGTGTGTCTTCTCATACTACTTTGTGGAAATCTTTCTATTGTTAATTAAATCTTAGCCTCTTATTTTAATATTTGAACATTTATATTTTTTTATACCCAACTAGATTGTATTCTTTGTGAAACCTGAAATCTCAGTGTGGTAGTAAATTGCACACAACTAAAAATTATATTTTGCAAGTGGTCCTGTCAATTTTTAAGAATAAAAATGCCCTTTCGGGACTTCCCTGGTGGCCCAGTGTTTAAGACTCTGTGCTTTCACCGCAGGGGGCACGGGTTGAATCCTTGGTCAGGGAACTAAGATCTTGCATGTTGTGCAGATGCGGCCAAAAAAATAAAAATGCACTATTATCTCTGGTCTTTGTTATTAAATTCAACCAGTTTACAGACCTGTTATGATATAAACATATCATTCAGGGTAACACAATGCTAAGTAATTGTGCCCAAATCTTGCTTTTACTTAAATAAAAACACCTTTCAGCCTTTCTCCTAAATAGCACTTTGACCAGAAGTATTTAGATCTGGAAAAATTGAGTGATCTGAGTTTGAAGCCATTGTATTTGTCTCACTAACCCAAGGGGTTAGCAGTGAATAGAAAAGTGAGCAAGAAAAATGGAAAATTCACAAACTATACTTTTTAACTTCTTCTGGAAAATAAAAAGTTTATTATGCTCATATTTGTTGTAATAGAAAACCCATAATCCTGTTCCTGTCTCAGTACTTTTGCTTGGACAAAAGAGATGCCACTTTTTTAAACTCAATGTGATATCTATGAATAGTTGATGAGGAACATTCTATGGTGAACTGAAATAAATAAGACAAGGCTCTCATGCCATCCACAAACATAAAGTAATGCATTTCAAATGGAATGGCTTGTACTAATATGGCATATATATTTTGATGATATTATGAAAAAATTTAATACATTCAGAAAAAATGATAACCAAGCAATGTAAATATGTTCTTACTGGTATACAATGAATTAATTTTCTTCTGCTTTAATGAAAGATTTGTGTCAGTTTTTTTTTTCATATTTCTGAGCAATAATCCAAAAAACTTCAATTCGACCATATGTAATTCAACCAAATGCAATTCAACAAAATGCAACACTGATCTCTCAGTGTGTGATTTGCTGCCCAGCCCTACCCCCACTAAGAAAGAGAAATTTTTTTCAAAACAAAATGTCCATTATGACCCATGTCAATTCTAGGTTGTCACCTTTTCCAGGCAGCGTAGATCCTTGGGCCTGGATGGAATCCAATCATTCATAAATTATTTCATCAGAGACAAGCAATTTAAAACAGTGTTTCTCAGAATTGAATGGGAAAAATATATATATATTCTAAAGAAATTTTTCAAGTATTTCAAAATATTCCAAAATTACTTAAAGAATTGTTTAAATGGACCTCTAATGCTGAATTAAATTATTTTAGCTATATGTTTACAGAGACCCAAACATAAAACAAAACATAAACTGCTTATCTTTATAGATCAAATGAAAAACAAAACTGTAAAACAACATATACAACATTATTTTAACAGAATGGAGGATAATATTTTGCCAAAGGTAAAACACCACATGATAATGATTGGTAAAGCATGGAACTTTCAAATTTGCCATATATCAACTGTCATGCAAGTATGTGATTCTCTCATCACTTTTCTCCATTTGTATTCCTGTGGTATCCTTTGACTTTACATACCAAAGACAAACCTTTACACGTTAAATAGTTCTCTGAACATTTCTCATTTGCCTGTGGCAATTGAAATAATTCTATAGTATTTTGCATCAATGTGATTGAAAACAAAAATGCAAACTTCGGCACAAATTTCACTTGGAAATATTCTGTCATAAATTGATTATCCAGAAGATCCAGGGTATATTTATATTATTTTTAATATTAGCATTGAAATGAGAACCCGATCTCTAAAGATTATCATAGATAACTTGTGGATCCTCAAATCTGCAGACCCAAATGAAAACCAAAATTTACTAACTTAATGAAAGTGTTTGCTTTCTTCATAACCTGGTGAAATTCCCAACTGGTGTTGAAACACCATTGAAGCAAAGAAGTCTGGTTATATTGAGGTATAACTTTTTTCTTTATAAATCATTTGATTTTTTTTAATCACTATGTAGACAAAACCATAGTTCAGTCAGTTCATGACATATATCTCACAATTATGGCAAGACATATACTTTGTATCATCTGCATTCAAAAAGTCTGATATTAAGTGTTTGAATTATGAAATAGACTACTAACCTTTTATTTTCTCTAACTGCTTTGTCTCCTTTCTTCCAAGTGATGGTTGGTTTTGGAGAGCCTTGGGGTTTGCACTCTACGATGACTTCTTGGCCTTTAGTAATAATTATTGTTTTCTTCAGTTGATTCAGTGTAAAAGTGGGAGCTGAAGCTATGAAAAAGTAAAAGGTTAGTTCTACCACAAGCAATGACAATAACCTCTAATGGATGATTCACCAAGATTTGGCAACTTTATCTTTGGAATGCATTTCTAATAAAATCATAGGATATCTACACATGTAAAAGGCACTAACTTGAAATTTAATTTATTATTAATCAGTAGCTATCTTATTGGCTTTTCTTTCCAACAGCAGGTGATAGTTCCATACAATTGTGGGGCCCAGAGACAAAGGCTGTTTCAAAGAATGAGATGCTTTAATTATGATTATCAACTTTAATTGTGAAAGACTAATGAGCACTTTGGACAAAAGGTGAAGGGGCTGGACACAGAAGTCTATTTTGGGCTTGCTTTGGAAAAATGGAGGTTATCTGCATAGAAGGCAATCCTGTGTAGCCCATTTCCTATCTATGAGTTTTAATGCATATTTTATTTTAATAGTATACAAAATTTAATGTAGTTTTAAAAGAAATATATTTTTAAGAAATTGAATTATTTAAATTTCAATTAAAATTTTATTTCATTGTTTGCAATTATTCATCTAGGCCTGATCATTTTAAGACAGTTTTGATTAAACTTCCCAGGAAATTCCAGTAGGTAGCTGTGGTTGAGAATGCTGGACAAAAACAACACGTGACAGAGAGACAAAAACAAATTAAAAAAAAAGTCACCTTTGAATCTAAAAGATAAACTGGAAATATGCGTACAAGTTTACTGTATCTGAGACATTTATTTATGCCAATATGACAATTTTATGAATATTTCATAAGTTTTTTATGTCCATCACATATCAGTATAATGCATGGCACACAACATTAAAAGATATGTATGCAACACACACACAAAAGGTACCAATTGCCATGGATTAAAAAACTGAAAGAAAAGTTAAGGAATTTATAGGAAGATCACAGGTGATATTTTTGGTTGCCTACTGGGAATATACCTTATTAAACATAATTTTGAAAATATGTCTAGTGAATGAGAAAGGGACACATTTGAGAGTGTTTCTGGGTAAAACATTAACTAGGTGAAAGCTGAATCAGCTTTTTAATTCAGAAATGTTGGAGTATGAGCTGACAAGAAAGTACATTAATATTTGATTCGTTAGGATGTACGACATTGAAACGTGGATTCTTATATCTATTTTGGATGGATTTGTGATAATGTGAAGGAATTTCAAATGTAAACATTCTTAATTCTGTTTGATTTATGGTTTTTGATTTATCACATAGCTGATATGTGAATGGTGCATTTTCAGATTCCAGAGATCTTGGGTGTTTCTGTTAATGTTGTGCTTTGGGTCAGTGGAAAGTACAAAGCACACTTAGGCTCCTGCCCACGTTTGGGATATGGTGCGTTAAGATCATCTAAGTCTCTCTCTTTGTATTATAATCATCCCAGCACAAAAGCTTAGAAAATCATGAGAGTGGGAAAAAGTAAAATCTATTCCAGAAACTGAACCATGCTCAATCTGGGTAGCTTATTCCCCTGGACTGAATTTTTCTTGTATTAAAGAGTGAAATAGTGCTAGTGTTGTGGTTATATTCTCAAGAGTGTAACACTAGGAGCTTGCTGGCCTGGCCTCAGAAGGGCTTTCATCAACCTGTAAAGGTGACAACGGTTGATGACCCTTCAAGAGAGTGAGATTTACTTAGGAGTCCCACCTTGCAGGAACCACATACCTACTGGTAGGTAGCAGCTGCTTGGGAGAATATTAAGCACTGCTGTGTTGAAAACCTACATTCTGATTCCCTACCCTTAAAACATTCTTCCTTGAAAGTTAACATACTTTTCTTACATGATTTTTTTAATACCATAGAAAAGACATATTGTATAAACCTGTTAGGATTAAAAGTAAAATTAGAGAAAATCTTATAGAAAGTTATGGGACAAACTGTACACCATGTAAACTTGTCTCCTAAAGCTTAAAAAAATACATATCAGCAAGACATAGTATTTCTTTTCAAAACATAAAATAGGTTTTTACGATCACATCATAAACCTTCAGTATAGTAAGAATTACAGCATGAAAAGAAGCAACATTTTTTTCCTCTTTATTTACTTAGAAATTGCATACCTAGAATCTTCAGCTCAGCACTCCCATAAATGGCTCCATATTTATTTTCAGCCAAACACTGATACATTCCAGCATCTGATTGATTCACATTGTGGATCATCAATACTCCATTAACCATCTCAACCCTACTCTGTAATGGAATAAAAAAAATAGATATAGAAAGTGAATGAATCATAGAGATTTTGCAGTTACTCTCTGCTAGATCAAGACGAAAAAGCCTCTGATTAATACAGTTGAACATTATTTGACAACTTAGGAACACAAATCTACTGTTCATTATTCTAATATAATACCTTATGTAAAATACAACTATTTCTCAGTCAGAAAAGAAATTATAACTATATTTTCCTGTAGTTATACTTATGAGTTTTACTTTTGGTTATGTTTTTAAAATAAGCTGCTTTTGTTTGGTATACTTGTTAAGCTTATGAAATACAATCAGCCGATACTGCTTTTATTTGAATTCATTTTACAAAGGAGAAGCAGGAGTTCAAATGGTAGAAGGATTGAGACTGTATATACAAGGGATCAAGGTTAAATATAGGCCAGGTCATCACAAGAATCTCTTTACTATATTAATCCGGTCAGAAGTCTGCCTTTTCTCTCACTTCGCAACACAGTAACACAAATTTAAAAATTGCCCTGCAACTGGATTCTGCATAAAACTATTGGTCAGAAAATGTAAACTGATCAGATGAAACAATACAGAAGACAGAGGATTGAGCATTAGCAAACTGAGGTAAACTGAGGCCAAGAACACATTTCAAAAGCAAATTTTAAATTTAAAATGCTGTTAAGCAACCAGGTGTCTTATCTCCTTAATGTCAAACAAATCATTCTTTTAATTTTAGTGAGCAGTGCTTTGATTACCTATCAACGAAGGTGCCAAGAAATTTGACATCCTTTTAAAAATTAACCCATTCACTTAACAGACTATTATCTGCCAGTGGAATTCACTTTACTTGGATGTGGGAGTTGAAAATATAACTAGCACCGATCCCATCTCAAGGTTTATCTGATATCCCAAAGAGAATTCGAGAGAGACAGGCAATGAACGAGTATCTCAGGATTCCCACTCCCTCCCCCTCAGTTTTCCTTAACAGCTCTATTGTTCTTTTTTATTTCTGTCTGTCTTTTTGTGTAACTGTGTTCTGTTTTGGACTAACTGGTTTTAGAGTAAGGGAATATTGGAGCTGGATGGGACTCTGGGGATGATCTGATCCAGTCTCTTCATTTTACAAAAGAGCAAACCAAAGCCCAAAGAGGCAAATGTCAGTCAAGAG
The DNA here is from genome assembly GCF_028021215.1 of Eschrichtius robustus. NCBI lineage: Eukaryota > Metazoa > Chordata > Mammalia > Artiodactyla > Eschrichtiidae > Eschrichtius > Eschrichtius robustus. The sequence continues at coordinate 36,717,086 of NC_090834.1, forward strand.
ATCCTTTGGTAATGGCAGGACCTGGGCAGAAGCTGTGTTTGGAATTTCAAACTTTGTCTCTCTTTTGTCCATAAATAGTGAACTATTCCCTTTTTCCTCTCCTTCCTGGAAAGGCCACAACAAGGGAAAGAGCTGAAATTATAACAATTATTCTTATTTTAAATAGTAATCAATTTATTCTCAAATTCAGTAGGTATTAAGTTGTTTTGAGGACACTGGGAGGGGGGAGGGTAAACTGGGACGAAGTGAGAGAGTGGCATGGGAATATATACACTACTAAATGTAAAATAGATAGCTAGTGGGAAGCAGCTGCATAGCACAGGGAGATCATCTCAGTGTTTTGTGTCCACCTAGAGGGGTGGGATAGGGAGGGTGGGAGGGAGACGCAAGAAGGAGGAGATATGGGGATATATGTAAATGTATAGCTGATTCACTTTGTTATATAGCAGAAACTAACACACCATTGTAAAGCAATTATACTCCAATAAAGATGTTAAAAAATAAAAAATAAAATAAAAGCATGCAAGAGATTTACTAAAAATAAATTTGTCAATGTGTAGCAGGATGTTGTGAAGAACCTGCCTAGGACACAGAAGACTAGGATTCTCTTCCAGTCTCATCTCTTACTAGATATATGATCTTGGGCAAGTCACTTTACTTCTTGGAGATAACTCCATCATCTGCAAAGTGATAGCAATAAACTAGATGATGTCTAAAAGTCTGCTGGAAATGGCAATACGTCTATGATAATCATTGATATTTTTGAATGAATTTATAGGATAGAATAAAATTTAAAGAAGTGATATATTACTCAAAGAAGTAATGAGGCAATTAAAATAAAAAGAAAATTTTAACTATATATGTTATTTTTCTCATTCCAAATATAAGGGATACATAAGAAATGGCTTTCAATAAGACTAAAGGAAGATAGCTTGTCCTGTGTGAAATCCTTCTAAAATTACACTGGAACAGGCTAAGGTTACCAACAGTACCTGAAGCAAGAGGGGTACTCCATTCTTCAGCCAACGGTATGTGGGTCTGGGTTTTCCAGTTGCCTTACATTCCCATCGGAGAGGGCTCCCGCTGTCTAACTGAGTATCATTCAGTTTTGCTACCCAGTGTGGGTATGCTGTAAGAGTTTAAGCATTAAAGAAGGGTGATTTCATTTCTCAAATGCTTCACCAAGCTCAAAATTCATATGGAATATTCACAAATTCTTATGCATTAACATTTTTTATCAATTAACATAACTATTGGTGTTTGGAAGAAACACAGCATTACATTACACACAGAACTCTATTTCCTGTGCAAAAAAATATAGCAATGATAATGTTCTGATAATCTAAGTGAAGCAAATATTGTTGTTTTACCCACTTTACAGTAAGTGGCTAGACTCTCCCCATGGAGAGCACTGGAACGTTTAGTAAGAAGGCTTAGAAGTATCACTTCTTCCAAATACTAAAGCAGCTTTAGCATGGATTGAAGTAAGAAAACATGTCAGTTTATTGTATAACTGCTCTGCTTTTTCTTTTCTGATAGAACCTGAATAGCCTTGGAAAAATAATTTGTAAATTCAAATTTCATTTGATATAAAATTGTTCTATATTTACTAGCATTCTAGTGCATTATAAATATATATGTAAATATATAAGGTTTCAAAATTACAACAGAGAAAAATTTCTTTATCAGAAAGATAACATTGCAATTGTATGAAATCTGTAAGATATGGTTAAAGTGTCTTTCCTCCATTGTCAAATTTTTTTTAAGTTTGTACCTCTTAATCTCCCTCATCTATTTCTTTCATTCCTCCACCCCTCTCCCCTCTGGCAACCACCTGTTTGTTCTCTGTACCTATGACTCTGTTTCTGTTTTATGTCTGTTCATTTATTTTGTTTTTTGGATTCCACATATAAGTGAAATCATATGCTACTTGTCTTTCTATGACTTATTTCCCTTAGCATAATACCCTCTAGGTCTACCCTTGTTGTTGCAGATGGCAAGATTTCATTCTTTTTTTTTTAGGCTATTAGTCCATCATATATATATATATATATATATATATATATATATATATATATATATATGTATATATATAATCTCACATCATTTTTATCCATTAATCTATAAATGAGTACTTAGATTGCTTCCATATCTTGGCTATTGTAAATAATGCTGCAATAAACATAAGGGTGCATGTTTATTTTCAAATTATTGTTTTCATTTCTTTGAATAAATACCCAGGAGTGGAATTGTTGAATCATACGGTAGTTTTATTTTTTAATTTTTTGAGTAACTTCCATACCGTTTTCCATAGTGGCTACACCAATTTATATTCCCACCAACAGTGCATGAGGGTTCCCTTTTCTCCACATCTTTACCAACAATTATTTGTTGTTTTTTGATAATAGCCATTCTGACATGTCTGAGGTGATGCTCATTGTTGGTTTGATTTGCATTTCCCTGATGACTAGAGATGTTGAACATTTTTCATGTGTTTGTTGGCCATATGCATATCTTCTTTGAAAAAATGTCTATCAGGTCCTCTGCCCATTTTTTAACTGGGTTGTTTTTTTTTTTTTTTGATGTTGAGTTGTATGAGTTCTTTGTATATTTTGGTTTATAACTCCTTTTCAGATGTATCATTTGCAAATATCCTATTCAGTTGGCAGCTTTTTTGATAATTTCCTTTACTGTGCAAAGACTTTTTAGTTTAATTTAGTTCCATTTTTAAAATTGCTTTTGTTTCCCTTGCCTGAAGAGACTGATCCAAAAAAATATTGCTAAGACTTATGTCAAAGATCATACTGCCTATATTTTCTTCTAGGAGTTTTATGGTTCCAGGTCTTACATTTACGTCTTTAATTAATTTTGAGTTTATTTTTGTGTATGGTGTGATAAAATAGTCCAGTTGGATTCTTACTCATGTGGCTGTTCAATTTTTCCAACACCCTTTATTGAAGAGGATGTCTTTTCCTCATTTTGTATTCTTGCCTCCTTTGTCATAGATGAATTGACCATATACATGTGGGTTCACTTCTGGGCTCTCTATTCTGTTCCATTGATCTAGGTGTCTGTTTTTGTGCCAGTACTGTAGTGTTTTGATTACTGGAGCTGGGTAGTATAGTTTGAAATCAAGGATTGTGATACTGCCGGCTTGGTTCTTCTTTCTCAAGATTGTTTTTGCTATTCGGGGTCTTTTGTGTTTTCATACAAATTTTAGAATTATTTGTTCTAGTTCTGTAAAATACGCCTTTGATATTTTGATAGGGGTTTCATTGAATCTGTAGATTGCCTTGGGTAGTATGGCCATGTTAACAATATTAATTCTTTCAAACTTTGAGCATGTTATACTTTTCCATTTGTTTGTGTTCTGTTCAATTTCTTTCATCAGTGTCTTATAATGTTCCAAGTATAGGTCTTTTACATCCTTAGTTAGATTTATTCCTAGATATTTGACTCTTTTTGATGTGATGATAAATGGGATTGTTTTCATAATTTTTCTTTCTGATAGTTTGCAGTTAGTTTTTATTTAGAAATGCAACAGATTTCTGTATATTAATTTTGCATCTTGCAATTTTATTGAATTCATTGATGAGTTGTAATAGTTTTGGAGTGGTGTCTTTAGGATTTTATCTATAAAGTGTCCTGTCTTTTGCAAAGTTTTACTTCTTTTCCAATTTGGATTTCTTTTATTTCTTTTTCTTGTCTGATTGCTGTGGCTAGGACTTCCAACACTATTTTGAATTAAAATGGCAAGAGTAGGCATCTTTGTCCTGTTCCGGATCTGACAGAAAACACTTTTAGCTTTCCACATTGAGTATGGTGTTAGCTGTGGGATTTTCATATATAGCCTTTATAATGTTGAGGTATGTTCCCACCATACCCACTTTGTTGAGCTTTCATCATAAATGCATGTTGAATTTTGTCAAAAGCCTTTTCTATTGAGATGATCATTTGAGTTTTATTGTTTAATTTGTTAAGGTGGTATATCATATTGATTGATTTGTGGATATTGAACCATCCTTGCATCCCTGGGATAAGTCCCAGTGGATCATAGGGTATGATCCTTTTAATGTATTGTTGAATTCAATTTGCTAATTTTTTGTTGAAGATATGTATACCTATGTTCATCAATGATATTAGCCTAAAATTTTGTGTGTGTGTGTGATATCTTTGTCTGGTTTTGGTATCAGGGTGATATTGGCCTTGAAGCATTTCTTTCTCTGCAAATTTTTGGAATAGTTTGAGAAGGATAGATGTTAACTCTTCTTTAAATTTTTGATAGACTTCACATGTGAGGCCATCTGGTACTGGACTTTTGTTTTCTGTAAGCTTTCTTTTTTTTTTTTTTTTTAATTATTGATTCAATTTCATTACTGGAAATTTGTCTGTTCATATTTTCTATTTCTTCCTGATTCATTCTTGGGAGATTGTACATTTCCAGAAATTTATCCGTTTCTTCTACATTGTCCATTTTATTGGAATATAATTGTTCGTAGTAATCTCTTATGATCCTTTGTATTACTGTGGTGTTGGCTGTAACTTCTCTTTCATTTCTGATTTAATTTATATGGGCTCCTTTTTTTCTGGATGAGTCTAGCTAAAGGTCTATCAACTTTGTTTATCTTTTCAAAATACCAGCTCTTAGTTTCATTGATTTTTTAAAATTGTATTTTAGCCTGTATTTAATTTATTTCTGCCTCATTTGCTGCCTGGCCCTACCTCATTCAGTGGCTGCTGGCTTGCTGGAGTGAGTGCCTGGGTCCCAGCATGGCTGGCTTCATGGTCTGGTGACACAGGGCTCTCACTGACCCACTGGTTGGTGGAACTGTGTCTTGAGGTAGCTGGTTATGTGGCCCTGGGGGGTCCTGGGACTGGTGCCAGCCTGCTGATGGTAGGGGCTGGGTCCTGACCCAGCTGGCTGCCAGACCACTGGTGGGTGGGATAGCCCTTAAGGTACAGATTCTCTGGAATGCTTTCCTGAATCATCCCAGTAAAATGCAGTGGACCTTGTGCTCCCATAATCCTTTGCATATGCTTTCGTCATAGCAGATAGCATGCTCTGCCTTATGTGGGGTTTGCTTTTCATCTGATCTAGTGGACCAAGAGCTCCTTCAAATCTCTATTACTAGCATGTAGTGCAGTAATAGCCACTAAATAAACATTAGTTGAATCAATGAGTGAATGAACAAAATGTGCATGGCATAGTCAAGTTGTTTGGAGTGCTGAATTTCTAAAGGAGTTGTTACAAATAAGAAAAGGAAAACTGGTTGAATTCAGATATTAATGTTTCAAAATACTTTTTAAAGTCCCTGTGAAGAACATTAAGTTTTTTAGAAGAACTGATCTTGAGATACAGTGACAGTTATAGCTGCTGGCAGATTCAGTTGAATATGAAATTTGTTTAATTTCATATTGGAAACATCTGTATTTGCTTGTATCAGTGCTCTGCATTATAGATTTCCTCTGTTTTTTAGTGTCCTCGTCTGAGAAATAAGAATATTATCACTTACCCTTTTTGTATAATGTACATTATAAAAGCAAATATGAAAAGTAGTAAATATGAAAAGTACAATTTGTGATTCATAGAAGTAAAGATGAGATTGTACATATTTTTGAAGTAGATTTTCCCAATTTTACACATAACTTGTCTCTGAAATTTTTGGACAATATAAACACTTGTAGGCTGTGAAGTTTATTTATTATACAGATGCATTAATTTAGAGTAGGGGCAACAAAGTTTGTCTGTAAAGGACGAGATAGCAAATATTTGAGGCTTTGCAAGTCAGCTGATCTCAGTCTCAACGACTTAATTCTGCCTTAGCTATGCAAAAGTTGACCTAGGCAATATGTAAACAAAGGGGTGAGGCTGGGTTCCAATAAATTTTTACTTACAAGAAAAAAAGACAAGTAGGATTTGGTTCATGGGCATTAATTGTGACTTCTGATTCAGGCCAAGGGCAAGAATAAGTTAATAAAGGTTAAAAGATTTGTAACTTAGAAGATGGCTTTGGTGCTGGGAACTATCTCATTTTTGAGGTTATCAATTCTTTATGTTGTACAAAGAACCTTATAATTCCCCATTCATTTTTTATTTTAAAGCATTTCTGTGTGTAGGGTAATTTTACCTGATGCTTTGCCATGTAAAAGAAACATGATTATAAATTATTACTCATTTTTTAATGTAGCTAACAAGCACTATTTAGTTCAAATTAGTTTGTATTTTCAGTTTGACTCTTGGGACTAGAGCATCCATTTTTGCTGAAAACACTTACTGTATACTTGTAATTGTCCACGAAAGGAATTTTTTCCACGTGAGTTTTCAGCTCGGCACTCATATATGCCTGCATCATCCAGCTGCACATTGGGTATTTCCAGTACTGCCTGAGATTTACGCAGACGTGCTTTACCAGGAATATAACCATTAACCTTCATCCATGTGATTGTTGGAACTGGGCTACAATAAGGAGGGAAAATACCATTAATACACTTTCCACTATTAGGAACACAGATTCTGTTATCTGGTAATTTAAGCACTTAATAAGCTGAGTGCAATAAAGTGTCATCACAATTAAGGACCATGTGCTGGTTGATATACTTCACTTTCCATGTGGATCGTCTGGTAAGTAAATTACAAAGAGGATAGTTTCCTTTTCTTTCGTATTTCAGGAAAGCAATTCAGAGACTCTATTTTACACATATATGTATATTCATATATATATTATACTTTATTTTTTGTAACTGTAAATTTGTTTAAATGGAAAAAGTAACTTGGATAAATTACAAAATAATATATGCTTATTATAAAAGTTGAACAAAAGAGTCATGAAAAGTGAATTAAGTACTTTTTTTGCTCCCACCCCTTCAAGTATCTTTTTTCTGCAAAAAGAAATACAGTTAGCAAGTAATTTCCCACCTTGTCGTGTTGATGCATATATAAACACATATGATGAGCTATTTTATTAATAAAATATCAAATCCAAGACCAACTCCTGACTTATTCTGGCTAATAGCTGCATATTATTCCCTTGTATGGATGTATCAAAATTTAATCAACCATCCCCTATAGTTAGACATTCAGAATAGTCCCAACATTTTTCCTTTTTTTTTTTTTTTTTTTTGCTACTAAGAAATAATATTTCTATAAGCAACCTTGTACATGTATCATATACCATTGCTTTTTATTTTCTACAGCATTCACAAAAGTGGAATTGATAGATCAAAGGACTGTACATTTTTCTTTTTAATAAGTACTGCCAGATTGTTTTCCAATGATATAGTAGCAGTTTCCACACCTATAAGTAATATATGAGACTGTTTTCCCATATCTTTGCCACCACATTATGTGATCAATCTGTTTAATTTTTGTCAGCATTGAAAGGTTAAAAGTGACATTCTGTTAAAATTTCTCTGGACTCTAAGAAAGTTGAACATCTTTTCATAATTATATTGATGATTTGAATCTGCTTTTCTGTGAATTGTTTGATTATGTTATTTTTCAATTATTTCTTTCACTTTTCTACTTGCCTGTTCGCATTGTTTAATTTCTTAGAGTTCTTTGTGTATTAGGGCTATTATGACTTTGTTTCTCCGAAAAATTATTTCTCAGTGTATTGATAGTTTATGATGGTATCTGTGATACAATTTTATAAATATTTTTGGGAGAAACAAACATATTTGTAGTTTCCTTCATGACTTCTGAATTTTTGTTTGCTTGTAGAATTATCTGTAAACCCAAGTTTATGTCCATATTTCCTTCAGCGTTTCTGGTAGCATTTTTTAAAACTTATTTTTAAGCAGTTGGATCTTTAATCCATCTGGACTATATTCATGTTTTTGATGTGAAATAGGAAATGCAACTAATTATTTTAGCATCCTTAAAACTCCTTTTCCGACAATTTTTGGAATGTTGCCTTTGTTATATAATTGGTTCTCACATGCTTAAATCTGTTTTGGGCTTCACAGTTCTGTTCCACTAATTTATTTATTACTATCTATATTTAATGTACTTTATGCTCTGGACCCAGTCTGCTTTTTCAGTTCGATTTCTCACTACTTCCTTCCATATCTTCTGGCCCAGAAACACAACTTTGTGTGTTTCCAGTCATATCTGTTAAAATGCTATTAATTCTTTGAGACCCATTCTAAATGCCTCCTCTTCAGTAAAGCCTTTCCTTATTTGTGTAGTTGGCTGGGAATTTTTTTCTTTTAAACATCAAAGTGCTTGTGTATACTACTTGGATGTCTTGTAACATTTTACGATGGATTATAATTGCTGAATGTAGGATATTTTCCACTAATTTTCCTGACTGGCACAATAGCAATGTTCACTATTATAAACAATGCTATGATAAACACCCTGTTTATTTTTTAACACTTTTCTTACTTGTTTCTTAGGAATAAAATATAGAATTGAAATTGCTGTACTAGAGTTGACAATTTTTGCTTCAATATCCAGGAAAACTGAACCTTGCATTTTCAAATAACCCTTACATTGGCCTGATATATCATTATTTTAATGTGCAGAAGAATGGATTTGATATATTTTTAAATTTAAGATTTTTGCATCTATATTCAAAGGTGAGATTGTACTCATTAAGATTGTTGGTTTGCATGTGTGCATATTTGTTAGTGAGCTGGTGGTTGCTTTGTTTACAAGCTAGCATTGACAGATTTGGTATCATAGTGATGGGTGATAGCTTGGTAAACATGCCAGAATATTCCTATCTCTTATTCTGATAGCTTAAATAGTAGAGAAATTATATGTTCCTTAGAAAACTGATAGGACTCTCACAAAAATTCACCTGCACCTGCCACCATCAGTAGAGTTAGTTTTTTGAAAGTGTTTTCAATTTCTTCCATGTTTTCTTTAATTATTTGTATATAAATTTTTGCTTGTGTCAACTTTGGCAATTCATGTTTCCCTAGAAAATCAAGCATTTCATCCATAATTTCAATGTTTTAGCAGTGAGTTGTATAAATGCTAATTGTTTAAAGGTTTAAAAAATTCTTCCATCATGCGTGGTCACACCTTTTAGTAGTAGTTAAGCCTGTATTCTACATCCAGACTTCCCAGGATAAAAATAGTTCTACAACTACAATTTTTTTTTTTAAATAGATCTTTATTGGAGTATAATTGCTTCACAATCCTGTGTTAGTTTCTGTTGCACAACAAAGCAAATCAGCCATATGCATACACATGTCCCCATATCCCTCCCCATTGAGCCTCCCTCCCATCCTCCGCATCCCACCCCCTAGGTCATGGCAAAGCACCGAGCCGATCTCCCTGTGCTATGCTGCTGCTTCCCAGTAGCTAACTATTTTACAATCCGTAGTGTTTATATGTCGATGGTACTCTCACTTCATCCCAGCTTCACCCTCCCACCCCATGTCATCAAGCCCATTCTCTATGTCTACCTCTTTATTCCTGTCCTGGAACTAGGTTCATCAGTACCATTTTTTTTTTTTTTAATTTAGATTCCATATATATGTGTTAGCACACAGTATTTGTTTTTCTCTTTCTGACTTACTTCACTCTGTATGACAGACTCTAGGTCCATCCACATCACTACAAATTACTCAGTTTTGTTTCTTTTTATGGCTGAGTAATATTCCATTGTATATATGTGCCACATCTTCTTTATCCATTCATCTGTTGATGGACATTTAGGTTGGTTCCATGTCCTGGTTATTGTAAATAGTGCTGCAATGAACATTGTGGTGCATACCTCTTTTTGAATTATGGTTTTCTCAGGGTATATGCCAAGTAGTGGGATTTCTGGGTCATATGATAGTTCTATTTTTAGTTTTTTAAGGAACCTCCATACTGTTTTCCATCGTGGTTGTATCAATTTACATTCCCACCAACAGTGTAGGAGGGGTCCCTTTTCACCATTCCCTTTCTAGCATTTATTGTTTCTAGCTTTTTTGATAATGGCCATTCTGACCAGCGTGAGGTGATACTTCATTGTAGTTTTGATTTGCATGCAACTACAAGTTTTTTAATATCTCATTTCATTTCTTCAGTTACCCCAAGTGTAAAATATGGTAGAAATAATAACACATAGTTCAGCGGGTAATTATAAACATTTAATGATTTAAATTACTACCTGGCACAGAGCAAGTAGGTGAAAAAAAAATGTTTGCAATAATATGGTGATAATATTTGTATCTTCTTTACAATTTTAATGGTATGAGTATGTGCTTTCTCAATCTTCCCCTCCCCTTTTTAGCATTCTGTGTTGGTTAGGGGCATGATATACCAGGGGATACAATAAAATTCAAACACAAAGATGCTATGTAACCTTAAGAAAGTTATCTAAGTTCTATGACCTGGTTTCCCCAACTGTAAAACGAGAGTATTTATTTGTTCCTTCAGAATGCAAATATCTTGAGGGCAGAGGCATCATTTCTCTTGTTCAGCAGTATGTCCACAGTGTCTCATAGAGTGCTGGACACATAGTTGGTACTTAATAAATGTTTATGAAGTAAATTAATGAATGAGTCTCATAACATGACTTTGAGCATTAAGTGAGCTAAGTTCTTATAAACTGCTTAGCAAAATACATTGCAAGTAGTGAGTACCCAATAAATGTTAGTGACAATGATTAGTTTTGTCAAAAGTTTGTTTCTTTTACAGGTCTTTAAAAAATTTTTTTGAATTTTTAATTTTTGGTGTGTGTTTTAGAGTTTCTATTTTTTATTTCCTTATTCCTGCTTCTTGATTAGCACATTTATTATTATACTCTAATTTTTTAGCTGGAGGTGCAATATAGTTATTTTTTACAGTTAATAATAAAAATATGACTGCTTTTACCTCTGATATCAGAGGTAACCACATGCCATATATTTTGACATGTAGAAATAGTGACTTGTAGTTTCTGCTTTTTGGAACTTGTTAAATTAATCTTGGTAGCTAAATATAGAATGAATTATTGTGAAAGTTATATGTCCTTTGGAAAAAAAAGGTATATTTTATTTTTGATAAAAGTTTTAAAATTAGCTTTTAGATAGTTTTTGTTAATTGTTTAATTCAAGTATTATTTATTGAATAATTTTCAATGAGGTTATCAGTACATGGAATTGAGTGGAAGCAAACAAGTCAGAAGCCAATTAGATTTTGAGATGACTACATTGCCAAAGAAACCAAGTGTCTCAGTTTAAAACAGCAACAAATCTTTGAGCATTTGAGCCTTAAAACAAATTTTAAGCTTCCAAATGTAGATCAATAGGAATTTGAGCTACAAAATCTGTACAGCCCCCAAGGAGGGAACACTCCTCAATACACATTTCAACTGTGGCCATGAAATAAAACAAAAAAGAAAAATGTCAGAGAGGGAAGTCAAGATACCCTGGAGGACAGACAAGGTAATTTCTTACAGAGTAATATCAGTATCTAATTAAGAACCCTCTCATCCTGGGAGAGATTAACCAAGATGGCAGAGTAGAAGGACGTGCTCTCACTCCCTCTTGCGAGAACACCAGAATCACAACTAGCTCCTGGACAATCATCAACAGGAAGACACTGGAACTCACCAAAAAAGATACCCCACATCCAAAGACAAAGGAGAAGCCACAATGAGATGGTAGGAGGGGCGCAAACAGAGTAAAATCAAATCCCATAACTGCTGGGTGGGTGACACAGACTGGCGAACACTTATACCACAGAAGTATACCCACTGGAGTGAAGGTTTTGAGCCCCACATCAGGCTTCCCAAACTGGGGGTCTGGCAACGGGAGGAGGAATTCCTAGAGAATCAGACTTTGAAGCCTAGTGGGAATTGATTGCAGGACTCCGACAGGACTGGGGGAAACAGAGACCCCACTCTTGGAGGGCGCACACGGAATAGTGTGCACATTGGGACCCAGGGGAAGGAACCTGGGGGAGACTGAACCAGACCTACCTGCTAGTGTTGGAAGGTCTCCTGCAGAGGCAGTGGGTGGCTCTGTTTCACCATGGGGACAAGGACACAGGCAGCAGAAGTTCTGGGAAGTACTCCTTGGCGTGAGCCCTCCTAGAGTCTGTCATTAGCCCCACCAAAGAGCCCAGGTAGGCTCTAGTGTTGGGTTGCCTCAGGCAAAACAACCAACAGGGAGGAAACACAGCCCCACCCATCAACAGTCAAGTGGATTAAAGTTTTACTGAGCTCTGAACACCACAGCAACAGTCAGCTCTACGCACCACCAGAGCCTCCCATCAAATCTCTTACATAGCCTCAAACACCAGAGGGCAGCCAGCAGAAGCAAGAAAAACTACAATCCTGCAGCCTGTGGAACAAAAACCACATTCACAGAAACATAGGCAAGATGAAAAGGCAGAGGGCTATATACCAGATGAAGGAACAAGATAAAACCCCAGAAAAACAATTAAATGAAGTGGAGATAGGCAACCTTCCAGAAAAAGAATTCAGAATAATGTTAGTGAAGATGATCCAAGAACTTGGACTACGAAAGGAGGCAAAGATCGAGAAGATGGAAGAAATGTTTAACAAAGACCTAGAAGAATTAAAGAACAAACAAACAGATGAAAAATACAATAACTGAAATGAAAACTACACTAGAAGGAATCAATAGCAGAATAACTGAGGCAGAAGAACGGATAAGTGACCTGGAAGACAGAATGGTGGAATTCACTGCTGCGGAACAGACTAAAGAAAAAAGAATGAAAAGAAATGAAGACAGCCTAAGAGACCTCTGGGACAACATTAAATGCAACAACATTCACATTATAGGGGTCCCAGAGGAGAAGAGAGAGAGAAAGGACCAGAGAAAATATTTGAAGAGATTATAGTCGAAAACTTCCCTAACATGGGAAAGGAAATAGCCACCCAAGTCCAGGAAGCGCAGAGAGTCCCATACAGGATAAACCCAAGGAGAAACACGCCAAGACACATAGTAAGCGAAGTGACAAAAATTAAAGACAAAGAAAAATTATTGAAAGTAGCAAGGGAAAAACGACAAATAACATACAAGGGAACTCCCATAAGGTTAACAGCTGATTTTCAGCAGAAACTCTACAAGCCAGAAGGGAGTGGCATGATATACTTAAAGTGATGAAAGGGAAGAATCTACAACCAAGATTACTCTACCTCGCAAGGATCTCATTTAGTTTTGATGGAGAAATCAAAAGCTTTACAGACAAGCAAAAGCTAAGAGAAATCAGCACCACCACACCAGCTCTACAACAATTGATAAAGGAACTTCTCTAAGTGGGAAACACAAGAGAAGAAAGGGACCTACAAAAACAAACCAAAAACAATTAAGAAAATGGTCACAGGAACATACATATCGATAATTACCTTAAACGTAAATGGATTAAATGCTCCAACCAAAAGACACAGGCTTGCTGAATGGGTACAAAAACAAGACCCATATATATGCTGTCTACAAGAGACCTACTTCAGACCTAGGGACACATACAGACTGAAAGTGAGGGGATAGAAAAAGATATTCCATGCAAATGGAAATCAAAAGAATGCTGGAGTAGCTATACACATATCAGATAAAATAGAATTTAAAATAAAGAGTGTTACAAGAGACAAGGAAGGACACTAGATAATGAGGGATCAATCCAAGAAGAAGATATAACAATTATAAATATATATGCACCCAACATAGGAGCACCTCAATACATAAGGCAACTGCTAACAGCTATAAAAGAGGAAATCGACAGTAACACAATAATAGTGGGGCACTTTAACACCTCACTTACACCAATGGACAGATCCTCCAAAATGAAAATAAATAAGGAAACAGAAGCTTTAAATGACACAATAGACCAGATAGATTTGATTGCTATTTATAGGACATTCCATCCAAAAACAGCAGATTACACTTTCTTCTCAAGTTCACATGGAACATTCTCCAGGATAGATCACATCTTGGGTCACAAATCAAGCCTCAATAAATTTAAGAAAATTGAAATCATATAAAGCATCTTTTCTGACCACAATTCTATGAGATTAGAAATGAATTACAGGGAAAAAAAACGTGAAAAGCAAAAACACATGGAGGCTAAACAATACGTTACTAAATAACCAAAAGGTCACTGAAGAAATCAAAGAGGAAATCAAAAAATACCTAGAGACAAATGACAATGAAAACACGACGATCCAAAACCTGTGGGATTCAGCAAAAGCAGTTCTAAGAGGGAAGTTTATAGCTATACAAGGCAACCTAAAGAAAGAAGAAAAATCTCAAGTAAACAATCTAACCTTACACCTAAAGGAACTAGAGAAAGAAGAACAAACAAAACCCAAAGTTAGCAGAAGGAAAGAAATCATAAAGATCAGAGTGGAAATAAATGGAATAGAAACAAACAAAGCAATAGCAAAGATCAATAAAACTAAAAGCTGGTTCTTTGCGAAGATAAACAAAATTGATAAGCCATTAGCCAGACTCATCAAGAAAAAGAGGGAGAGGACTCAAATCAATAAAATTAGAAATGAAAAAGGAGAAGTTCTAATGGACACCACAGAAATACAAAGCATCCTAAATACTACTACAAGCAACTCTATGCCGATAAAATGGACAATGTGGAAGAAATGGATAAATCCTTAGAAAGGTATAACCTTCCAAGACTGAAGCAGGAAGAAGCAGAAAATATGAACAGAGCAATCACAAGTAATGAAATTGAAACTGTGATTAAAAATCTTCCAACAAACAAAAGTCCAGGACCAGATGGCTTCACAGGTGAATTCTATCAAACATTTAGAGAAGAGCTAACACCCATCCTTCTCAAACTCTTCCAAAAAATTGCAGAGGAAGGAACACTCCCAAACTCATTCTATGAGGCCACCATCACCGTGATACCAAAACCAGACAAAGATACTACAAAAAAAGAAAATTACAGACCAACATCACTGATGAATATAGATGCAAAAATCCTCAACAAAATACTAGCAAACAGAATCCAACAACACATTAAACGCATCATACACCATGATCAAGTGAGATTTATCCCAGGGATGCAAGGATTCTTCAATATATGCAAATCAATCAATGTGATACACCATATTAACAAAATGAAGAATAAAAACCATATGATCATCTCAATAGATGCAGAAAAAGCTTTTAACAAAATTCAACACCCATTTATGATAAAAACTCTGCAGAAAGTGGGCATAGAGGGAAACTACCTCAACATAATAAAGGCCATATACGACAAACCCACAGCAAACATCATTCTCAATGGTGAAAAACTGAAAGCATTTCCTCTGAGATCAGGAATGAAACAAGGACGTCCACTCTCACCACTATTATTCAACATAGTTTTGGAAGTCCTAGCCATGGCAATCAGAGAAGAAAAAGAAATAAAAGGAATACAAATTGGAAAAGAAGAAGTAAAATTGTCACCGTTTGCAGATGACATGATACTATACATAGAGAAAGCTATAAATGCCACCAGAAAACTACCAGAGCTGATCAATGAATTTGGTAAAGTTGCAGGATACAAAATTAATGCACAGAAATCTCTTGCATTCCTATATACTAACGATGAAAAATCTGAAAGAGAAATTATGGAAACACTCCCATTTACCATTGCAACAAAAAGAATAATATACCTAGGAATAAACCTACCTAGGGAGACAAAAGACCTGTATGCAGAAAACTATAAGGCACTGATGAAAGAAATTAAAGATGATACCAACAGATGGAGAGATATATCATGTTCTTGGATGGGAAGAATCAATATTGTGAAAATGACTATACTACCCAAAGCAATCTACAGATTCAATACAATCCCTATCAAATTACCAATGGCATTTTTTACGGAACTAGAACAAATCATCTTAAAATTTGTATGGAGACACAAAAGACCCCGAATACCCAAAGCAGTCTTGAGGGAAAAAAAACGGAGCTGGAGGAATCAGACTCCCTGACTTCAGACTATACTACAAAGCTACAGTAATCAAGACAATATGGTACTGGCACAAAAACAGAAACATAGATCAATGGAACAAGATAGAAAGCCCAGAGATAAACCCACACACCTATGGTCAACTAATCTATGACAAAGGAGGCAAAGATATACAATGGAGAAAAGACAGTCTCTTCAATAAGTGGTGCTGGGAAAACTGGACAGCTACATGTAAAAGAATGAAATTAGAATACTCCCTAACACCATACACAAAAATAAACTCAAAATGGATTTGAGACCTAAATGTAAGACCGGACACTATAAAACTCTTAGAGGAAAACATCGGAAGAACACTCTTTGACATAAATCACAGCAAGATCTTTTTTGATCCACCTCCTGGAGTAATGGAAATAAAAACAAAAATAAACAAATGGGACCTAATGAAACTTAAAAGCTTTTGCACAGCAAAGGAAACCATAAACAAGACAACCCTCAGAATGGGAGAGAATATTTGCAAACGAATCAACGGACAAAGGATTAATATCCAAAATATATAAACAGCTTATGCAGCTCAATATTAAAGAAACAAACAACCCAATCCAAAAATGGGCAGAAGACCTAAATAGACATTTCTCCAAAGAAGACATATAGACGGACAAGAAGCACATGAAAAGATGCTCAACATCACTAGTTATTAGAGAAATGCAAATCAAAGCTACAATGAGGTATCACCTCACACCAGTTAGAATGGGCATCATCAGAAAATCTACAAACAAAAAATGCTGGAGAGGGTGTGGAGAAAAGGGAACCGTCTTGCACTGTTGGTGGGAATGTAAACTGATACAGCCACTATGGAGAACAATATGGAGGTTCCTTAAAAAACTAAAAAATAGAATTACCATATGATCCAGCAATCCCACTACTGGGCATATACCCAGAGAAAAACGTAATTCAAAAAGACACATGCACCGCAATGTTCATTGCAGCACTATTTACAATAGCCAGGTCATGGAAGCAACCTAAATGCCCATCGACAGACGAATGGATAAAGAAGAAGTGGTACATATATACAGTGGAATATTACTCAGCCATAAAAAGGAACGAAATTGGGTCATTTGTTGAGACGTGGATGGATCTAGAGACTGTCATACAGAGTGAAGTAAGTCAGAAAGAGAAAAACAAATACCGTATATTAACGCATGTATGTGGAACCTAGAAAAATGGTACAGATGAACCATTTTGCAGGGCAGAAGTTGAGACATAGATGTAGAGAACAAACGTATGGACACCAAGGGGGGGGCAAAAACCGCAGTGGGGTGGGGATGGTGGTGTGCTGAATTGGGAGATTGGGATTGACATGTATACGATGACGTGTATAAAATTGATGACTGATTAAAAAAAAAAAAACAACAAAGAACTGTCTCATTCTTCCCACACACACAAGAGAGAAAAGCTTTACAATGAATGATCTTAGAGGAGAATTTCGTATTTGTGATGGACCAGTGAGTAGTTTGGGGCTCCTGTTCTTCTCTTTTCTGTGTGGAATATTTTTTCTGTGGATAATGAACTTCTCTTTTAAGTACCTATGTTACAGAATCAAGATGATCCATATCTAGACCTGATGGAGATCTGGAAATCTTGGACTTCAGTGGATGCAGAGGCCAGATGAGATTTGGTTTGTCTCCCTTGGGAAAAGGAACGAGTGCATTCAATGTGTTTGAAGAACCAAAATATTCCTTAGAAGAATAGATTAACTAAGTGTTCCAAAACCACATTTTCCCTTTTCCCTGGACACATAATTACGCCTCATTTTTCCAGCATCCCTTAGGTAGGGGCCTGGGATTGAGTTCTGGTCAATAGAATACGGAAAGAACAATGTACCAAACGTGATCCAGGAATGAATTTTCCACATGATCCCCCATTTTCACTTTTCCTGGGTCTGCTGGATAGATGTTAATGTCAATGGTAACTCTTGCAGAAATAGGTACATATAAAATGCTTTTATGTCTTTGTTGTAGGGAGGAATTAACTTTTAAAGCAACATATAAAACATTGCTACCCATAAAAATATTGATACATTTGACTGCATTAATATTAACAATTTCTTTTTATTAAAAGAACACACCTGGGGAGGAGTTACTTGCCAAACAAATAACTGACAAAGCCTACAGATTGAATAAAGAACTCTTACAAATGCATAAGAAAACAACTCATAAAAATGAGAAAAAGACAAAAGAAAAAAACATAAATTATCAAGAAACATATGACAGCACATTGAATCTCATTAATAATCAGGAAAATGAAGATTTAGATTACAATGAAATTTTATTTCATGCCTAACAGATTTGCAAAATGTAGTACTTTGAAAAACCTGGTAATTGTAGACATGGATGTCAATCAATAAGAAGTCTTATACACATGGTAGGGTTTTACGTTTGTACAACAACTTTGGAAAACTATTGGAATCAACTTACACGTGAGAATAATTACATATTCTATGATCTGGAAGATCACTAATGAGATGGAATGGAATTACTAATTACAATCCCCAGAGAAACTCTTGCACATGTCCACAAAGAATAATGTACACTATTTTTATAGTGGTATTTACAAATAAACCTTTTTTAAGATATAATTTACCAAAAATAAAATAAATCTATTTAAGGGTACAGTTTGAAGAGTCTTGACAAATGTACATGCCTATTCAACCATCACCTTAATTAGGTTAATCAGGATATAGAATATTTCTTTCACCCCCCAGAAGTTTCCTCATGCCCCTTCCCTATCACCCTCACCCTTGTCCCAGGTGATCAATTATCTGACTTCCATAATTTAAGATTACTTTGTCTTTTTTAGTCTGTAATGTAACTTGAATCATACAGTCTGTACCATTTTTAGTCTGGCTTTTTCTCTCAACATAAGATTTGTGAGATTAATCTATGTTGTTGTGTGGGTCAATAGGTCATTTCTTTTAATGGTTGAGTAGTATTTTAATACATGGATAAGCCACAATTTGTTTACCCAGTCTTGACTATTGGACATTTGGGTTGTTTTCCATTTTAAACGATTATGAATAAAAACACTTTGTACATTCATGTACAAGTTTTAGGTGGACACATTTTTATGTCTCTTGGGTAAGTAACTAGGAGTAGAATTTCTAGGTTATATGATAAGGTAAGTGTTTAACTGTATAAAAAACTGCCAGACTATTTGCCATAATAACTATATAATTTTATACTTCCACCAGAAATGTGTAAAATTTCCAGCTGTTTTACATCCTTGAAAAATACTTGGTATTGTCAATCTTTTAAATTTTATTCAGTATGAATATCCACATGTTGCAGTACTATTTGCTCAAAATAGTACTCTTTCCCCATTGAATTACTTGGCATTTTTGTGACAAACTAATCTTATATGTGTGGGTCTATTTATGGACTCTCTTCTGTTCCCTTAATCTGTAAACCTGTCTTATGCCAGTTCCTCACTTTCCTGATTACTACTGCTTTTAGAGAAAATCTTGAAATCAAGTGTGTTAAGTCTTTTATGTTCATTCTTTTTTTACCAAATTGTTGTGGCTATTCTATATTCTTTGAATTGTAATGTAAATTTTAAAAGGAGCTTGCTAATTTAAGTTTCCTGGGATTTTGACTGAATTATGTTGAACTCGTATGTGAATTTGGGGAGATTGACATCTGAACACTACCGAGTGTTGTAATCCATAAACATGGTATATCTCCTCAGTTATTTAGATATTCTTTCATTTCTCTCAGCAATATTATGTGATTTCTCAGTGTACAAGTCGTGTGTATATTTTGTATAGTTTATCCCTAAATACTAACTTTAGTAATTTTTGGTTGATTCTCAATATAGTACCCATACATATCTACAGCATCTGCAGAGACTGTTTTACTTCTTCCTTTCCTATCTCTAAGACATTTTATTTATTTTTATGGCTTATTGTGCTATCTAGGATCCATCCCCATTGAATGTCGAACATAACTAGTTAGAGAAAAAAAAGAAAGAGAAAAAAAGAAAGGAAGACATTTTAGTTTTTACCATTTAGTGTGATGTTGAATATATATATATATTTTTTGTAGATACCCTTTTTCTGGCTGAGGAAGCTTCCCTCTAATCCTACATTGTTAAGCGTTTCATTAAGTATGTTGAATTTTGTCATATGCTTTTTCTGCACTAACAAACATGAATGTAAGATTATCCTCTTTTATTTTATTCATGTGACAATTTGCATTAATTGATTTTTTAAAATTTTTATTTATTTATTTATTTATGGTTGCATTGGGTCTTCGTTGCTGCGTGCGGGCTTTCCCTAGTTGTGGCGAGCAGGGGCTACTCGTCATTGTGGTTCGCGGGTTTCTCATTGTAGTGGCTTCTCTTGTTGCAGAGCACGGGCTCTAGGTGTGCGGGCTTCAGTAGTTGTGGCTCACGGGCTCTAGAGTACAGGCTCAGTTAGTTGTGGCACACGGGCTTAGTTGCTCCACGGCATGTGGGATCTTCCCAGACCAGGGCTCGAACCCATGTCCCCTACATTGGCAGGTGGATTCTTTATCACTGCACCACCAAAGAAGCCCACATTAATTGATTCTTAAAAGTTAAACCATTTCTGTATTCCTGAGGTAAACCTCACTTGGCCATGTGGTACCATTTCTTCCTTATGTGCCTGACAAAATACATCAGTGAAGCTATCCTATTCTAAAGTTTTTGCAGTGGGGAGGTTTTAAATTACAAATTCAATTTCATTAATAGATATGGGATAATTCAGCTTTTTCTATTTCTTTTTGTGCCAATTATGCAAATTATGTCTTTTAAGGAGTTTATTTAGTTTAATTGTAAAATTAAATGTTAAACATTCCCTTCCTGTCATTTAATGTTTTAGAGTAGAGATATAGTGATGTTTCCTCTTTCCTACTTGATATTGATAATTTGAATTTTATCTCCTCTTTTTTATGTTTATCAATTGTATTGACATTTTCTATAAGAACAGCTTTGTATTTCATTTTTTCCCATTGTCTGTCCATATTCAATTTCATGGATTTCTGCTATTTAATCTTTCTTTCCTTGTATTAATTTTGATTTTAAATTGATTGACATTTCTAATTGTTTAAGGTGGAAGTTTAGACCATTGCTTTTCAAATTTTCCCTTTTTTAAATATATAAATTTACACTTAAGCATTACATTAACTATATCACACACTGTGTTTTCATTATTATTCAGTTCAAAATATTTTCTAATTTCCCCTGTGATTTCTTCTTTGACAATTTGGCTATTTAGTTGTGTTCTTTTGAATTTCCAAATATTTTGGTGACTTTTCAAGTATCCTTTTGTTATTGATGTACAGTTTAATTTTGTTTCAGTTAAAGATTCCACATATACACGATATCACATGATATTTGTCTTTTTGTGTCTGATTTACTTCACTCAGTATGACATGATATCACTTATATGTGGAATCTAAAAAAAAAAAAAGGGTGCAAATGAACTTATTTACAAAACAGAAGTAGAGTCACATATGTAGAAAACAAACTTATGGTTACCACAGGATAAGCGGGGGAAGGATAAATTGGGAGACTGGGGCTGACATAAACACACTACTATATATAAAGTAGATAACTAATAAGAACCTACTGTATAGCACAGGGAACTCTACTCAATACTCTGTAATGGCCTATAAGGGAAAAGAATCTAAATAAAGAGTGTATATATGTAAACGTATAACTGATTCACTTTGCGGTACACCTGAAACTAACACAAAATTATAAATCAATTATATTCCAATAAAAATTTTTAAAAAAAGAATATACCTTCTAAATTTTCAGTCCTGTAATAAGGAGTGATACTTCTCTTATGGTCTACCATATAGTTAATCTTTGTGAATGTTCCATGAGTAGACTTTTTAAGTGTGTTCTGTAGTTAGTGGCTGTAGTGTTCTTTAAATATAAATTATGTCAAGTTGGCTAATAATTGTATTCAAGTCTTCTGTACTTTACTGATTTTTGTCTTTTTGTTCTTGTAATTGATAAATTACTGGAGAAGAATGTTACTTTATTGATTTTCCATCCTGGTATTCTTGTAATTTATAAGTTACTGGAGAAGAGTGTTAAAATTTCCAATTATAATTGGGGATTTGTCAATTTCTTCTTTAATATCAAATTTTCCTTCATATATTTTAAAGCTTTGTTATTAGGTGCATATACATTTTAGATTTCTAATATCATCTTGAGAAATTAATCTTTTTATTATTATGAAGAGTCTATCTTCATATTAGGTAACATTCCTAGTGCTAAATATACTACCTGATATTAAGATAGTAACTTTAACTTTCTTATGAGTAATGTTTATATCTTTTTTATCCTCTTGCTTTCAACATATATATTCTTGATAAATGATAGATAGATAGATAGATAAATGTACACACACATTTAAAATGGGATTCTTGCAGATAGTATATTATGGTATAATAGGGTCTTGCTTTTTCATCCAGTTTGACAATGTCCACCTTTGGTGTGTTTTAGTGAATTTACATTTAATACAATTATCTATGGTTGGGTTTTAAGTCTGGTTTTCTTTCTACTCCATCAGTTTTTTGTTCCTTTTTAGACCTCTTTCTTTGCCTTATTTTCCTTTAATGACTATTTTTTTTTTTTTAGTATTTCATTAAGGCCCTCTATTGATTCATTAGCTATAGCCCTTTGTTCTTTTTATGTATGTATTGTTGCTCTAAAGCTTGGAATATGTATCTGACAATATTATGCTCACTTGTCTCCCTTCTCCTATTTTGTGCCATTTTTATCATATACATTATTTCTACATACTTTATAAACCCTCCACCACATTGCTATTATTTTTACTTTAGAGAAAAAAGTAGAAATTAGAAATTTTAGAAATTAAAAAGAGCAAATACATTTTCTATTTACACACACTAAAAAAGAAAAAAGTGATTTCTAGCTTTTCATTCATTTGTGGGGATTGGAATTTCCAAATAATATTAGTTTTCCTTCAGCCTAAAAAACATCCTTTAGCATTTCTTATAATGCTGTCTACTACAACAAATTATTCAGGATTTGTGTTTTTGTTTGTTTTGTTTTGTTTTTGCTTGACCATGGTTTTATTTTGCTTTCATGTTTGAAGAATATTTTCACTGGAAAAATAATTCTGGGTAGACTATCTTTAAATTTTTTCTTTTAATCATTTTTTTACCAATTAGATTATGGTGTGCCTTATACTGTTTGCATTTCATTGAGCTTTGGAGATCTGTGGAGTTATGTTTTTCAATAATGTGATAACTTTTGACCATAATCTTCAAATATTTTTATGCCTATCCCTATCTTCTGGGACTAAACTTCCATATATATTAGATAACTTAATGATTGTTCCATAGATTTCTTAGGCATAATTCAATATTTTTCTCTATATATTTTATATAGTTTCTATTGCTCTATCTTCAAGTTCATTCATCTATTCTTCTGCAGTGTCTAACCTGATATTAAGCCAAACAAGTAAATTTTTAAATTTAGTCATTAATATATTTGTAAGAGCTGTTTTAAATAAAGCACAGATATTTCTGTGTGTTTTTTGACTGATTTTCTCCTGTTTATAGTTCATTTTTTTGCTTCTTCATAATTCTAGCAATATTTGTTATATCCTATACATTGTCAGGTACCTGATTTTTTAAATTTGTCCCTTAACAATTGGTAGATTTTGTTCTGACATGCAAATTTACTTGTAGCTCAGCTTAATCCTTCTGAGGATTGTTTGTAATCTTTGTTAGGATGTGTTCAAAGTAGTCTTTATTTTAGGACTAGGTTAACCCTTGTCCTAAGGCCTGGTCTTTTTTAGGTTCTCTGGTGAATTAACCATTTGTTCATAAAATTTTATCACTCTGATTGGTTGGGGTTTTCATTTCGTTTGACTCTGTGCAATATCCAATATGTTTTCACCTTCCTGGTGGTATTTCTTCTCCAGTAGTTTTTCTTAGGGTGTGAAGTCTCACTCTATACATACACTGCTTATTATTTGGTCAAGTACTCAATGATATCCCATGTAGATTTGAACAAATCATCCTCTGTGTTGCTTTCCCTTTCTGTTATCCTGCCTTATATATTTCAGTCACCTCAGCCTCTCTGCTACCCTTTCTCTGTCTTTTCAGCTCACTGAGACTGTTGTGCTCTTCTTGGGTTCTTCCTCCCTAGGTCAGTTTGCAGTAAATGTTTCCTGGCAGAAAGCTGGAATGATACACATTAGTTTTCTATTTATTAGACAAAGTAAATAAACTACAAATACCCTCAACAAAGGTTGTGGAAACAAAAGGAAGTCATGAATGATTACATATATTATAATATGAATTTAGCAATATTTTAAAATGAAGAAAAGATAAAGAATATTTTGATATATATCCACATGTCATAAGACAATTTTGTCAAAGCAAATCACAAGGATGATAAACAGGCAGTTGGTTCCTCATGGGGAAAGGCAAGTGGGATTGGTAAAGACCACACAATGACTTCAAGATTATTGTTACTCTTGGTACTGTTTTGATTCTTAAGTTTGTTGCAGGGTTCTTAAGAATTCTTTTATATTAAAGATATGTTATATTAAAATGTATAGATCAAAAGTGTCTGATATTTTTATTTCTCACTCATGTTTTCTCAGACATAATTGTCATCCTTTACCAAATAAAAATTTGTTGGATAAATAAACCTACTTTAACATCTAATTTTCTTTTTATATTCATTTTATTATCATCAGGTTCTATAATCACTATTTGCTTATGTGATGGCATTTTTAGTACAGCTCTGTTTTTTTTTTAATAATAGATGTATATCTAAGAGAATTTATGTGAAATCATTCATATTTTCCTACCAGCCTATATGGTAATATAGGTTTTCAATTCAATCTTGGAGGTCAGTTGATTTCTGACACTTTACATTAAGTTTCTTCATCTCTACATTTACTACCAGTTATTTAATCTACACATCAATAGTTTAATGCAGTTTCAGTACCACTGAGAAGAAAGCTTGGTTCTTTCATATAAGAATATTCCCTTCTTGATATTACTTTCTTACATCAAGATTTCTATATTTCCTCCTCAGTAAAATACAAAATTACTGAACTAAACACTTATCTTGCATGACATATTTTTTTCTGTCTCTAATCTTCACATCATTGCTAGCTTAGTTTGTGTTTTGACCTTAATAAATGGAATTATAGCTGACCCTTAATTATTTATCTGAGAACATACAACCTCAAATAGTAATGGCCAAAGTTAAAATTGCCATTCTCTACTTTCTTAAGTTTTTAATGTCTTAATTTTCAGTAGTATATTCATAGACTTTCTGACTCCTGTTTGAATCATTCTAGCTACTTTATTTTGTAACAAAATCTTAATTCCTATGCAGCACCTCTTTCAATCTCTCAGGGGAAAAATCTCAGACAGTTTGGGGGATAGTGAGGAGTAGTTTCAGGTTATGAGATTGCAGGGGACATGAGAAAACACTTCTGGAAGTAGGAAGAAAAAATTGCACTTTGATGGCATAAGAAGAAAGAAGATCTAGGAAGGAAAAAATAAAGAGAACTTCAGTATTAAGAGTGATTATGGTCAAAGTTTCAAGAGTTTCAAGTGTGTTCATTAACTCCTTCAATAAAATTTTTCTGAGTCCTTACTGCATGCCAGAACTGTATTAGAAGTGAAGATCAATCAAATAACTGATAGAATGCATTAGGGAATTTTTAACAATTATGAAGGCCAAAAAATGAACTAAATGATTGAAATACAAAAGGAGATGGTGTTAAGAGAACATAGTCAAGAAGACTGTTTATATTAGACTGGAAGGTGAGGGAATGCAGTCCAGAAGAGACGAAACATGAGGTGAGCTTTGAGGGTTAGGAAAATTTATCCAGGCAGCAAAAGTATGTCCTTGGCAGTGAAATCCATGTGCATAAACACAGAAAAGCAAGAGATAGCATGTCAGATTGATGGAACATCTCATAATGTAATGTATGTTACACTGCATGATGTGTGCAGGAAAGTGCTGGTAAGTTAATGAAAAGTGCATGTTTTCCCTTCAAAAACAAAGATATATTCAAGAAATTGTCAATGCTGTTTACTTCCTTTTTTACTTTCTTATATTCTTTAGATTAGTATTCTAAAATTTTTGCCTTCAAGTTGTTAGAAGCTTTGGAAAGTAAAAATTTCAGAAAGCATGGGTGGAGTGGCTGAAGACTTAATTGGAAAGATTTCTGTATGCAATGATATGCACAAGCTATTATTAAATGAAATAGTGATCCTGAGCCTAGTAGCAGTTCTAACTTTTTACAGGTATTTTGGACAGCTCATATTTATTTATGTTGTTCATGACACCTTAGGGGAAATAATTTTTGCTGTTTTCAAATGACTTCTTTATAATCAAGGATGATTCATTCATTTTTCTTTGTAGGTACATAGGATTTTTAAAATATCTGAGAATATGGTAAAATTTGAATCTACTTAATATTATAATATTATTCAAAGAAAATTTCTTTTCAATAATAACCTGAAATGGGGTTTTTGCTTAAAAAGAGGACTGATTTTAGCTACACTAAGAAAATGAGTAGAAATGTCAGCTTTGATGGTAAGGCAGAGACAGTTATATTTTTCCTTATTTTAGACTGTTGAAATTATATCTGTTCAACTATACGTTTTATTTTCATGTAGAATAAGCAATGCAACTTCAATAAGGTAAAGGAGCTTTTTCTTACTAATATTGTACTGAGGATGGCACTATTCATTTGGCTCAAAAATATCCCTGCTAACAACAGTAAAAGATTGTGAAGCTACGTTGAAATTCTGACACATGCTTTTTGTTATGCGCTGTCAAAGTGACAAGATAAAAAGTGCCTCCAAATGTAGCTCTAGAAAGTAAGGAAAGTGTTGGATGAACTTTAGCCATTGTTGAATTCATTAAAGGTATTTTTTTTAAAGATCATTTTTATACATATGATAAGGTAGTGTGTGGAATCTGTCAAGGCAGAAGGAATACTTAGCTGTAAAAAGATTTAATGATTTCAAAGGAAAGAACTCCCCAACTGCAAATCACCATACATAGACAAACTGTAGGTATATCTAATGGAGCGTCCTATTTTCCTTGCGTAAGTCACAAGTGAGATATGAATTTTACACCTGATGTGAAAATATACAGTTATGGCTCCTTTGTGACTTGCACAGAAAAGACGGAAACATTGTATAGCTTTGATAGAAACTGAAAAAACTAAGTTTTATAACTTTTCTCTAAGGAAGCACATAAAAAGCCATCATAAAAAAAAAAGGTATTGAGCTAAAGTACTTTTATCTTTCATGATCCTGTATCTCAAAAAAAAAAAAAAAAAAAGGATAAAACTCAACTGCTAATGTAGGTGATCACTACTAGCTACATAATATGCAAAATCTTTGAAGGCAGAAGTTTTCTATGTAAAAGTTCAGAAACTTTCAGCAACAGTGAGCATGACGCCCAGATCTTTCTTGAGAGGGTTTCATCTTTGAGGCAAGAAACCAGTGTCACAGTCACCAACAATTGGACTAGTTAGCATTTAAAAAGGAGAAATTAATTGCATCTAATTTACATATAAACTTTAGATCTGTCTGCTTTCTGATTCTTGACTAATGTATTGACTCATAGCCTTCCTCTGCTTAGGAACTAAGAGTCACAGTTCAGAATATGCCTATCTTAGGCAAGTAATCAAGTTTGGGTAAAGAATCTTGGTAGTCTCTGTGAGGTTATGGTCCGGCATGGTCTTTATATTGGGTTGGCCAAAAAGTTATTTTGGGTTTTTCCATAAGATGTAATGGAAAAAGCCGAACGAACTATTTGGCCAACCCAACATTTTTATCATTGTTTTATAAAACTTACTACTCTTCTTCCCTTTAAAGAAAGTAATGTAACAGTGAAAGCAGTTAATTCTGAGCTCAGTCCATGTATCATATATTGGCAATTGGATGCCAATATATGAGACATGTAGTTCTTTTCCACATGTAGTTCTTCCCAGGTGTTTCTTAGCCCCCAAATCAGAGGAGACTCTTAAATTCAGCCAAATGAGGACTTGGAAGAATCACATGCTAAACTGTTTTTGCCAAGGAACAACAAGACTAGGTTTGCAGATAGCTGAAGGAAGTGTCTGGAATAATGATATATTTATTCATTCATTGATTAAAAAATTATATATGATGTATCTACTATGCGATATGTTGTAATAGATATGGGGGTTTTAATGATAAACATGATAGACATGGAGCTTTCATACAATTAGTTAGGTAATGCCTTTAAAGAATAATAGGCATGATTTTGATGAAGTACAGAGATAGGAGCACCCAAGGCAGTGTAGTGGGAGATGGAGAATGTTTCCTTAAGCAAGTAACATTAAGTTCATTCTTGAAAGTGAGCAGGAGTTGTCCAGTTAGAGGCAAAAATCTTCAAGGAAGAGTTTGTAGCATGTGCTGCCTCGTAAGAGAAAATGATGTATTTAAGGAAATGAAAAATTCAGTATGTTTGGTGGTGACAGGCCTGAAGAGATAGACAGGAGTGAGCATGAAGTGCCATAAAAGTAATTTTAAAGAGCTTGGACTTTTCTTAATGGTTACTGAAAAGCTTTGAAGCATTTTAAGCAGATATGTGATGTTCATATGTGAGTTTAGGAGAGGGTTCTACAATCATTTTTTACAGCAAGAGATAGTAAACATTTTAAGCTTGCAGACTAGATGGTCTCTGTTTTAAGTACTCAAGTCTGCCATTGTAGTGTGAAAGCAGACATGGCAATATATAAATGAATGGGTATGGCTGTGCTGCAATGAAACTTTGTTTATGAAGAAAGGTGATCAGTCATAGTTCATAGTTTACCAACCCTCTATTTAGGATATTGTATTTGCAGCAAATAGAATGCATTGAGAATAAGTAAAATTAGAGGTAGGGAGAAAAATTAAGGAGCTGATGAAGATATCTATATGAAAGATGACTCTGGTCTAGACAAAGGTAATGGAGTAGAAATAAGAAATGGATATTTAAAATATTTAAGAGATAGAAATAACAGAACTTGATGCTAGGTGGAGTATAATGAGAAAAAAGGTTGCAATGTTAGTCACTGGGGTTTTGGCTTATATAACTGGAGAACAAGAGACGATATTAATTGGGCTCTTAATATGGGCCAGACACTGTTCCAAGTACTTTGTCTTTTTGTACATTTCAACTCACTGAATTCCTTCCTCCCTTCCCTCACATTAACATGAGATCAATTTCCCTAACAAATTTTTAAGTGTCCAATAAGGTATCATATTGGATTATCATTGCAATGTTGTGTACAGCAGATCTAGAACTTAATTATTCTGCATAGATGAAACCTTATCATAGTGAATAACAACTCCCTATTTTCCCTCCCCATATGCCCTGGCAACCATCATTCTACTCTCTACTTCTATGTGTTTGATTATTTTATATACCTCATCTAAGTGGTTATCATGCAGTACTTGTCATTTTGTGACTGGATTTTTAATTTAACATAATGTTCTCTAAGTTCATCCATATAACAGGATTTCCTTGCTTTTTTAAGTCTGAATAAAATTCCATTTTATTTATATATAACGTTTTCTTTATGCATTAATTTATCAATGCACATTTAGATTGTTTACAAATCTTGGCTTTCGTAAATAATGCAGAAATGAATATGAAGTGTAAAAATCTCAAGACCTTAATTTCATTTCTTTTGAGTAAATGCTGAAAAGTGGGATTGCTGGATTATATGGTAGTCCTATTTTTATTTCTTTGAGGAACCTCCATAATATTTGCCATAGTGGCAGCATCATTTTACATCAGTGTCTAAAGGTTCCAATTTTTCCACATTTTTACCAATACTTTCTGTCTTTTGATTTTTTTGATAATAGCAATCCTAACAGGTATAAGGTGATATCTCATAGTAACTTTGATTTGTATTTCCCTGATGATTACTGATATTGAACATCTTTTCATATACCTTTTAGCCATTTGTAAGTCTTCCTTGGAGAAATGTCTATTCAAGTTCCTTGCCCATATTTTAATCAGATTATCATTATTATTTTTTATTTTTGCTATTGAGTTGGAGTCCCTTATATATTTTGATATTAACCTCTAATCAGATATATAGTTTGCAAACATTTTCTCCCACTCTGTAGATTGCATTTCATTCTGTTAATTGTTTCCTTTGCTGTGGAGAAGATTTTCAGATTGATGTAGTCTCATTTTTTGATTTTTTGCTTTTATTATTTGTGTTTTTGGTGTCATATCCAAGAAATCATTGCCAGATCAATGTCATAAATTCTTCTCCAATGTATACTAGGAGTCTCATAGTTTCAAGTTTTATGTTTAAGTTGTTGATCCATTTTGAGGTGATTTTTTTGTATGGTGTAAGATAGGGGTCGAATTTTATTCTTTTGCATGTAGATATCCAGTTTACCCAACAACATTTGTTGAAGAGACTATCCTTTCTTCATTGTATGGTCTTGGCACTCTTGTCTGAGATCAATTGATCATATTTGTGTGGGTGTATTTCTGGGCTTCCCATTCAGTTACATTAGTCTACATGTCTGTCTTTATGTCAATACCACACTGTTTAAATTACTGTAGCTTTGTTATATAATTTGATATCAGGATGTGTGATGTCTCCAGCTTTGTTCTTCTTTCCCAAAAAAATTTTGGCTCTTTGAGGTCCTTTGTGGTTCCATAAGAATTTTAAGATTTTTTTTTTTTTTATTTCCAAATACCATTGGAATTTTGTCACAGATTGCATTGAATCTGTAGAACGCTTTGAGAAGTATGGACATTTTAACAATATTATGTCATTCAGTCTATAATATAAGGTGTTTTTCTGATTATTTGTGTCTTCTTTATTGCCTCACCAGTGTTTTGTAATTTTCAGTGTATAAGTTTTTCACTTCCTCAATTAAGTTTATTCCCAAGTATTTTATTCTGTTTTATGCTGTTGCAAATGGGATTGTTTTCTTAATTTCTCCTTCAGATTGATGTTAGTGTACAGAAATGCAACTGATTTTTGTATGTTGTCTTGTATCTTGCAAATTTACTAAGTTAATTTATTAGTTCTAACAGTTTGTGTGTGTGTGTGTATGAATGTGTATAGTTTTAAAAGTTTTCTACGTTAAGATCATGTTATCTGCAAACACATAATTTTACTTCTTCCTATCTTATTTTGATGCCTTTTATTACTTTTTCTTGCCTAACTGCTTTGGAACTCCCAGTACTATGTTGAATAGACATGTCAAGAGTGGGTATCCTTGCTTTGTTCCTGATTTTAGAGGAAAAATCTCTCAGGGTTTCAGCACTGAGTATAATGTTACCTGTGGGATTTTTATTATATGACCTTTATTATGTTAAGCTAATTTTCTCCTATTTTCAGTTTGTTGAGAGTTTTTATTATGAAATGATGTAGAGTTTTGCCAAATATTTTTTTCTGCATCTAATGAGATGATCATGTGGCTGTTGTCCTTCTCTCTGCTGGTGTAATGTGTCATAGTACTTGATTTTCATATATTGAACCATTGTTGCATCCCAAGAATAAATTTCACATGGTTGAGGTGTGTAGTCCTTTTAATATGCTGTTCAATATGGTTTGCTAATATTTTATTGATGACTTTTGCATCTATCTTCATCAGGGATATTGGCCTGTAAGTTTTCTTTTCTTGCAGTGTCTTTTTGCCTTACTTTGGTATTAGGGTAGTGCTGGCCTCATAAAGTGAATTTGGAAGAGTTCCCTCCTGTTTAATTTTTGGAAAAGTTTGAGAAGGATTGGCATTAATTATTCATTAAGTGTAAAATTCACCACTGAAGCCATCTGGACATGGGCTCTTCTTTGTTTGGAAGCTATTGATTACTGATTCAAACTCCTTACTAACTGTAGATATGTTTAGATAGTCTATGTCTTCGTGATTAGGTCTTGGTAGGTTGTATGTTTCTAGACATGTATCCATTTATTCTATGCTATCTAATTTTTAGCATATAATTGTTCATATTAGTCTCTAATGAGTCTTTTATTTTAGTGGCATCAGTTGTAATGTCTCCTCATTCATTTTCTGTTATTTATGTGAATCTATTCTCTTCTCTTTTTAGTGAGCCTAGCTATTGTTTTGTCAATTTTGTTTATCCTTAAAAAGAAAAAAAACCCATAGTATTGTTGATTTTTTCTATTTTTTTTTCTATTCACTATTTCATTTATATCTGCTCTAATTTTATTTCCTTCCTTCTGTTAATCTTTTGGCTTAGTTTGCTCTCTTTTTCTAGTTCTTTGAGGTATAAAATTAGGTTGTTTATTTAGATGTTTATCACTATAAATTTTCCTGTTATTACGACATTTGCAGTATCTTATACATTTTCATATGTTGTATTTTTGTTTTCATTTCTCTCAATATATTTTTTAATATCTTTTTTGATTTTTTTCTTTGACCGTTTGGAGTGTGTTGGTTAATTCCCATATATTTGTGAATTTTCCAGCTTTTCTTCTATTATTGATTTCTATTTTCATTCCATTATGGCAAGAAATAATACTCGGTATGATTTTAATCTTCTGAAATTTGTTAAGACTTGTTTTGTGGTCTTACATGTTATCCCTCCTGGAGAATGTTCCATGTGTGCTTGATAAGAATATATATATATATTCAGAAGGAATAAAGTCAGAAGCATGGGGGAGTGAAACACTCCCTTTGTCTCTCTCTTTCTATCTACAACCAGTAAAACATCCCCAAATCAACAAAGTTGCCTTTACCCAACACACCAGGACACTGGAGAAACCCACACACCTATACATCTAAAGGTGAGTGGACTGGCACACATAGAGGAGGTGGAACTGGGATAACCGTGAAGGCAGTACCTGCCATCCTGGCCCTCTGGCCACAGCAGCTGAGCCTGCATCCCAGAGAACTTGTTAGCATCAGGGGAAGAGGCACATGCTACTATGGCTTCCTGGCTTCAACAGTACCTGCAGCCACACGTAACTTGGAAGCAGCAGCAGTGGGGCCTGGGACCTCAACTCTCCAGCTACTGAGTTGACCACAACTCTGACCTACTGACCTCCCACCCACAGCAGAAGAACCCATGGACACTGGACATGACATAGGTGCCTGCGTAACCCTGGCTCATCCCCTCCCCCAAAGAGGCAGAGCTGGTGACAGGGGATCCCACACATGGTAGAAGAGCCCACCATCCTGGTGCCACAGGCAGTAATACCAGTGGCATTGATGGCAGCAAGGTACCAATGACCCCAGAGGCACAAGAAGTAATAACAAGAGCACAGGGCAAAACCTCTCAGAGAGGTGGTGGAGGGTGGAAAGTACAGACACTCAAATATAACTGGAGGCAGTTCAGAATCAAATACAAAAGTGTTTACTGCTTCAAATGCACTGGCAGAGGAACAACTCATCAAGAGCCATGAAGAACCACAGTAAAAAAGTGCCATAAAAAGAAAATGACGGTTCTCCAGAAACCAAACTTCAAGTCATGAATATGGTGATCTAACTGATAGAAAATTCAATAGAATGAAGAAACTCAATGAGCTACAATAAAACTCAGAAAAGCAGTTCAATGAGATCAGGAATAAACATAATGAACAGAAGGAGTATTTTACCAAAGAGACTGAAACTCTAAAAATGAACCAAACAAAAATTCTGGAGCTGAAGAACTCTGTACATGCAGTTAAAGAAAGCATTAGAAAGTATTGTAAATAGAGCAGACCATATGGAAGAGAGAATTAGTGAGCTTGAAAATAGAAATATAGAAAGAATACAAAGGTTAGAACAGGAAACAGAAATAAGATGTTAAAAAAATGAAAAAAATTCTATGAGAACTATTTGACAGTTGTAGGAAGAACAACAGTAGGGTAATAAGTATCCCAAAAGAAGATGAGAGGGAGAAGGGGGCAGAGAATTTACTTGAAGAAATAATAACTGAGAACTTTCCAACCTTGGGGGAGGAACTGGATTGTAAAGTCCATGAAGCTAAGAGAACACTTAATTACCTCAACACAGAAAGACCTTGTCCAAGACACCTATATTAAAATTTTCAAAAGTCAATGACAAAGAAAGAAAATTTTAAAGGCAACCAGGGAAAAATGGATGGTAACCTACAAAGGAATCCCCATTACGCTATCAGCAGATGTCTCAGAAGAAACTCTAAAGGCCAGGAAGGAGTGGATTGACAGTCTAAAAATACTGAAAAATAAAAAATCTCACCAAGAATACTCTATCTGGCAAGTTATCATTCAGATATAAAGAAGAAATAAAGACTTGCCCAGACAAACAAAGGGAGTTCATTAACACTAAACCTGTCTTAAAAGAAATGTTGAAAAGAGCTCTTTTACCAGAAACAAAAAGACAAAATTACACTAAACTCTGAGTAAGGTGATAAATAGACAGAATCAGATAATTGTCGTTCTTTATCAGAATAGGTTTTAAACACTTTATTATAGCATAAACGTTAAAGGGGGGAAAGTTAAAAAAAAAAACCCAGCTATATCTACTAAGATTTGGTAACAAATTCACAACATACAAGGGAGAGTTTGAGACAAAAAAAAAAAAAGAAAAGAAAACACATAAAAGGGGAAGAGGAAAAGGATGGAACTCATATATGTGAATGAAGATTAGAAGCTATCAGCAGGAAAAAGGACTATTTTATCTATGAGAGGTTTTATAAAACCCTAATGGTAACCATAAAACATAAATCTAGAGCAGAAAAACAAAACAGAAAAAGGAGACAACTACAAAAAATGTCATAGAAAACCAGCAAACTAAAATGGTAGAGAGACACACAAGAAAAAAGAAAGAGTGGAGATATACAGCAACCAGAAAATAAATGACAGTACTAAATCCTCATCTATAAATAATCATCCTAAATGTAAATGATTGAATTCACCAATCAAAAAACAGGGTTGCTGGCTGGATTAAAAAGCAAGACCCAGTTATATGCTGCCTCGAGGAGACTCACCTCAGCTCTAAAGACAAACAGAGGCTCAAAATGAGGGGATGGAAGATGATATTCCAAGCAAATGGCAGCAAAAAGAAAGCAGGTGTAGTCATACTCATATTACACAAAATAGATGTCAAGCTAAAAAAGCTAAAAAGAGAAAAAGATGGACACTACATCGTGATAACAAAAAATATTATAAATAATAACTTAATACAGTAAAGTTGCAGGGTACAAAATCAACATACAAAAATCTACTGTGTTTCCATACACTAACAATGAGCTGGCAGAAACAGAAATTAAGACAACAATCCCATTTACAATCACAACATAAAGAATAAAATACCTAGGAATAATTTTAACCAAGGAGGCAAAAGACCTGTAGACCGAACTATAAAACACTGTTAAAGGAAATTGAAGAGGACAAAAAAAAAAGGAAAGGCATTCCATGTTCATGAATTGGAAGAAGTAAAATGTCCATATTACTTAAAATAATTTGCAGATTCAATTTAATCCCTATCAAAATCCCAAGGATATTTTTCACAGAAATAGAATGGAATTCATATGGAAACACAAAGGACACTGAATAGCAAAAGCAATCCTGAGAAAAAAGTATGAAGCTGGAGGTATCACACTCCCTGACTGCAAACTACATAACAAAGCTATAGTAAACAAAACAGCATGGTATTGATTTAAAAACAGATACATAGATCAATGAAACAGAATTAAGAGTCCAGGAATAAACTGATACATATATGGACAATTGA
Source organism: Eschrichtius robustus (assembly GCF_028021215.1). Taxonomy (NCBI): domain Eukaryota; kingdom Metazoa; phylum Chordata; class Mammalia; order Artiodactyla; family Eschrichtiidae; genus Eschrichtius; species Eschrichtius robustus. Next base: position 36,752,693 of record NC_090834.1, read on the forward strand.
CATAACAAAGAAGTAAAGAACATAAATGGAGAGAGGATAGTCTTTTCAATAAATGGTGTTGGGCTCAGGTGAGCAGGTAACACAAGGGAGTGCATACCAGGAGGTGGGGACCATTGGAAACAATGTCAGAAGCTGCCTAACACAGTTCCCAATACATAGTCTATTTTGGGTTTGGTGCTGAGCAAAACTTTTGAGTAATTTAAGAAAAGACAAGGTGTAAAGAAGATAAATAAAATTGATAAACTTTTAGCCAAACTCATCAAAAAAAACAAGGAGAGGACACAAATCAATAAAATTAGAAATGAAAAAGGAGAAGTTATAATGGACATCACAGAAATACAAAGCATCATAAGAGACTACTATAAGCAACTACATGCCAATAAAATGGACAACCTGGAAGTAATGGACAAATTCTTCAAAAGGTACAACCTTCCAAGACTGAACCAGGAAGGAATCGAAAATATGAACAAATGAATCACAAGTAATGAAATTGAAACTGTGATTAAAAATCTTCCAAAAAACAAAAGTCCAGGACCAGATGGCTTCACAGGTGAATTCTATCAAACATTTAGAGAAGAGCTAACACCCATCCTTCGCAAACTCTTCCAAACAAATTGCAGAGGAAGGAACGCTCCCAAACTCTTTCTAAGAGGCCACCATCACCGATACCAAAACCTGACAAAGATACTATGAAAAAAGAAAATTACAGACCAATATTAGTGATGAACATAGATGCAAAAATTCTCAACAAAATACTAGCAAACGGAATCCAACAACACAATAAAAGGATCACACATGATGAACAAGCGGGATTTATCCCAGGATTCTTCAATATATGCAAATCAATCAATGTCATACACCATATTAACAAATTGAAGAATGAAAACCATATGATCATCTCAATAGATGCAGAAAGAGATTTTGACAAAATTCAACACCCGTTTATGATAAAAACTCTCCAGAATGTGGGCATAGAGAAACCTATCTCAACATAATAAAAGCCATATATGACAAACCCACAGCCAACATCATTCTCAATGGTGAAAAACTGAAAGCATTTCCTCTAAGATCAGGAACAAGACAAGGATGTCCACTCTCACCACTATTATTCGACATAGTCTTGGAAGTTCTAGCCACGGCAATCAGAGAAGTAAAAGAAATAAAAGGAATACAAATTGGAAAACAAGAAGTAAAACTGTCATTGTTTGCAGATAACATGATACTATACATAGAGAATCCTAAAGATGCCCCCAGAAAACTACTAGAGCTATTCAATGAATTTGGCAAAGGAGCAGGATATAAAATTAATGCACAGAAATCTCTTGCATTCCTATACACTAACAACGAAAGATCAGAAAGAGAAATTAAGGAAACAATCCCACTCACCACTGCAACAAAAAGAATAAAATACCTAGGAATAAACCTACCTAAGGAGGCAAAAGACCTGTACTCAGAAAACTATAAGACACTGATGAAAGAAACCAAAGAAGACACAGAGATGGAGAGATATATCATGTTCTTGGATTGGAAGAATCAATATTGTGAAAATGACTATACTACCCAAAGCAATCTACAGATTCAATGCAATCCCTATCAAATTACCAATGGCATTTTTTACAGAACAAGAACAAAAAATCTTAAAAGTTGTATGGAGACACAAAAGACCCTGAATAGCCAAAGCAGTCTTGAGGGAAAAAACGGAGCTGGAGGAATTAGACTCCCTTACTTCAGACTATACTACAAAGCTACAGTAATCAAGACAATGTGGTACTTGCACAAAAACAGAAATATAGATCAATGGAACAAGATAGAAAGCCCAGAGATAAACCCACGCACCTATGGTCACCTAATCTATGACAAAGGAGGCAAAGATATTCAATGGAGAAAAGACAGTCTCTTCAGTAAGTGGTGCTGGGAAAACTGGACAGCTACATGTAAAAGAATGAAATTAGAACACTCCTTACCACCATACACAAAAATAAACTCAAAATTGATTAAAGACCTAAATGTAAGACCAGACAGTATAAAACTCTTAGAGAAAAATACAGAAAGAACACTCTTTGACATAAATCACAGCAAGATCTTTTTTGACCCACCTCCTAGAGTAATGGAAATAAAAACAAAAATAAACAAATGGGACCTAATGAAATTTAAAACTTTTGCACAACAAAGGAAACTATAAACAAAACGAAAAGACAACCCTCAGAATGGAAGAAAATATTTGCAAATGAATCAACGGACAAAGGATTAATCTCCAAAATATATAAACAGCTCAAGCAGCTCAATATTAAAAAAACAAACAACCCAATTCAAAAATGGGCAGAAGACCTAAATAGACATTTCTCCAAAGAAGACATATAGATGGACAAGGGGCACATGAAAAGCTGCTCAACATCACAAATTATTAGAGAAATGCAAATTAAAACTACAATGAGGTATCACTTCACACTGGTTAGAATGGGCATCATCAGAAAATCTACAAATAACAAATGCTGGAGAGGGTGTGGAGAAAAGGGAACTCTCTTGCACTGTTGGTGGGAATGTAAATTGATACAGCCACTATGGAGAACAGTATGGAGGTTCCTTAAAAATCTAAAAATAGAATTACCACATGACACAGCAATCCCACTACTGGGCATATACCCAGAGAAAATCATAATTCAAAAAAGCACATACACCCCAATGTTCATTGCAGCACTATTTACAATAGCCAGGTCATGGAAGCAACCTAAATGTCCATCAACAGATGAATGGATAAAGAAGATATGGTACATATATACAATGGAATATTACTCAGCCATAAAAAGGAATGAAATTGGGTCATTTGTAGAGATGTGGATGGACATAGAGACTGTCATACAGAGTGAAATAAGTCAGAAAGAGAAAAACAAATATCGTATATTAACACATATATGTGGAATCTAGAAAAATGCTACAGAAGAACCATTTGCAAGGCAGAAATAGAGACACAGATGTAGAGAACAAACATATGGACGCAGAGGGGGGAAAGCAGAGGATGCGTGGTGGTGGTGGGATGAATTGGGAAATTGGGATTGACATATATACACTAATATGTATAAAATACATAACTAATAAGAACCTTCTGTATTAAAAAAAATAAAATAAAATTCAAAAAAAAAGAAAGAAAGAAAAGACAAGGTGCAATTCATGGGTGGTTTTCTCAGGAGGCAAGGTGTTTTTCTGCCTGTGGTATGTGATGTGTATGTTTAGCCATGAAGGGAGAAGCTGATGGTAGGCTGAATGTTTCACCTTCTCAATTCATTCTTCTTTTTTAGAGAAATTTTCTTATCCACTGTTCTCTATGAGTCCTGGCTTTGCCTCTGGGGGGACTTCCTTGTCCATCGTTCTCCAAAAATACATATTAAGTGGGCATAAGTGATTGAAACTTGAAGAGGGAGGGTGCAGATTTCAAAGGTCATTTCCTCCTAGTATAGATGTAGCTCCAGAGATGTTTTGGGGTTTGAAGAATTATAGGCTTTTTGACAAAAACCATGCTTGTAATTTCTTCAATAATAAAATTCTCTCAAAAAAAATGGTGTTGGGAAAACTGGAGAGCCTCATGTAAAAAAATAAATCTAGACCAGTATCTCACATCATACACAAAAAGAATTAAAAATGGATTAAGAACTTGAATGTGACCTGAAAGTATAAACTCCTAGAAGAAAACATAGGCAGTATGTTCTTTGTCTTTGGTCCTAGCATTTTCTTTCTATATAGGTCTCCTAGGAAATTGGACTACATGAAACTAAAAGATTCTGCACAGCAAAGAAAACTGTCAACAGAATGAAAAGACAACCTATTAAATGGGAGAAGTTTTGCAAATCATATATCTGATAAGGAGTTAATATCCAAAATATGTAAAAACTCGTACAACTCAACAACAGCAAAGCAAACAATCCAATTTATAAATGAGCAGAGGAGCTGAAAAGACATTTTTCCAAAGAAGCCATACAGATGGCTATCAGGCACATAAAAAGATGTTCACCATCACTAATTATTAGGAAAATGCAAATGGAAACCACAGGAGATATCACCTCGTGCCTGTTTGAATGACCATTATCAAAAATCTAAGAAATAATAAGCATTGGCAAGAATGTGGAGAAAAGGGACTCCTCATACACTATTGATGGGAATGTAAATTGGTGTAGCCACTGTGGAAAACAGTATGCAGACCCCTCAAAAAAATTAAGACTAGAACTACCATATTACCCAGCTGTCTTACTTCTGGTTATTTATCCAAAATACAAAAACACTAATTCAAACAAATATATGCACCCCTATGTTCATTGCAGCATTATTTACAATAGCCACAAAATGAAAAAAAAATTGCCCATCAATGGATGAATGGATAAAGATGTGGTATACACACATACACACACACAATGGAATACTTCTAAGACAGAGAAAAGATAAAATCTTGCCATTTACAACAACATGGATGGCCTTGAGGGGATTATGTTAAGTGAAATAAGACAGAGAAAGACACACACCATATTATTTCACTTACACATGGAATATAAAAAACAAACAAAAACCAATAAATGAACAAACCAAACCAAACAAACAAACAAACAAAAAAACACATAGATACAGAGAATAAAGTAGTGGTTACCAGAGGAGAAGGGGGAGTGGAGAGGGTGAAGTGGATAAAGATGATCTAGTGTATGGTGATGAATAAAAACTAAGTTTTTGGTGGCGAGCTCACTGTAGTGTATATAGAAGTAGAAGGTTGTATACATGAAATTTATATACGGTTAAAAAACAATGTTATCTCAATAAAAAATAAATAAATAAATATTTTTAAATTGTCTCAGTGGGGGTAAAAGAATGTATTCTGCTGCTGTTGGGTAGAATGGTTCCATCTATGTCTGTTAGTTCCATTTGGAATAGCATTGTTCAAGTCTGCTGTTTCCTTGTTTATTTACATCTGTTTATATTGTGTTTATATTTTATAGTCATAATTGTTTAAATCTTTTGTCTTTTAACTTTTATACTATGGTTAAAGAGATTTATCCACCACCACCTTTACAGTATTAAAGTATGCTGTACATGTCAAAATATTTCCCTTTACCAACAAGTTTTATACTTTTATATGCTTTTGTACTGCTGTTTAAAATCCTTTAATTTGAATTTGTAGAACTTTCTTTAACATCTCTTCAGCTTAGCCGTTTTGCTGGATATAGTATTCCTGCTTGGGTGTTTTTTTCTTCCAGCACTTTGAATTTCATCCCATTGCATTTTGGCCTGTGATATTTCTGCTGAGAAATCTGCTTATAATCTATGGGGGTTCCCTAGTATATGACAAATCACTTCCCTTGCTGTTTTCTCTCCTTGTCATTGACTTATGACAATTACATTATGATGTCTCTTGGTTTGGATTTTGGGGGGCTCAACTAATTTGCAGTCCATTGGGTTTTCTATATCTGGATGTCCATTTGTTTCTCAGATATAGCAAGATTTTAGTCACTATTCATTTGAATAAACTTTCTGACCCGTTTTCTCTCTCCTCCTTCTGGGACTCCCATAATGTGTGTATTGGTTGGCTTCGCGTTTCCCATATGTCACCTAAACTTTCTTCACTCCTTTTTATTCCTTTTCCTATTTGCTTCTTTGGATAATTTCCAATGACTTGTCTTAGAGTTCACTGATACTTTTTTCTGTTTTATCTATTCTGATGTTGAAAGTCTTTAGTAAATTTTTCAGTTCAATTATTATATTCTTCAGCTCCATGATTTTTGTTACTCTCTTGGTTGAAATTCTCACTTAGTTCATGCATTGTTCTCCTAACCTCACTAAGCATCTTTATGATTGTTATTTTCAATTCTTGGCCAGCATATAGTATATCTTATTTTCATTAGAGTTATTTTCTAGAGATTTATCTTATTTCTTTGTTTGAAACATATTTTCTTGTTCCTTCATTTTTCTTGACTCTTTTTTTTTTTTTTAAAGAAATTCACGTTCTTTTAATTATTTATTTATTTATTTATGACTGTGTTGAGTCTTCGTTTCTGTGCGAGGGCTTTCTCTAGTTGCTGCAAGTGGGGACCACTCTTCATCGCGGTGTGCGGGCCTCTTGCCATCGCGGCCTCTCTTGTTGCGGAGCACAGGCTCCAGACGCGCAGGCTCAGTAATTGTGGCTCACAGGCCCAGCTGCTCCGTGGCATGTGGGATCTTCCCAGACCAGGGCTCGAACCCGTGTCCCCTGCACTGGCAGGCAGATTCTCAACCACTGCGCCACCAGGGAAGCCCGACTCTTTTTATTAGTGTCTGCATAGTAGACAAATTGGTCACCTCTCACAGTCTTCAAAGCCTAGACTTGTACAGGTGGCAAATCTCATGAATCAACCCAGCCAGAGATTTTAGGGACCTCTCAAACCCTAGTGATAGTTCAAAATTCTGTCTTTGTTTTCAGTCACCCACTTGTTATCTAGAGTTTTCTGGGTCTTGTCAATACTCTGAGACAGGTGATACAGAAGCCAGTATCTTGGAAGCCTGCAGAAAAATTAGGATCTTGCATGTATGTTACAATCCTTTCCTTCCTTCCCATGGGAGAAGCTGAGAAATAGGATTTTCCTCCCAATTGCATGGTGCTATGTCAGGAGTAGGGTTTATGGAAAGAGAATATCGTAAATATCCCTATTGTTTCAATGTGGCTCATTTTGTTCTTGCATGGGACGCAGAGGTCTCAATTAGTTTTTGGATTCTTCACAAATTGAATCATTCTATGTACTGTTGTTGAATCAATGTCTGGGGTCAGGGGGGATGAAGGTCCAATATTTTTTATTCTGCCATATGCCTGCCATCACTATCCTGAATTTATTTTTATAACAACTATATGAAGTAAACATTATCGTTCTGTCTAGTTTACATCTGAGGTACCGAGAAATTAAGGAACTTGAGAACAGAATGAATTCTATTAAGAGGGGAAAAATAAGATCATGTGTAAATGCACTTGAAAAAAAAAAAAAAAGCCAGTATAAAGAAAGATATTGAAAATACTGGAAAGGTTAACAATCACGAGAATATACTAAGAGAGGAGACAGATAAATACAGTGGAGTAGGAGGACACGGATCTCACCTCCCCACACAAACACATCAAAATAGATCTACATGTGGTTCAATTCTCACTGAAAGCTAACTGAAGACTGGCAGAAAGACTTTTGTACAACCAAGGCTCTAAGAATGATCCCCATGGAATCAGGTAGAAAGGGAAGAGAAGTGATCAGGTCTGGACCTGTGCCCCGAAGAAGGGACACAGAAGTGGAGGGGGACTACATGGACAGAGATCCTCCCTGGGGTTTGAGCCACATATTGGGTACCCCAGCACTGGGGTCTGACATTGGAAGGATGAGACCCCACAGCTGGTTAGAAAACCAGTGGGTTAACAAGAGGGCTCTAAGAAACGTGGACTCTGATAATGAAGGTCATGCACACACTTGCTTACTCCTGGAACAAGATGGAGAAAGCAGATTGAAACTGCAAGGGACTCTGGTCTGTTTCCTGTGACGGCTCTGGCACATGCCACAGCCTGAGTGGAGTGCCGACTCTGGACACACTTGCTTTGTGAAGCCTCTCCACACTAGGGCGAAGTCTGCAGCAGCTGAGGGGACTGCTCAGTTGTGAAGGACGGAACATGACTGAACCCAGAATAGCATCTGAAAGGGGCAGGGACAGCCATTACTGCCGCTTACAGAGTCAGTGCCTCAGTAGTGGTCCAGGACTCTGACTGGGGCCAGGACCACTACAGCCCACATGCAGACCAATGCCAAGCACTGGCTCCATCCCCTCTTGCTTTAGCACAACTTCCCTCTCCAGTGAAGGTGCCAGTGCTGGGAGTGGGAAGAACAGACACTTAGAGCAAATGGAGTAAGCTTGGATCTAACCCTCAGGAGTTCTGCTCCAGCAAGTTGGGGCCTGCCTCTGTCTTCAATAAGGTGGTGTTGGCCATTGAACAGAGGAGAAGCCCTTGCTCACACCTGGCTCTGACTCTAGCCCATCCATCTCCAGACCCACGTCCTACCAAGGTGATAGCTGCCAGCACACCCCGGAATGATGTGATTCATGCTCACATCAGATCTAGCTTTCCACTGGGCACACATAGACAGTACAGGGATGCTCCCATACAAGGACACCACTTCAATACAAGAACTGATAACTGTTTCACCTAATTTCCCAGAGACAGAGAAAGTTAAGCAAAATGAGAAGACAGAGGAATTTGTTTCAACTGAAAGAACAAGGGAAAACCCCTGGAAAAACAACTAATGATACAGAAATAAATACTTTACCACATAAAGTGCTCAAAGCAGTTGTAATAAGAATGTTAACTGAATTAGAGAAAATAATAGATTTTAGTCTTTGAAAACAGTGAGATTTTTAACAAGGAACTAGAAAATGTAAAAAAGAACTGGTCAGGACCGAAGAATGCAGTAACTGAAATGAAAAACATGCTAGAAGGAATCAACAGAAAACTAGGTGATACAGATTAATGCATAAGTGATCTGGAAGATAGAATGATGGAAATCACCCAATCAGAACAGCAAAAAGAAAAACAAATTTAGAAAATGACAGCAGATTAAGGGATGTCTTGGACAGTATCAAGCATACCAGTGTCTGCATTATGAGGTTTCAGAAGGAGAAGAGAGAGAGAAAACTGTCAAAAATATATTTGATGAGACTCTGGCTGAAAACTTCCCAAACTTAAAGAAGGAAACAGATATCTAGGTACAAGAAACCCAGAAAGTCCCAAACAAGATGAATCCAAACAGACCCACACCAAGGCATATCATAATAAAAATGGCAAAAGTTAAAGATAAAGAGAGAATTCTAATGGCAGCAATAGAAAAATATAAACCCACACAGTTATGGTCAACTAATCTATGATAAAAGAGGCAAGAATATACAACAGAGAAAAGATAGTTTCTTCAATAAGTGGTGCTGAGAAAACTGTACAGCTACATGCAAAGGAATGATATTAGAACAATTTCTCACACCATATAAAAAAATAAACTCAAAATGGATTACAGACCTAAATGTAAGACCTGGAACTGTAAAACTCCTAGAAGAGAACATAGGCAGGACACTCTTTGACATAAACTGTAGCAATATTATTTTTGGATATGTCTCCTAAGGCAAAGGAAATAAAAGCTAAAATAAACAAATGGGACCTAATTAAATGTAAGAGCCTTTGCACAGCAAAGGAAACCATTGACAAAATTAAATGACAGTCTACAAAATGGGAGAAAACATTAGCAAATAATACGACTGATGAGGGGTTAATATCCAAAATATATAAACAGCTCAAACTACTCAATATTAAAAAATCTAACAACTCAATTAAAGAGTGGGCAGAAGTCGTGAACACAGATTTTTCCAAATAATATATATAAATGGACAACAGGCACATGGAAAGATGCTCAAAATCACTAATCATCAGAGAAATTCAAATCAAAACCACAATGAGATACCATCTCACACCTGTCAGAATGACTATCATCAAAATACCTACAAAAACCAAATGTTGGCAAGAATGTGGAGACAAGGGAACCCTAGTACACTGTTGGTAGAAATGTAAATGGGTGCAGCCACTATAGAAAACAGTATAAAGGTTCCTCAAAAAACTAAAACTAGAACTACCATATGATCCAGCATTTTTGCTCCTGAGTATATATCTGAGAAAATGAAAATGCTAATTTGAAAAGACACATGCAACCCAATGTTCATAGCAGCATTATTTACAATATCCAAGATATGGAAACGAGGTTAAGTGTCCATCAACAGATAAAGAAGATGTGGTATATATATATATATATATATATATATATATATATATATATATATGAATATATATGTATATATGTTCACATACACAGTGGAATATTAGTCATAAAAATGAATGAAATTCTGCCATTTGCAACAACATGAATGGACCTAGATTATATTATGCTAAGTGAAATAACTCAGGCAAAGACAAATACTGTATGTTATCACTTATATGTGGGATCCAAAAAAATAAAACAAATAAATGAATGCAACAAAACAGAAACAAATTCACAGATATAGAGAACAAACTAGTGGTTACCAGTGGGGAGAAAGAATTGGGGAGGAGCAAGATAAGGGTAAGAGATTAAGAGACACAAATGATTATGTTTAAAATAAATAACCAACAATGATACATTGTACAGGACAGGGAAATACAGCCATTATTTTATAATAATTTTAAACAAATTATAATCTATAAAAATATTAAATCACTCTGTTATATACCTGAAACTAATACAATATTGCAAATCAACCCTACTTTAATTAAAAAAGAAGAGGCAATACGCTAAGGAAACAAAAGGGGATAAAATGCAGAATGAAGGTAGATTTGCATTAGTGATAAAGATGCCTTTTTGTGTTCTAAAATGATGTTAGGAAAAAGGACGTGTAGGGTGGTTGGAGGTTTGTAGGTTGATAGTCAGGAATGAAGTCATTTTATTTGTCCAATAGTTTTATTTCTGTAAAGTAGCATGTGACACGGCCTGCTGAAGCAGGAGATGAAGGTTTGAAGAGAGTGGTGAGTGTTAGAATTAGCCATTATGAAGACATAAGCAGGCTAATGACAGCATCAAGAGCTTAAGTAAGATTAAGGATGCTACCTTTATAGTGGGACCATTTTATAGAATTCTCTTCTTTCCTCAGTAGTGCTAAGAAGCTTGAGAAGAGGCACACAGACATTGGAGGATTAAATTCAGTACGGATTTGAAGAGTTGGTATAATGAAAGAACACTGTGGCAAGAAACTTAAAGATACGAGACAGAGTGACTAAAGCAGGGGACCGTATACTCTAGTTCATAAAAGGTAAGAGATGAAGACAGAGGTCTTAATAAAAAGGAATAAATTAGAGATCATGGATAAGGTAATTTTGATGTGGTTGAAGACTGAATGGGCTTGCAAATAGTGTAGTAAGATATTTGTAAAGATGGGAAGTCACAGTCAAAAAGTGTTATAATTGATTTTACTATTTCAAGTGCAACATAATTCCACGTATGGATATATTATATATATATGTATGTGCATATATAAACAATAAACTTTGTCTCTTATTTTATACTCTACCTTGCTCTCACCTTCATTTACTTATATATTAGTTTTTAAAATTTTTTGGCCATGCCATGTGGGATCTTAGTTCCTCAACCAGGATCGAACTTGTGCCCCCTGCAGTGGAAGCACAGAGTCTTAACCACTGGACCACCAGGGAAGTCCTGAACTCTCACCTTCTACTGCAATTTTCTAGTTTCTGCCAGAAAACCTGATTTGTTTCCTAGAACCCCTCCCAAATTCGATGTTTATAGTTTGGAACATTGCAAAGCCTGCTTCTCTGGATTTATATTACAATGTACTGCCATAAAAACTTTGTATATGCTTTGTAGAAAGTGGATATGTTAGATTAAAATTTACATGGGAAAAGGGTCTGCTGTACAGAAAGACCACAGTTTGTGATCATCTGCTCTACATATTAATTTCCTACCTAAAATTTTTATCCTATTTTCATCTGCACAGAATTTTATAAAAGTATATAGCTTTTTAAAATATTGCAAAGCAATATGCATTTTATTAAAACAAAAGGTTGGATAAAATTTTAAGAACTGTATTCTGTTATCAAAATAATGAAACTGCAACTGGAAGTCGGCCAAAAATTTCATTCATTAAAAATTCATATTTGTAGATTAAAGTGAGAAATAAACGTCATTCTTTTATATTGATTATACCTATTCCTATACTCAAGGACTATGTAGGGATCATATGAAAAAATATTTCTCCTTTAGTAAAGGTATATGTAAACTTCTTCCCCTTAAATGTGGGCAGGAATAAGAAAACATTCAGTATTTAAAAACAAACATTCAGAGACAAATTAATATCATCCTAAGTTTTCATGACAAATTTATGCAAGAATTCTATTTTGGTTCAATAGTGCTGGTATACATTGGCAGATAGTCCTTTCTTAATACTCTTTAAACTTTCGTTTTTGATAAGCATATAATCATAATAAATCCATAGAATTAGATTTATCCTTGTGAAAGATTCCCAGTAATGGTTATTCCAAATAGTACATTGCTTACAGAGGAAGCCTGAAGCTACTTAATATATTTTCCTTGATAATTAAATTTACAATGCTATAAGAAACATTAATGCCTTTTTTCTCTAGAACATTTCAAGTTGTTTTTATTTATAACCCTGCCATTTTGAGTAATTTCCTGCTTTGTCTAGTGTTAAGGTTAAAATTGAAGTTGATAATAATACTGAAAATAATCCATAGTAAAATAAAATATAATTCCTTAATATATTAAAACTAAATCCACATTAATACAACTAAATGCCATAGGTGAAAAGTAGCATTTAGAACATTCAAATAGACAACCTGATTTGCTGTATCTGATGATATCACTACAGTAACATTTTCAGAATGACTGCCTTCTCAGAATCTTCATGGGGCAAATATACCAAAATAAATGTTTATCCTCACTCTCCTCCACCCCCCAGGTTCCCAAAATATTTTTCAAGTTGAACTGAGTATATAGTTAGGTGCATCAGAACTTATATGACATTGAAGTGTATAGTTCATATGTTCATGGTTGACGCTATGAATTCTGTCAGTAAAGGAGGAAAATAAAATCTCTGCTCTCTTGTGTATCCTTACATCAATAAGTTAGAGACACATTAAAGTTGCTGCTAGAAGCCACAAGAGTTTTATGTAAAGCTAGTGTCTATACACTATGCAGTGGAAAGTATAGTAGCTAATTTGTACTGAGATGGGGATTCTAGACCCAGCTTTGTGATTTCAAGGGAGACTCTTACAGGTATTTAATTTCTATCTAAGCCTTAATTTGTGAAAAGATTGTGTTTGGGAAGCGTGGTTTTCCTGACTCTTGATTCATCTATGATTCTTGGACTATAAAACTATATAGCTATTACTAAATGACCTTCTACTTTGTTCTCAGATTTTTATTTGGTATATGATTTAATTTCACAGATGCCTAAGAAGTATGCTTTATTTTCTCTGTTTTACAGGTAAGTAAACTGAAAAAGACATTAAATAATCCTCTAGCTAGGAAAAAAAAGAAAGTTAACTCTGAAGCCATTATTTTCATACATGTTCAATAAACATATTCATGAACATGACTCCTTCGGATCTTTAGGATATATAGTGAGAAGGGATGGAGAGAAATGGACAGAATATGTGGCATACTTGTAGTATTTGTACACAGTCGATTATACAAATCTATGGCATAGCTTAATCTCTCAGGTGGTTAAGATACTATGCTAGTGATATTCCATGCTAATGAGAAAGCTATGACTTTCATCTACATTTAAGATAGTAAATTCTGTTCTCTGATACAGTTGAATTTATTTACCATTAGGTGGTTAGTGCAAAAGTATATCAAGCATGACAATTTGACTGTACTGGTAAAAATTAATTCTATCTATTTCTCCCTATCCTCATGTATACCATGTATCCAAAACGTAGCACACTGTAGTTCCATGTACAGCCCAGAGCAGTTTATGAAGGTTAACATGTATTCAGTTTACATGTTAGCTAGTATTCAGTTTATTTATGGAGCACAAGGTTCTGAATGAATTTCCATTCAAATAAAGTACAGAACAAGCCTTAAGATTCTAATTTTTTGAATATAGGACATAAGCAGATATTGAGCAATTTATTAACAGACAATATTATTTTGCTATAAAGATAGAGTGAAAGTGCTGTGAAGATTTATTCCCAATTTTTACATGTTTAAAATTTATATTCCTTATTAAAGACATTTTTTAAACTGAATAAAGCCCACAAAAGCCAAGGGGACACAAAAAGCCTATAAACCATTTCATATAAGGAGTAGATTACACCATAGTCTGTATCAGCTATGGAGGAACAGAGGTTCAAATTTGCCCTTCAGTGTCATTTTTCTTGAGTTATATTTCTATCTGCATTGCACTTGCACTTTTTATAATTGAATTACCCTACAGATTTTAAAGTCACTGAGGACCTTTTTAAGCAGAGAAGATTCTAGCCCATATTGTAATTAAAACTAGAATATAACTCAAGCTATTTTGCTTAACCATTTTTTTCTATATCCATAGCATATGGATTTTATAGCAATAGTTATTAAGCCATTAAAATTAATGGTGGAGCAGTATTTATCATACATATATATATTTTCCTAAATACTTGACACTTGATATTTATATTTTGCAAATTTTGTGGCCTCTTGGAATTCTTTAAGATCAGTATGTCAAATTTGATGCTCAAATAATCATATAAAATATTTTAAATATTAACAGCAGCCAGTAAAATGTCACCCTTGACTTAACATGTAAAATCAGCTCTAAAGAAATAGTCTTTAAACTCATGGGGAAAATAGAAGGGTTTTGACCTGAAAGAATATTTGGGAAAGACAAAACTGACAAAAAATTCCCAGTATTTCGTATGTATAGAAATGTTTTTATAGGTTCAGAATATCTTTAGATTACTAAGGCACATGTCAATATATATTATAAGCAGAAAACCAGAGAGTGGATTTTCTATGGTCTATTTTCATTTGAAACCATGAAAACCTGAATGGTAGTAGAGAGTGTGAGGTTTATAGAACATTGGCATTCCTGGTTTAAGAAAAGCTTGAGAAATGGACTGTGTCTTGGATGGTATTTCAGAAAGAAGCAAAACATTAAACTATAGGCAAATGTTTCATAAAATAAACAATGTTTCACAAATATTCCAGAGAACTAGGGTGAAAGAGGGAATTAACATGTAATTTACAACCCTTTACTGTTGAGTCTCTCAGTGAAATCTAATAGCAATTTTATCAGGTTGATATTGTTATTCCTACCCTACAGATTTTGAATATGAGATTTGATCTAGAAGATAACTCATCTGATGTCATATAGCTGGTAAATGATTGGGTCAATCAATATTTGAAATTAGGTATCTCAAACTAAAAGCCTTTGTTCTTGTCTTATCACTTGGCACTAAAAATACACCTTATTAAACTATAGAAAAGTTATAGGTTCCCATGAATTTAATCTGGCAGATTTCTTTTTGAGGATTATAGGGTTACATTATAAAATTACTTTTGCTTTGTGCTTCTCCTATTTCAAATTGTTTCTGAGGAAGGATTCAGTCAAAGAACTATTTTATTATCTTTCTACTGCCAGAATTTATACAATACTTTTTTTCTAATAAAGTCACGTAAAATATGCTATATCCCATATGCTTTATTTCTGCCTTCTTGCTTAGATAAAGATGGTCAGGGTGCCTTTACTTTTGACCTTCCAGTTACTTCTTGCCAAAAAACTAAAAATGACTGAAGAGAAAATAGCTGAAAACTAGACAAAATATATGAAAACACCGATCTCAAAATTTTAGACATCAGGCTGTGAAGGACAATGACCCCTGAAATAAGTTAAATATGCATGTTGAGCCACACACCTGATTCAGTTTGCTCCCTGAACAAAGTTTCCAGGTATCAGAGACTCAGGCAAAGACCAGCTGTCTTCCTGAGTTGAAGAGACAGATTTGGGAATCTAGGGAACTATGGCAGCTAGAGTTCACAGTACTCAAAGGAGGAGAGCTGCATAGAGAGAGAATGTTAGAGATCTACAGATGATTCTCTTTGATTATTCAGTTTAGAATGAATCAGCATATGCATTTGAGAAAAATACTTATAGGTGGCAAAGGACATCCTGAATGGACTGGAAGGAACAGTACTCAGAATTTGCCCAGGCCAGAAATAGTTCCTACCCTAATAGCCTGAGTGGAGAATCTCAAAATTCAGGAGTCATTGTCTAGAGTACAAAGAAAAGTTTTGCCTCAGTGGTAGGGAAAAATTAACCCTCAACTAAATGGCGCTCAGGTCCTGTCTAAAAAAGTGTAAAAGAAAAACTTGATCAATTTTTTTTTCCAAGTAACTTAACCACATCTCAGAACAAAGGTTAAGAATACAAAAATACCCAACATCCAACAATGTAAAATTCAAATATCTGACATCAAATGAAAAAGTGCCAGGTGCGCAAAGAATCAGGAAAATATAACTCATAATGAGGAGGAAAAATAGATCAATCAACTGAAACTGACATGCAAAAAAGACACATATGATAGAACTAACAGACAAGAACATTAAAACAGCTATTGCAACTACATTACATATGTTCAAAAAACTAGAGGAAATATTTAACGTGTTATTTAAAGAAAAATAAAGTCTTATGTACATACAAAGACTTGTAAACAAATGTTTATAGAAATTTTATTGGCAACAGTTAAAACTTGGAAGCAACCAAAATGTCCATCAATGGGTGAATATATGAACACATTATGGTATTGTCATTAAATGGAATACTACTTAGCAATATAAATGAATGAATTATTTACACATCTAACAACTTATATGAATCTCAAGATAATTACAGCCATACTTCAAAGATATTGTGGGTTCAATTCCAGACTACCACAATAGAACAAATATTGCAATAAAGGCAGTCATGATAATTTTTTGGTTCCCCAATGCATATAAAAGTTATGTTTGCAGTATACTGTAGTTTATTAAGTGTGAAAGAACATTGCATCTAAAAAAACAATGTACATACTTTAATTTAAAAACACTTTATTGGTGAGCGGAAGCAAGAAGAACTACAATGCTGCAGCCTGTGGAACAAAAACCACATTCACAGAAAGATAGACAAGATGAAAAGGCAGAGGGCTATATACCAGATGAAGGAACAAGATAAAACCCCAGAAAAAAAACTAAATGAAGTGGAGATAGGCAACCTTCCAGAAAAAGATTTCAGAATAATGATAGTAAAGATGATCCAGGACCCTGGAAAAAGAATGGAGGCAAAGATCGAGAAGATGCAAGAAATGTTTAACAAAGACCTAGAAAAATTAAAGAGTAAACAAACAGAGATGAACAATACAATAACTGAAATGAAAACAACACTAGAAGGAATCAATAGCAAAATAACTGAGGCAGAAGAAAAGATAACTGACCTGGAAGACAGAATGGTGGAATTCACTGCTGCAGAACAGAATAAAGAAAAAAGAAGGAAAAGAAATGAAGACATCCTAAGAGACCTCTGGGACAACATTAAATGCAACAACATTCACATTGTAGTGGTCCTAGAAGGAGAAGAGAGAAGGAAAGGATCAGAGAAAATATTTGAAGAGATTATAGTCGAAAACTTCCCTAACATGAGAAAGGAAATAGCCACCCAAGTCCAGGAAGCACAGAGAGTCCCATACAGGATAAACCCAAGGAGAAACACGCCGAGACACATAGTAAGCGAAGTGACAAAAATTAAAGACAAAGAAAAATTATTGAAAGCAGCAAGGGAAAAACGACAAATAACAGACAAGGGAACTCCCATAAGGTTAACAGCTGATTTCTCAGCAGAAACTCTACAAGCCAGAAGGGAGTGGCATGATATACTTAAAGTGATGAAAGGGAAGAACCTACAACCAAGATTACTCTACCCAGCAAGGATCTCATTCAGATTCGATGGAGAAATCAAAAGCTTTACAGACAAGCAAAAGCTAAGAGAATTCAGCACCACCAAACCAGCTCTACAACAGATGCTAAAGGAACTTCTCTAAGTGGGAAACACAAGAGAAGAAAAGGACCTACAAAAACAAACCCAAAACAATTAAGAAAATGGTCATAGGAACATACATATCGATAATTACCTTAAATGTGAATGGATTAAATGCTCCACCATAAAGACACAGGCTTGTTGAATAGATACAAAACCAAGACCCATATATATGCTGTCTACAAGAGACCCACTTCAGACCTAGGGACACATTCAGACTGAAAGTGAGGGGATGGAAAAAGATATTCCATGCAAATGGAAATCAAAAGAAAGCTGGAGTAGCAATACTCATATCAGATAAAACAGACTTTAAAATAAAGAATATTACAAGAGACAAGGAAGGACACTACATAATGATCAAGGGATCAATCCAAGAAGAAGATATAACAATTATAAATATCTATGCACCCAACATAGGAGCACCTCAATACACAAGGCAACTGCTAACAGCTATAAAAGAGGAAATCGGCAGTAACATAATAATGGTCTGGGACTTTAACCCCTCACTTACACCAAAGGACAGATCATCCAAAATGAAAATAAATAAGGAAACAGAAGCTTTAAATGACACAATAGACCAGATAGACTTAATTGCTATTTATAGGACATTCCATCCAAAAACAGCAGATTATACATTCTTCTCAAGTGCACATGGAACATTCTCCAGGATAGATAACATCTTGGGTCACAAATCAAGCCTCAGTACATTTAAGAAAATTGAAATCATATCAAGCATCTTATCTGACCACAGCGCTATGAGATTAGAAATGAATTATGGGTCAAAAAATGTAAAAAACACAAACACATGGAGGCTAAACAATACGTTACTAAATAAGCAAAAGATCACTGAAGAAATCAAAGAGGAAATCAAAAAATACCTAGAGACAAATGACAATGAAAACACGATGATCCAAGACCTATGGGATGCAGCAAAAGCAGTTCTAAGAGGGAAGTTTATAGCTATACAAGCCTACCTCAAGAAACAACAAACATA
Source organism: Eschrichtius robustus (assembly GCF_028021215.1). Classification (NCBI taxonomy): domain Eukaryota; kingdom Metazoa; phylum Chordata; class Mammalia; order Artiodactyla; family Eschrichtiidae; genus Eschrichtius; species Eschrichtius robustus. Next base: position 36,771,324 of record NC_090834.1, read on the forward strand.
TCAAATAAACAATCTAACGTTACACCTAAAGAAACTAGAGAAAGAAGAACAAAAAAAAAAACACCCAAAGTTAGCAGAAGGAAGGAAATCATAAAGATCAGAACAGAAACAAATGAAATAGAAACAAAGAAAACAATAGCAAAGGTCAATAAAACTAAAAGCTGGTTCTTTCAGAAGATAAACAAAATTGATAAACCATTAGCCAGACTCTGCAAGAAAAAGAGGGAAAGGACTCAAATCAATAAAATTAGAAATGAAATAAGAGAAGTTACAACAGACACTGCAGAAATACAAAGCATCCTAAGAGACTACTACAAGCGACTCTATGCCAATAAAATGGACAACCTGGAAGAAATGGACAAATTCTTAGAAAGGTATAACCTTCCAAGACTGAACCAGGAAGAAATAGAAAATATGAACAGACCAATCAGAAGTAACGAAATTGAAACTGTGATTAAAAATGTTCCAACAAATAAAAGTCCAGGACCAGATGGCCTCACAGGTGAATTCTATCAAACATTTAGAGAAGAGCTAACACCCATCCTTGTCAAACTCTTCGAAAAAATTGCAGAGGAAGGAACACTCCCAACCTCATTCTAAGAGGCCACCATCATCCTGACACCAAAACCAGGCAAAGATACTACAAAAAAAGAAAATTACAGACCAATAGCACTGATGAATATAGATGCAAAATCCTCAACAAAATACTAGCAAACAGAATCCAACAACACATTAAAAGGATCATACACCATGATCAAGTGGGATTTATCCCAGGGAACAAGGATTCTTCAATATACGCAAATCAATCAATGTGATACACCATATTAACAAAATGAAGAATAAAAACCATATGATCATCTCAATAGATGCAGAAAAAGCTTTTGACAAAATTCAACACCCATTTATGATAAAAACTCCCCAGAAAATGGGCATAGAGGGCACCTACCTCAACATAATAAAGGCCATAAACGATAAACCCACAGCAAACATCATTCTCAATGGTGAAAAACTGAAAGCATTTCCTCTAAGATCAGGAACAAGACAAGGATGTCCACCCTTGCCACTATTATTCAACATAGTTTTGGAAGTCCTGGCCATGGCAATCAGAGAAGAAAAAGAAATAAAAGGAATACAAATTGGAAAAGAAGAAGTAAAACTGTCACTGTTTGCAGATGACATGATACTATACATAGAGAATCCTATAAATGCCACCAGAAAACTACCAGAGCTGATCAATGAATTTGGTAAAGTTGCAGGATACAAAATTAATGCACAGAAATCTCTTGCATTCCTATACACTAATGATGAAAAATCTGAAAGAGAAATTAAGGAAACACTCCCATTTACCATTGCAACAAAAAAAATAAAATACTTAGGAATAAACCTACCTAAGGAGACAATAGACCTGTATGTAGAAAAGTATAAGACACTGATGAAAGAAGTTAAAGATGATACCAACAGATGGAGAGATATACCATGTTCTTGGATGGGCAGAATCAATATTGTGAACATGACTATACTACCCAAAGCAATCTACAGGTTCAAAGCAATCCCTATCAAATTACCAATGGAATTTTCTACGGAACTAGAACAAAAAACCTTAAAATTTGTATGGAGACACAAAAGACGCCAAATAGCCAAAGCAGTCTTGAGAGAAAAAAACGGAGCTGGAGGAATCAGACTCCCTGACTTCAGACTATACTACAAAGCTATAGTAATCAAGACAATATGGTAGTGGCACAAAAACAGAAACACAGATCAATGGAACAAGATAGAAAGCCCAGAGATAGACCCACGCACCTATGGTCAACTAATCTATGACAAAGGAGGCAAGGATATACAATGGGGAAAAGACAGTCTCTCAATAAGTGGTGCTGGGAAAACTGGGCAGGTACATGTAAAAGAATGAAATTAGAACACTCCCTAATACCATACACAAAAATAAACTCAGAATGGATTAGTGACCTAAATGTAAGAACAGACACTCTAAAACTCTTAGAGGAAAACATAGGAAGAATACTCTTTGACATAAATCACAGCAAGATCTTTTTTGATCCACCTCCTAGAGTAATGGAAATAAAAACAAAAATAAAAAAATGGGACCTAATGAAACTTAAAAGCTTTTGCACAGCGAAGGAAACCATAAACAAGACAAAAAGACAACCTTCAGAATGGGAGAAAATATTTGCAAATGAATCAACAGACAAAGGATTAATCTCCAAAATATATAAACAGCTCATGCAGCTCAATATGAAAAAAACAAACAACCCAATCCAAAAATGGGCAGAACACCTAAATAGACATTTCTCCAAAGAAGACATACAGATGACTAAGAAGCACATGAAAAGCTGCTCAATATCACTAATTATTAGAGAAATGCAAATCCAAACTACAATGAAGTATCACCTCACACCAGTTAGAATGGGCATCATCAGAAAATCTACAAGCAACAAATGCTGGAGAGGATGTGGAGAAAAGGGAACCCTCTTGCACTGTTGGTGGGAATGTAAATTGATACAGCCACTATGGAGAACAGTATGGAGGTTCCTTAAAAATCTAAAAATAGAATTACTATATGATCCAGCAATCCCACTACTGGGCATATCCCCAGAGAAAACCATAATTCAAAAAACACATGCACCCCAATGTTCATTGCAGCACTGTTTACAATAGCCAGGTCATGGAAGCAACCTAAATGCCCATCAACAGACAAATGGATAAAGAAGAAGTGGTACATATATACAATGGAATATTACTCAGCCATAAAAAGGAACAAAATTGGGTCATTTGTTGAGACGTGGATGGATCTAGAGACTCTCATAGAGAGTGAAGGAAGTCAGAAAGAGAAAAACAAATACCATTTATTAACACATATATTTGGAACCTAGAAAAATGGTACAGATGAACCGGTTTGCAGGACAGAAATTGAGATACAAATATAGAGAACAAACGTATGGACACCGAGCAGGGAAAGCGGTGGAGTGGTGATGGTGTGCTGAATTGGGCAATTGGGATTGACTTGTATACACTGATGTGTATAAAACTGGTGACTAATAGAACCTGTTGTATAAAAAAATAAATTAAATAAAATTCAAAAATTAAAAAAAAAAACAAAAAACAAACAACCAGACAAAAAAAACTTTATTGGTACAAAATGCTATCATCTGAACTTTAGTGAGTTGTGATCTTTTTGTAATAGTAACATCGAAGATCCAGATCACCATGACAAATATAAGAACCATAATAATAATAAAAGTTTGAAATATTGTGAAAATAACCAAAATGTGACAAATAGACATGAATTGAGCAAATGTTGTTGGAAAAATGGTGCCAATAGACTTGTTCAATGCAGGGTTGCCACTAACCTTCAGTGACAGAACAGAAGTGAGATCATTGGTTTTCTGGGGTTGAGAATGCATGGATGGGAAGAAGGGAAAAATTACACATTTACATGTAGATATGTTGATGGGTACTGAATATGTTCATCATGTGGCTATGTGATAGTTTCATGGATGTATACATATGTTAAAATGTATCACATTGCATATTTTAAACATTTTATTGCATGCCAATGATCCTTCAATAAAGCCTTTAAGAAGCAGCCTGAAGAAATACTTCAGCAGTACAGTTAGTTTGCCTAATTGGACATCTGACTTTTAATAGATTTTTTTCTACACATCTAAGTCTTTGAAAATATATGAATATTTATCCTTTCCATTTTACTCCTTTAATCCCCAAATGAAAACAAAACAAGAACCTAATGGGTTAATAATTTTATGTATAATCTCTTTAGATATCATTCTTTATGTTTCTTCTATTTTCTGCTATTTGTGACACAGACTAAGTAACAACCAGAGAGTTAAGAAATGATGAAGCAATGGGAGGAGGGATTCTCATGGACTAGCTTCCTTTTTATTCAATCCCTGCTTTAAAAATCTGTTTGTATGTGGAATCTCACAGATAACATGATTGGAAGTAACTGATATTATTGATGCTAGCATAACTATTGTTGACTTAATAAGATAAAAATATGCAGTCAACAACCATTTTTCTAATAGCTTTGCAATGTTACAGGGGAGATATTCTGTTTATTAACTCAGATTTTTAAAATTAAATTGCATATAAGTGAAGGAAGAATATGCTATCATTCAGGTTCTGATTGACTTGATCACTAAGTTAAGACTTAACATATACCACTTTAGCCTTAGTTACCCTAATTCGGGGGGTCCGCAACCCCCAGGCCATGGACCAGTACCAGTCTGTGGCCTGTTAGGAACCCAGCCACCCAGTAGGAGGTGAGCTGCTGGTGAGCGAATGAAGCTTCATCTGTATTTACAGCCACTCCCCATCGCTCACATTACTGCCTGAGCTCCACCTCCTGTCAGCATTATGGTGAGTTGTATAATTATTTCATTATATATTACAATGTAATAATGATAGAAGTAAAGTGCACAATAAATGTAATGTGTTTGAATCATCCCGAAACCATCCCCCACCCCATCCATGAAAAAATTGTCTTCAACGAAACTGGTCCCTGGTGCCGAAAAGGCTGGGGACTCTTGCTCTAATTCATCACATCCAAGACACCTCTGATTGTAAGACACACCATTATTTTAAGAATAACTAAGAAAGAAAACATTGCCAATTAAACACAACACACCATCAATTGTAATATATATCTGGATTTCATAGATGTGAATTTTTTTTTAAATGTGTACTTTGGAGTGTATATATCTATGCTTTCTTTCAATGCAATGTGGCTAAATGTAATGGGATTATACGAAGGTGGAGACAGGCAGATGTTCTTCCCCTTTGTTTCTGTGTAGGAAACCCTGTTGTGTGTTCTTTCAGAAATGTTGAGAAGGCTACATTTCTCTGCAGGGATGTATAAAACAAGTGACCTGATTTCATAATGTACCTTCCTTTGAAAAAAATGGCCATAAATAAGACATTCTAAAAGTTGTAACCAGATTGATTCGATCCCTAAAAGAAAAGTAGGGAATAGAAGTGGTCAAAAGTACTTTTCATTTGCTTTTCTACTATGAAACAGCAGCTGACACAAGTCCCCTTTGAGTATCATTTTTGTGTCTTCTGGCTATCAGTTAAAATTATTCTTCAGTCTACAAAATATTATTATAAAGATTTGACATGAAAACTATTCTGTACCACATAGCTACCAACAAAAACAGTGACAGGAACAGAAGGTAGGTGCTGCTATATTACATTACAAAAAAAAAAGAATAAAGAAAAATCATGATGACAGATGTTTAGTTTTCTTAACACTTTCTATCTTGAGATATTCTTTCTGTGGATTTAACCATTTATTCACATACAGACACATACATAGCCACACTTACATGTTTCACTTGTACAGGCAATGCAAATTGCTTAATTGCAGCAAATGCTACCATGTGCATGTGACTCTACCATTGAAGATCAAGCACACAGCCAGGGACAATGAATGCAAAACGTACCAAATCAAAAGAGAATGAGGCCCTCTACTGTCATCTGAAATAGAAAATGCTTAGATAGAATGGAGAATCAAAAAGTATCTAAGGCAACAAAGCATGAGCTATAAGACAATTCAGAACCACTTTGATTATACATTATGCATGCAGATATATTTCATTTAATTGCATATTTTTAAGAATACTATTATATTTGCAGCATAGAAGTAAAGAATAGGAAGTTGTAATGTTTTAACTTCACAGTAAATTTTTTTGCAGTAAATATTATTGCAAGGATAAATAAAAGCTTAGCTAATGTTACCTGTACAGTAAAGGCATAGGAGATGGTTTTGAAAAATACAGTTCAAGTAACAGCCTTTTCCCCGTGATTCACCCTCCCCACCTCATCTCAGTGGCACCTGTTTCCAAGTTTTATGATGCACTGAAACAGATATTCCAAAGACAGAGATGGAATTATGTCCCTGGTTACTCATTTGGTAAGAACATGAGAGTGAACAAATGAACTTTATATGTGGTCTTATGTGTCCTGGGTGTCACTGACATCAGAGATATAAGGGAAAGTTTTCTACTCTATCAAATATCTGGCAAAAAGATTAAAGACATACAGATATGATGCATCATCTGAATCTCAGAATAAATTCTGAATTGAGAAGAAGACGTACATTAGAATTGGTGGGATTAGGCATTCATTGAAATATTTCTGTCGAGACCCTGGAATATGATTTCTAAATATGTGATTACTAAGGCAAAAGTGTCTCCCTACAAACTCAGAGCAAACCACCAACTTAAATATGTAATGAATAAAAGGAAAACTGCTTTTGAGAATTGTTATATGTAGTCATGAGGTTACATAATACTAAAAACCTTTGTATTGTAAAAACTTAGTATTAATTATTTTTGTAATTGATAAATCATATTGGAAAAGTAGAAAGTAACAATAATGATGATGATTATAGTAATAAATAAATAAAATTAGTTTTTCTTTAACACCACCCAGAGAAGAGATGTTTTTAATCTTGACAGGTGGTATATATACAGAAATATTTTGAGAAGAGAAGGGCAATACAATGACTTGCAATGACTTGATAGTTACAGCCCATAGGGAAGTCCACTCTCTTTGTTCTAGCTCTGTGCTCAGAAGCCACCTACTTTCTAATTACTCATGTTTTCTACTGAGGGCATTCTTTATTTCTATAGACAACCAGTTCTGGTTACTAGCAAATTATCACAGATTTTTCTGATTTATCAGAGTGACTTTGGTAGGACAACGCAATCATGCTAGAACCCATATATCACTTGTAAAATATATGTTTCTGACATTTATACATACAGGAACAGACACTACTGTATGAGGCCCTACCATGGTGAAGCCATCTTATGAGGTGCAGACTAATAGAGCCACTTTTAATTTTACAGTCTGAATACCTATGCATATGTGGTCTCAGGCTTAGAATTCTCTGATATATTAGTTTATTCTTGATTTATCTTGATCATATATAAATACCTGTTGTATTAATGAAAGATTTAATTCAATCCATGAAGGTTCACTTTGCACCAACTAAGTGGGAATGAATTTAAGAGACATTTATGGTGATTAAACAGGTGAAGATGAAACGGAAGGAAGACTGAAAGATATGACTTTATACTCTGAGTGGCTGTCTCACCTCCAGTGGCAGTAAAAACTCTTCTTGTAGGTAAATGAGGGGGTGGGGTGTGGGAGCTGTATTTTAGTTGGAGTTCTAGGAATCTAGCCTGGACTCACCAGGGTCTCGTTTGTGGAACGAGACTCTTAAAAGTGGTATGCTTCTTACTGATTCATTGTACTATGAATAAAGCCTACTTGTCATATGTTTATTTTTGTCATATCGATATTGTTTGAGCTAGGGGAGTATCAAAACTTGTCCACTAGATAAAGGAATTTAGAACATTAGGATGTTTTCATATATAATTTTTAGAATGATTTGATACTAAATTGGTAATTTAGGTACCAAGCATTGGTAAAATGCATGCCATTAGTATTTTATACATTTTAAAATTTTATATTTTTCATTTCAGCAACTCTGAAAATTTGAATGTGTCATGATCAAGTATGACTTACTAATACAATACACCTTCCTTTACACCTTCCTCTCCCTAACTTTAATAGCCAAGTATCCTACCTCAAACCCTGGACATCATCATTGACCTCCCTCAAACCTAAAAATCTCTCAAGTACAATTCTTTTTTCTTTTTAATTTTTAAAAAATTTATTTATTTTTGGCTGCGTTGGGTCTTCGTTGCTGTGCACAGTCTTTCTCTAGTTGTAGCGCATGGGCTTCTCATTGTGGTGGCTTCTCTTGTTGTGGAGCATGGGCTCTAGGCGCATGGGCTTCAGTAGTTGCAACATGCAGGCTCAGTAGTTGTGGCTCACGCACATAGTTGCTCCATGGCATGTGGGATCTTCCCAGACCAGGGATCGAACTGGTGTCCGCTGCATTGGCAGGTGGATTCTTAACCACTGCGCCACCAGGGAAGCCCCTACAACTCTTTTTCTCTATTTTATCTTCCTGAGGGAGATACTGATTCCTTATATCCTCTTTATGAATGTTAACGGCCAACCAATTTCTGATCCCTCAATCAACTTCCAGTGGAAGAGGTTATTCTATGAAACTCCAGGGAGATTCACCCAAAATAAAGCCGTTGGAGGAGTCTAAAATAATCCAAGTAAAAAGCTCAGTCATTTTGGAATTATCTCTTGCTTTATGCTCTTCACGACTTGTACTCTATACTAATATTCCTAATCACTGAGATACTTGAATGCATCCAGAAAAAGAGTTGCTATGATAAAAATGGAAATTATTCTTAGCAACTGAAAAGTGGTATGGTAAGTTGAGAGGAGCATTAGTTTTAGAATCAGAAGACCTAGTTCTGCCTCTATAGCATGTTAGCTGTGAGGCCTGGTGCAGGTATGCAGTTTTTCTGGTGAGGCAGATTAAGTGGTCCTAAGACAGCTCTGGAAAAGTTAGAAATATGATGCCTGTTAACTGTGACTCCAAATGTGAATAATAAATTGGTCTGGTGTCCCTAGAAATAGATAACACTTCTGAGTGCAAAAGTAAATAAGTAAATAAAGCACTCCCTTCCATACTTGGCACTATGGAAGAATGTTGAAAATATAAAGAGCATCAAATGATGAAGCATCAGATAATTAGTCTGGCCAGCATGCCTACATGTCTTGGTCTAACCTTTCCCTGCAGAGTCTCATTTTCCCATCTACAAATTGATAACAGTCTATGTGATCTTTAAGGTTCTTCCAGCACCTATTTCCTTTGGGTACCATCTGAAATGAGGATGCATCCTTCGTTTCAACAATACTGAAGCAACCAATAGCTCACAAGGGTAATTTTCTTGAATCCATAACGTACCACTTTCCTTTGATATCTAAACATTTATTGATTCCTAGACCCAGTGACTAACTCCTATCCCCAGATCTTCTGTCAATCTAACGATTAAGTAATTTGATTTTGGTTTGATAGACAAATACCACACAACTCCAATTTATTTTTAATTCCTACAGCCCTTAGTGACTGGCAGTTCCAAATAAACAGTATTAATAAATCATTAGTCTGTAACTAAAGAGCCGGTTCTTTGAGGAACCTTTGCCAGTTGCAGACTGTGGGAAGTCTCAGGGGAATATTTGTCATTCTCACAGTTACAATGGGACATAAGAGCAGCCATATGAGACAGCTTGGCTAAGGACCGAGGAAAATGAAACATAAACTACAGCAAAAAATGACTTTATGAATTGATAACTGGTGCTTTGTTATTTGCAATAAACATATAAAAAGAGAAAAAAATTACTTAATGTCCTGGTTCCCTAATAGGCGTTTGATGGAGTGTAACAAAAGATGATTTGTAAATGTTATCTGAAAGAGAGATAAGCAGGAACTAAAAAGGGCAGGAAATTGAATGTGTTCTTCCCTCCCACCTCACCACCAGGTTTCAGATGAGTCTGGAAAGGTCATTCACATAATTATTACAGTAACTGGTTCAAGGCCTTTTGAGCACAGCTGATCTGATTGTGTGTTAATGGCTGCAAAAGCAAGATAAGGAACAGGTAAAGTAAAGGAAAAAAATCTGCCTGTAAGATTGTCATAGTAGATAAACTGATGTTGCTTTATAGCATATGGCTTTTTTATTACAGAACAACCCCAAGTTTGCTCTTGTGTAAGGGGTCATTTAAGCATCAGTGACCAAATTTTACTTCTTTGTTGGTGGTGGCCGTGTGACATATCTAGTGATCTTTCTGGGGTCTGCAAAAGGTCATATGGTGAAATGAAACCTGCCAGAAAACTGTAGCTAATATTAAGTGGTCTGAATTTTCAGGGCCAAGACATGTGAAAGGCATCTGGAGACTTCTGTCTGACCAAACCAAGCCAATAATATACATCCTGTTACAAATAATTGACCACATTTCTCATATCTGAATTCAATTCAGTAAACATATTCAACACTTGCTGCATATAAGAATACTCTAGGGATCCAAAAATTTAGCACAGTAGACAGATATACACAGCTGGCCCAATGGGGCAGGCTAAATAGTGAAATATAGGTGCTCATATGTTTCCAAAGAAAAGATATTGAATCTCGAGTAAAACAGGTGGGAATTAATAGAGAAGTGGCATTTGACCTAAACCTAAACCCTGAAGATTGAACAGGGATTGTGAAGGCAGGGTATTTTAGACTGAAGTATCCGAGTTGCAGGACCACATAGGCAGGAAAGCATGTGGGCAAAAGATGCAGGAAAGCATGTGGGCATAAGATGCAGGAAAGCATGTGGGCATAAGATACAGGAAGGGGTGTCCATGGTTGATTAAAAGATGAGTTTGAAAATGTAAAGTGGAACTTGTGCTGGTTATTAAATTACCATCTCTCAGCTTCACTCTTCTTACTCTGCTTTGTGATACAAGGGCTAGGATTCTGGAAACCATAATTCTGCACTGCCAGGAGGGGGGCACTAGAGAGAGGCTGCAAGGATAGAGGAGGGAGAAGGGCCGTACTCCTTGTTGCTCACTGTCTGCTTGAGATTCCTGTGAATGGCACCTCAGCAGGGCATTCTTCCCAAAGCAGCAAACGAACCAATTTGAGTTTTTCCAACACTTGTAGTTCGAGCTGCATCACACCGCCACCTCGGAAAACTTAGCACCAGCCAGCTGGCTGGTGCTCACTCCTCAGAGGTCTGAGTCCCAGAGGAGTGCCTCCAAACTTCTAATTTTTAATGATTCCAACTCTTCCTTTTTTTCCCTCTGCCCAAGAGATAGTAGCTACTTCTTGCACTTACTAACTCTCCATATTTTAAAGTTCTTGTTTTGCTCTGTGTGACCTTGCTAACAACTTATATAGACTATTCTTAAATACCGAGTACCACCAGTTGAAAATATCACCAACTTTCTGGTTTTTCTTTTTTACTGCATTTCTTTTTTAAAAAAAAGTTTTATTTTATATTGGAGTTTAGTTGATTTACAATGTTGTGTTAGTTTCAGGCGTACAGCAAAGTGATTCAGTTATACATATACATATATCTATTCTTTATCAGATTCTTTTCCCATATAGGATATTACAGAATATTGAGTAGAGTTCCCTGCGCTATACAGTAGGTCCTTGTTGATTATCTATTTTATCTATAGTAGTGTGTATATGTTAATCCCAAACTCCTAATTTATCCCTTCCCCCAACTTTCCCCTTTAGTAACTATAAGTTTATTTTCTAAGTCTGTGGGTCTGTTTCTGTTTTGTAAAAAAAGTTCATTTGTATCACTTTTTTAGATTCCACATATAAGTGATATCATAGGGTATTTGTCTTTCTCTGTCTGACTTACTTCACTTAGTATGATAATCTCTAGTCATACCACATTCAGAGAGAACCACTGAAATGAAATATTTATTAGGGTCTTAAGAGATTCCTTACTTGCATTGTCTTTTGACCTCTTACCTCTCATTTCCTTTCAAGAATTTTGTGTCCTGTGTTTAAAAGCCAACCTGGGAAATATCAAAGACACCCTTTCTTCCCAAACTAAAGTCACTGAGCTGATTGCTGAGTAAAAAAAGGCAACACTCTTCCTTTCTATTTCCTGCACATACCACCAACCACTTTAAAACGTTGCGTAATAATGTAGTTGCAAAAAGGTAGCTAATTAAGTCTGCCTGACTCTAGCCTTCTACTCTTAATATTCAGCCCCAGTGGGTGGATGAGTGGCCAGAAAAAGAGAATGTTTAAAATGTTCATTTCCAACCTGACCCAGACCATTTCTCTCCTTTCAGAAAACATTACATCTAAATTATTAGAAGACAAATGGATCTTACTATATTATTACAGCAGTGTGGGGAGAAAAGCTTCTACTGCCTCTGCCGATAACCCATTTTCCCTCTAACAACTTTTTTCGGAACTTCTACATTATACCCAATCTAATTCTGCTAGTTTAATCCCATAATGTTGGAATTTCACCCTCTTCCCACTTTGTTGAAACTGGAGAACAGCTTGTGGGTGATCTCTTGATAATAACATTTTATACGTCTAAAACAGTCTTTTCTTCCAAAGTAATTAATCCACCTCCCCTTTTTTACACTTTGCTGTATTTCCCAAGTCTTTACACACCTTTGTTTCCTGATGGATCCTCGTTAAGCATTTCCCATTTTTCCGGGGAAATTATACTGGGTTGGCCAAAGAGTTCATTCAGTTTTTTCTGTAAGATGGCACTAGTAGCACTTAGTTATCTTTCACTTCATTTGAAACAATTTCGTTAGATTGTATTGACAGCTGTTATATCAGCATGCATTTAAAAAAAAAAAAAACTTACCAAAATTGGTGAATTTTTTTGTAGCCATTTTAATATTGAAGATCGAAGAAAAAAACAACATTTTAGGCATATTATGCTTCATTATTTCGAGAACTGTAAAAATGCAACTGAAATGCAAAGAAAAATTTGTGCCGTGTTTGGAGAAGGTGCTGTGACTGATCGAACGTGTCAAAAGTGGTTTGCAAAGTTTTGTGCTGGAGATTTCTCGCTGGAGGGTGATCCACGGTCGGGTAGACAAGTTGAAGTTGATAGCGATCAAATCGAGACATTAATTGAGAACAATCAACATTATACCAATCAAACACTGAAAATCATTTGCACCAGCCTGGTTACTTTAATTGCTTAGATGCTTGTGTTCCACATAAGTCAAGCAAAAAAACTTTCTTGATGGTATTTCCACATGCGATTTTCTACTTAAATGTAATGAAAATGCTCCGTTTTTAAAACAAATTGTGACGGGCGATGAAAAGTGGATACTGTACAATAATGCAGAATGGAAGAGATCATGGTGCAAGCGAAATGCACCACCACCAACCACACCAAAAGCTGGTCTTCATCCGAAGAAGGTGATGTTGTGTATATGGTGGAATTGGAAGGAAGTCCTCTGTTATGACCTCCGTCTGGAAAACCAAATGATTAATTTAATTCCAACAAGTACTGCTCCCAGTTAGACCAGCTGAAAGCAGCCCTTGATGAAAAGTCCGGAATTAGTCAACAGAAAACCCATAATCTTCCATCAGGATAATGCGAGACCGCATGTTTATTTGATGACCAGGCAAAAACTGTTACAGCTTGGCTAGGAAGTTCTGATTCATCCACCGTATTCACCAGACATTGCACCTTCGGATTTCCATTTATTTCGGTCTTTAAAAAATTCTCTTCCAGGGAAATTTCAAATTACAGTCCCTGGAAGACTGTAAAAGGCACCTGGAAGAGTTCTTCGCTCAAAAAGGTAAAAAGATTTGGGAAGGTGGTATTATGAAATTGCCTGAAAAATGGCAGAAGGTAGTGGAACAAAAGGGTGAATATTTTGTTCAACAAAGTTCTTGGTAAAAATGAAAAATGTGTCTTTTATTTTTACTTAAAAACCGAAGACATTTTTTGGCCAACCCTATACCTTTGCAGAATTGACCAACACTAAACATAGCGTGACAGTCACTTTATGCATTCTTTCTGTACTCAGTGTTGTGTAATTCTGTTTCCAGAGAGATTTCTCAGGGTGTAGCCAGCACATTCCTATTGTATTCTGCTGCAGTAGCCTACAGAGAAACCATTTGATTTTTTTCTAAATTCAGATTTAAGTAGAGATTTCTTTAGAAGAAAACTTTCAGCTTACAACTTTCCTGTTGACTTTTTATTTAACTTCAAATTTGGCAGGTTGCTGAACCTGTGTGATATTAAGACATAGTAAAATTTGATAACCTAAAATCACTTGCCTTCTGCTATTTTCCTTTAAGAATACAGAAAAAATATCCATTCATATATTTTTAAATTATCTGTGCAACTATGACTGCATTAATTTACATCCTCTAAGTTACAAGAACTGAATGCCTTTAGGGACAGATTATATATAGAGGTAAATGTACGTTTCAAAAGGAGTAAAACAAACAAACATATTTTGTGAGCAATGGAAGTATATTTTGACATGTGAAAATAAAGGCTATTATTTATTATTTATTATCTGTTAATAAAGAGTTGATTGGATTAAGTAGACACAGTATTCTCTGAGTTCATTTACTCCTTCAACAAATATCTCCTGAGTGCTCTGTGCCAAGCACTGTGGTAGGCACTAGGAAATACAAGTGAAGAATGCAGTCATGACTCCTGCCCTCATGGAGCTTAGAACTTAATGATGGTGACTTGCTGGTTATTCTGTTTGCCTCCCTTGCCTGTCACCCTCCTCTTCCCCCAGACTCTCTGCCTTCTTTTCTGTACTGCCAACTGCATCCTCTGGGCTTGCAAGCTGGCTTCTGGTTGCCTTTAGCCATGAGAGCCACCAGAGGCAATCAGAAGGCACGGGGAAAAAGTCAGGATATGAATTTCAATTTATGCCTTTACTAAACTCTTTTGAGCCATCGGAGTCTTTCCAGCTGGATTCCTGACTGATATGGTGAATATAATATATATATATATATATATATATACACATACACATATATATATATTTTTAAATTTTATGTAGAGAAACACATATGTAAATATTTTAGAGCTGTATTAAGGGTTATGAAGAAACAAATACAAGAATTGAGATACAGTGTAATGGGTGTGAATTAAACAAAGTATTACAGATGAACTCTTAGAGGGTGATATTTAAGTTGAGGCCAGAGACTAAGTGGGAGCCAGCATAGAAAGAACGGGAAAGATTGTCCTGATGGAGGAAACAGCAAGTGCAAGGCCCATAGAAAAGAGCTTGACGTGCTCTCTGCCAGAATTTGGTTATAATATTCTATGAGGAACGTTTGGTTAAACCATTCCATGTGGACAGACTGAGGGGACAAATCAGCTTGAGTGGCAAGGTGTGGATGGATATCTAGTGACAGATACTGAAGATTTTGGACAGACAAATGTCTGCCAGAGAATCATGTACTTGTTAAAGTGGGAAGCAGCTCAGGTGAGCTGTGGGAATGAAGCAGATGCTCAGGTAGTAACCTGAAATTGCTGTGATCATGTCGGGATGCAATGATGGTCTACTCCACATGATAATGTGATGTAAAGAAATTAACACATGTAAAGATGTTATTTCTTTGATCTTATTTACTTTCATCAGAGTGGTAAGTTAGTCTTTAGGTAGAGATAAATCTCTTCGTAACATGATTTTTTTTTTTCATAATTGTGACACTTCACATAAAGAATATCAAATGGGCAGCAGAGACCTTCTTGACAGGCTGTGTGTTTTGTTCATCTTCCTATTTATTTATTTATTTTCATGAGGGGAGAGGGAGTAGCAAAGAAGGAGTGGAGAAGTTGAAGAAAATAAAGTATTAACAGAACTTAATTTGACAGTTGGATCCTACCTAGAATGAAAGGGACTTTAAGGATCAATTTACTAAGCATATTTCAAGACTTCCAAAAGCAAACACATCAAACTTATTAAATAAGCCTGCCTGGGGAAATTTCCCATATTGCTTTTTCTCTATGAATCTAGTTCTCTAATTTGTTTTACAGTATGCCCTCCTTTTGTTTGTGGCTTTAGTGCAAATTCTGGCATTTAAGAATTATTTAACTGTAGGATATACTAAAACCTTTGACATCAAGCCAAATAATTATTTTTGTATTTATCAGAATTGATCAGTTCACTTGGGACATTTTCAGGCATACTTGGTACCACAACATGGGCAGATGGTGAAAAACATTACTTTTAAGGTATTATTGAATCTCGTGCATTTAACTAATATATATGAGTTTGGAAATCTTCCTCAGATATCTGCCAAATAACTCCTGGATGAATTTTAAATTATTGAAATATGTTTCTACTTACAGGCATCTTTTGCTGGATCACTCAACACTTTTAATAGACCATCCAACAATTTATTTTGTTTTTAGTTTATTATGATCTTGCTCCTACTCAGATTTAAACAGAATTGCACATATATCAATCAGTCCTAATATTAGGAAACACGGTGCTTACTATTGTCATGCCCTAAACCTCCTCTTACTAGCTGAATTTTTCATATTTACTAATATTTTTCTCACCCATAGACTACACCTACTTCAAACACATTTATAGAGCGTGTTTTATCTCCAAGTACTTCATAGTTATGCTGTGGGAGTTAGCTCACCACGACTGAGGTTGAATGATTAGTAACTCTGATAGAGATGCATTTATGCAAATTATAATTATAGAGTCTAGAAAGGACTCTGAGGTCTTATCACCCTAAAAAAACCACAAAACTACAACACTCTATTTAAAATAAATCATAATACTCTAATCAAATATAATCAAAATCTCACTCCTGTTCCTATGCCCAATATTTATACTGTAAACATCATTGACAAGTGATTTTATATTGTGAGATTTAAAACATCAGAAATAGAATCATTAATCATAGCAGGCATTAGAGTGTGATGTAAATCATCTTTCTGATTTGGGGAATGATTGCATGTTATGCATATTGACAGCTGGTGCTATCATGTTATCATTATTTCAGGAGAGACTGAAGTAATCAATTGCATCAGTGTAACTATTTATGATTTTTATACTCTTGTCTTATTATATCTTATCAGAATCTATACGCTTTACATAAGTAGGGGATAGCACCTTATCCCCTTTTTATTTCATTTCATTTTATTTCATCATTGCTGAAGGAAATTTAAGAATGATACTGAAATTTTAAGACAAGTAAGCAAAGAGATGTAAAGCTCTTCTTTTATTTAAAGACTTTTCCTTTATGTTAAAATAGCAAAACTATATACATCAGTGTTCATAGAAATAACCAGAAAGATGATAATTGGTTGCTTCATCAATTCCCATTTGCCCTTCTTTTAAAAAATGAATAACCACCAAGAAGCTTCAAGGTTTCATTCAAGGAAAATAAAACCTAGCAAAATAAGTGATCCAAAAATAAGATATGTCACATCTTAATAAACAATTGTGTCTAATTATAGAAGGATATGTACTTACTTGCCAAGTGCAAAGCATTCCATCTTAACAGTTGTTCCCTTAGCAGCTGTAACTGTGAAAGGGAAATGGACCTCAATTTTTGGCTCATATTCTCCCATCACACCTGGGAAATAAAGAATAGTCTTTAAACATAAAATGAATGTCACAATTTCTCTCCAGTCCTGTAGATGTTACATTGGAAAGCACTGTGTTGTCTATATCTGTTTGAAGACTGCTAAACTTTTGATGTACTGAAATAAGAAGTACTCATAGACTGAATCATTATGATGAAATCTTAATCTTCCCTTAAGGATTGGATTGCATGTATATTCAATACCATTTAAAATAATAATTATTGAAAGTGCTAATCAACACTGGTAGTTTAGCTACTGATTATATTTCAGAGGAAATAAATAACTATGAACAAATCCTATGGTAAATAATGGTGTTGATTTTTTTTTTAAATAAGTAAAGGTCTCGGAACTTTCTTTGTCATTTTCAGATAAATGAATGCTTATTTGTTAAGTCAACATATATTTATTGAATATCTATAATATGCATGCATTTTGCTAGGCATTGTGGGAGTTACAAAGATAAATCAGCCATGGACTGTGCTCTCAAGCACTCAACAAGTGTATTCTTAAAGAAACAGCATATACCCAAGGATGGGAGAAGAGCTATACATCAAAATCACTGTAGTGTAAGATAGGAAGTGATGAGTGCCCTGCCTTGAATGAGGTATCCCTAAAGTATTATGTGCATTTGAGGGAATTATAAGAATAGTTAGAATTTGTATAAGTGAGAGAAAGGAGAAAGTAAATGGAACTGCAGGAACAAAGAGATAGGAAACCACCAGAAATAGGAGTATCAGTTTTTCTGGCTTCTTGGTATGTGAAGGGAAATCATACTAGGCAAATTTGGAAATATAAATGGAGTCCAAAAAATAGAGGGCCTTGATTATAGAGCAAGACATTCAAATTTTAATCTGTAAGTAATTTGGAGCATTTGGAATTTTGAATAGGAGACTGGCATTTTGTTGAGATGTATATACTGGAATTGGAGCAGAGACCAGTAAATCAATTATATTATTTCAATAATGCAAGTTAGAAATAATGAAAACCTAGACTTGAATTACACAGCAAAAAAAAAAAGAGAAGAGGCATTAGAATGAGAAAAAACAAGAAAGACTTGAACTTTGCACATAATAGGGGTACTTGAGATAAGGTTGTGGGCCTCATCAATAACAACAGTAAGATTTCCAGCTTGGGAGAGGGGTGGGGTGATGTAAGTGAAAGAAAAGCATGCAGCTATGGTGGGAAACTTGATGATTTCTATTTTGGGAGTATTGTCTTTGATACCTATAAAATATTTAGAATGCAGTGAGAGGATGAAGCTGGAGATGAGTTCTGAACAGGTGATATATACTTAATATCATCACTCACAGGTGGCAGTTAAAGCCATGAGATTGCAGAGGGCTTTCACCTATCAAAAGAACAATACACTATAACTGAGTCATTTTGCTGTATGGCAGAAATTAGCACAACATTGTAAATCAACTATACTTCAATTTTAAAAAAATCATACACTAGTGATGCCTGGTGAATTCCAGTGCTTGTGTCCTCAGGCAGCCCTGGAGCTAATTTCCCCCAGAAATAATTTTTAGCAGATCCCTATGTGTAAAGTACCACAGAGGACACAATCGTGATTGAGCACAGATGCTTCTCTCAGGAGCTTGTGTGTGTGTTTTTGGGGGTGTCTCTGTATAGGGGTATATGTGCACATAGAGATCTGTGTATGTGTATAGCTCTACATGTAATTCCTTGGTGTGTGTGTGTGGGATCAGGGGGGAGACAGGAGGAAGAAACCCAGACAGAGGAAGAAGTAAATGTCATAAGATATGAAGGCAAGATGCACTGGGCATGCAAAGGGAGAAATGGTTACTTTTGGCAAAGAAAACCCTTATGTGTTCCTTTATTATTATTATTATTATTTTAAATTTTGATTTGAGATGGTCCTTGAAGGAATAAAGAATGTAGACAACTTTAGATGGAAAATGTTTAAGTTCACTGAGGACAAGATTATTATCTTTGCTATGTTGTTTTTTTTTTTTTCCTAGTTTTTTGCAAAGCAATCATAAAGAAAACATTACTGATGTTTTCATCAGACATTGGGCTTGTGGACACTGGCCCTGCTCACGACTAGCCTACAGCACCTCTGACAGGTCAGAGACCTCTGTGTCTCATTTTCTAATCTGAAAACTGAGGGAATAGAAGAAAACTATCATTAATGTAATGTCCTGCTCTGTCAGGCTAACTCCCTTGATTCCTTCCAAGTCTAATGTTCACCGAGCACCAAGTTCCTGATACACAGCAAGTGAATTGAGTGGTTAGTACTACAGTATTACTCAAAACAGATGTTTAAGCACTTCTCTATCTCTTTCGCAATATTGTTTTTCTCTTCTACTTCTTTTTTCCTATATCCTTCTGCCCCGCCCATATATTTTCCAACTTCCTTTCTTTTTTTTTTTATATTTTTTTCCTGTATATCTCCTGAATGACAGTATTTGGCCTGCTAGTGTTGCCTGGCTGAGTGTATCCAATGATGAGGAGTTTATCTTTAATGCTCTCTTACTTGGAAGCCCCCATATAAGGACTTCTAGGCATCCTGTTCAGTGGCTACCTTGACTGCCCACCTGAAGCAGTCCCTGAAGTCAGCTTCTGATCTCCTCATCCACTCTTAACATTGATTCTGTAGTATTCTTGTTCCTGTTTGCCTGTTAACCTGATGATTTAATAATACATGATTTATCGTTTTGCTTATTAAGCTTAAGCTTATTAAACTTAATACCTTATTTGCATAGGTCCCTGTGAGTGCTGGCAGTTGTTGAGTTCTGTAGAATGTTGTAGAAAGGCACTGAAAGTCAGGCTGAATTTAGAAAATATTTCTATATAATTATTTCTAGTAAATTGTTTAAAGACATCTCAGAAGAAAAGAACCTGAATCTCCAAATTCCAGTAATTTAATTTGATTATCTTTTTCCTAACCTAACTAAAAATTCCCTTTAGAATCCACTTTTATATTAATACTTTTGTATTCTTTATATTAAAGAAGGTCCAATAATTGTACAACATTTCAAGCCCTTCAAAACCTGGATCTGCCTCAAAACAATACCAAGATATTATTGATATTATGGGGTAATAGGAGCCAGATCCATGTCTTCTCTCAGATTCCCTTACAGATAACGTTTGTGAATTGCAAAGAAGACATTCTTTTATAGCTTTAATTCTTAAGGATGAGTCAAAGGAAAGGCACTCCTAGTAGGGTTTGGGAAGTAATTTTTGCCCATGTAGTGGCTTCTGGTGTTACTTAAATGATTCCTGTATCTCCGAAGACACTGTTAAGCCTCACTCCAGGGTCAAAGAGGTTTGCTAATATCTGAACTGGATATTAAAAATAAAATTAAAAGGTTAAAGTACAAGGCTTCAAATTATATTACCTAATTTGAACTACACTGTAAGAAATAACTAGTTCTTTTAAATTTTACTCTGATAATGGTGATATAAGGACAGATTAGAAAGCTCCTTAGGTACGTCTTGTTCTTTAAACACATGATTACATTCAGGGATTAAATTTTGCTTAGTCTTTCACGGGACAATTATGTTACAGCTAAAGTTCAGTTTAGCTTAGAGAGGGCAGACAGCAAGCAGAAGAACTACAATCCTGCAGCCTGTGGAACGAAAACCACATTCATAGAAAGATATACAAAATGAAAAGGCAGAGGACTGTGTATCAGATGAAGGAACAAGACAAAACCCCAGAAAAACAACTAAATGAAGTGGAGATAGGCAACCATCCAGAAAAATAATTCAGAATAATGACAGTGAATATGATCCAGGACCTCAGAAAAAGAATGGAGGCAAAGATTAAGAAGATGCAATAAATGCTTAACAAAGACCTAGAAGAATTAAAGAACAAACACCTAGAAGAAACAAACAGAGAAGAACAATACAATAACTGAAATGAAAAATACAGTAGAAGGAATCTGTAGCAGAATAACTGAGGCAGAAAAACGGAAAAGTGACCTGGAAGACAGAATGGTGGAATTCACTGCTGTGGAACAAAATAAAGAAAAAATAAGGAAAAGAAATGAAGACAGCCTAAGAGACCTCTGGGACAACATTAAATGCACCAACATTCGCATTATAGGGGTCCCAGAAGGAGAAGAGACAGAGAAAGGACCTGAGAAAATATTTGAAGAGATTATAGAGGAAAACTTCCCTAACATGCGAGGGGAAATATCCACCCAAGTCCAGGAAGCACAGAGAGTCCAAGGCAGGATAAACCCAAAGAGAAACATGCTGTGACACATAGTAATCAAATTGACAAAAATGAAAGACAAAGAAAAATTATTAAAAGCAACAAGGGAAGAATGACAAATAACATACAAGGGAACTCTCATAAGGTTAACAACTGATTTCTCAGCAGAAACACTACAAGCCAGAAGGGAGTGGCACGTTATATTTAAAGTGATGAAAGGGAAGAACCTACAACCAAGATTACTCTACCCAGCAAGGATCTCGTTCAGATTCGATGGAGAAATCAAAAACTTTACGGACGAGCAAAAGCTAAGAGAATTCAGCACCACCAAACCAGCTCTACAACAAATGCTAAAGGAACTTCTCTAAGTGGGAAACACAAGAGAAGAAAAGGACCTACAAAAACAAACCCAAAACAATTAAGAAAATGGTCATAGGAACATACATACTGGTAATGACCTTAAATGTGAATGGATTAAATGCTCCAACCAAAAGACACAAGCTTGCTGAATGGTTACAAAAACAAGACCCATATATATGCTGTCTACAAGAGACCCACTTCAGATCTAGGGACACATTCAGACTGAAAGTGAGGGGATGGAAAAAGATATTCCATGCAAATGGAAATCAAAAGAGAGCTGGAGTAGCAATACTCATACCAGATAAAATAGATTTTAAAATAAAGAATGTTACAAGAGACAAAGAAGGACACTACATAATGATCAAGGGATCAATCCAAGAAGAAGATATAACAATTATAAATATATATGCACCCAACATAGGAGCACCTCAATACATAAGGCAACTGCTAACAGCTATAAAAGAGGGAATCGACAGTAACACAATAATAGTGGGGGACTTTAACACC
The DNA here is from genome assembly GCF_028021215.1 of Eschrichtius robustus. Lineage (NCBI taxonomy): Eukaryota > Metazoa > Chordata > Mammalia > Artiodactyla > Eschrichtiidae > Eschrichtius > Eschrichtius robustus. Next base: position 36,793,411 of record NC_090834.1, read on the forward strand.
TCACTTACACCAATGGACAGATCATCCAAAATGAAAATAAATAAGGAAACAGAAGCTTTAAATGACACAATGGACCAGATAGATTTAATTGATATTTATAGGACATTCCATCCAAAAACAGCAGATTACACTTTCTTCTCAAGTACACATAGAACATTCTCTAGGATAGATCACATCTTGGGTCACAAATCAAGCCTCAGTAATTTAAGAAAATTGAAATCATATCAAGCATGTTTTCCAACCACAACGCTATGGGGTTAGAAATTAATTACAGGGAAAAAAAAGTAAAAAACACAAACACATGGAGGCTAAACTATATGTTACTAAATAACCAAGAGATAACTGAAGAAATCAAAGAGGAAATACAAAAGTACCTAGAGACAAATGACAATGAAAACACAACGATCCAAAACCTATGGAATGCAACAAAAGAAGTTCTAAGAGGGAAGTTTATAGCAATAAAATCCTACTTCAAGAAACAAGAAAAATCTCAAATAAACAATCTAACCTGACACCTAAAGGAACTAGAGAAAGAAGAACAAACACAACCCAAAGTTAGTCGAAGGAAAGAAATCATAAAGATCACAGCAGAAATAAATGAAATGGAAACAAAGAAAACAGTAGCAAAGATCAATAAAACTAATATTCTTTCTTTTAGAAGATAAACAAAATTGATAAACCTTTAGCCAGACTCATCAAGAAAAAGAGGGAGAGGACTCAAATCAATAAAATTAGAAACGAAAACGGAGAAGTTGCAGTGGAAACTGTAGAAATACAAGGCATCATAAGAGACTAATACAAGCAACTCTATGCCAATAAAATCGGCAACCTGGAAGAAATGGACAAATTCTTAGAGAGCTATAACCTTCCAAGACTGAACCAGGATGAAATAGAAAATATGAACAGACCAATCACAAGTAATGAAATTGAAACTGTGATTAAAAATGTTCCAACAAACGAAAGTCTTGGACCAGATGGCTTCACAGGTGAATCTATCAAACATTTAGAGAAGAGCTAACAACCATCCTTCTCAAACTCTTCCAAAAAATTGCAGAGTCAGGAACACTCCCAAACTCATTCTACAAGGCCACCATTATCCTGATACCAAAACCAGACAAAGATACTACAAATAAAGCAAATTGCCAACCACTATCACTGATGAACATAGATGCAAACATTCTGAACAAAATACTAGCAAACAGAATCCAACAACATATTAAAAGGATCATACACCATGATCAAGTGGGATTTATCTCAGGAAAGCAAGGAAACTTCAATATATGCAAATCAATCAATGTCATACACCATATTAACAAATTGAAGAATGAAAACCATATGATCATCTCAATAGATGCAGAAAAAGCTTTGACAAAATTCAACACCCATTAATGATAAAAACTCTCCAGAAAGTAGGCATAGAGAAACTTACCTCAATATAATAAAGGCCATATATGACAAACCCACATTCAACATCATTCTCAACAGTGGAAAAACTGAAAGCATTTTCTCTAAGATCAGGAACAAGACAAAGATGTTCACTCTCGCCACTATTATTCAACATAGTCTTGGAAGTCGTAGCCATGGCAATCAGAGAAGAAAGAGAAATAAAAGGAATCCAAGTCGGAACAGAAGAGGTAAAACTGTCACTGTTTGCAGATGGCATGGTACTCTACATAGAGAATCCTAAAGATGCCACCAGAAAACTACTAGAGCTAATAAGTGAATTTGGTAAATTAGCAGGATACAAAATTAATGCACAGAAATCACTTGCATTACTATATACTAACAACGAAAGATCAGAAAGAGAAATTAAGGAAACAATCCCACTCACTACTGCAGAAAAAAGAATAAAATACCAAGGAATAAACCTACCTAAGGAGGCAAAAGACCTGTACTCAGAAAACTATCACACACTGATGAAAGAAATCAAAGAAGACACAGTCGGAGAGATATAGCATGTTCTTGGATTGGAAGAATCAATATTGTGAAAATGACTGTACTACCCAAAGCAATCTACAGATTCAATGCAATCCCTATCAAATTACCAATGGCATTTTTTACAGAACAAGAACAAAAAATCTTAAAATTTGTATGGAGACACAAAAGACCCCGAATAGTCAAAGCAATCTTGAGGGGTAAAAAACGGAGCTGGAGAAATCAGATTCCCTGACTTCAGACTATACTACAAAGCTACAGTAATCAAGACAATATGGTACTGGCACATAAACAGAAATATTGATCAATGGAACAGGATAGAAAACTCAGAGATAAACCCATGCACCTATGGTCACCTAATCTATGACAAAGGAGGCAAGAATATACAATGGAGAAAAGACAGTCTCTTCAGTAAGTGGTGCTGGGAAAACTGGACAGCTAAATGTAAAAGAAAGATATTAGAACACTCCCTAACATCATGCATAAAAATAAACTCAAAATGGATTAAAGACCTAAATTTAAGACCAGACACTCTAAAACTCTTAGAGGAAAACATAGGAAGAACACTCTTTGACATAAATCACAGCAAGATCTGATTTGACCCACCTCCTAGAGTAATGGAAATAAAAACAAAAATAAACAAATGGGACCTAATGAAACTTAAAAGTTTTTGCACAGCAAAGGAAACTATAAACAAGATGAAAAGACATCCTTCAGAATGGGAGAAAATATTTGCAAATGAAGCAATTGACAAAGGATTAATCTCCAAAATATATCAACAGCTCATGCAGCTCAATATTAAAAAAACAAACAACCCAATCCAAAAATGGGCAGAAGACCTAAATAGACATTTCTCCAAAGAAGATACATAGATGGCCAAGAGGCACAGGAAAAGCTGCTCAACATCACTAATTATTATAGTAATGCAAATCAAAACTACACTGAGGTATCACCTCACACCAGTTAGAATGAGCATCATCAGAAAATCTACAAATAACAAATGCTGGAGAGGATGTGGAGAAAAGGGAACGCTCTTGCACTGTTGGTGGGAATGTAAATTGATACAGCCACTATGGAGAGCAGTATGGAGGGTCCTTAAAAAACTGAAAGTAGAATTACCATATGACCCAGCAATCCCACTACTGGGCATATCCCCAGAGAAAACCATAATTCAAAAAGACATATGCGTCCCAATATTCATTGCAACACTATTTACAATAGCCAGGTCATGGAAGCAACCTAAATGCCCATCAACAGATGAATGGATAAAGAAGATGTGGTACATATATACAATGGAATATTACTCAGCCATAAAAAGGAATGAAATTGGGTCATTTGTAGAGATGTGGATGGACCTAGATACTGTCATACAGAGTGAAGTAAGTCAGAAAGAGAAAAACAAATATTGTATATTAACGCATACATTGGAATCTAGAAAAATGGTACAGATGAACAGATTTGCAAGGCAGAAATAGAGACACAGATGTAGAGAACAAACGTATGGACACCAAGAGGGGAAAATGGAGGTAGGGGTGGTGGTGGTGGGATGAACTGGGAAATTGGCATTGACATTTATACACTAATATGTATAAAATAGATAAGTTAAAAAAAAAAAAAGAAAGAGGCCAGACAGAGTCCCTTTGCCCCTTCTGCCATGTCTGCAATGCAGAAGAGGGCCCTCCCCAGACATGCTGTTACCTTGATCCTGGACTTCCATCCCCCACAACTATGAAAGATAAATTTCTGTTTATTAGCAAAAATAAATAAATAAATAAAACCTATCATTTGGATCTGTGATAAGATAAAATAAAATGAAATAAAATGTGGTATGTACAAAAAAATTAATAAAGTTCACTTTAGTTTATATAATTTACCTCTTTCTTTCAAAGATGAAAGGGCTGAGTCAAAGAGGTCAAGTGCTTTTCCCTAAGTGGAATGCGATTTAGAGCAGTGTTTCTCCAAGAGCATTGGCAGAACAAAGAGCCAATGACTTCAGAATAATCTGGAAAATTTACTAAAATTTCACGCTGTATGTTTCAATTCCAAGCCTAGTGATACATAATCTTTGTATATACACAAAGATATTTCTCTTGATGATTTTATGTACATTAAAGAAATTCAAAGTTGGACCTACCTTGATTCTGATTTTTATCATGTTGTCATGTGGGGATTGGAGTGTAACAGACTAAAATGGCTAAAAAAATGGCATACAGAGGGTCTACAGTCATATTGTATTCATTGATGGCTTGCCCTAACAGTAGTGCAAATTATATTTAACTTGTACTGGCACTCACACTAGAGCTGTTTTTTTCCCTAGTTGTCTAGACATCAGTTCTGACTGGTCAGTGTCCAGGAGATAGCACTTGTTAAATAAATATTTCAAATGACATTTCCATCTGACACTCACAGTAATGTCATGTCTAGGGTCAAGAATTCATGCTCAGTAAGTCTTAAAAATTTGACTTAGATAATGAGCTAAAAAGATTTGGCTGGTAATCTTCTTATGTTAAAATAATGAGTATTTACATTTTTGTCTTCATTGTCTTTGCCAATTGCACTCAACAACTGTTTCTTGTCTTCCAAGAATAGCGGCTATTTTTTCAGTGTTTTTTGGGGGAAGTGCTTCTTCCGTCTTCTCTAACCATGAAAGTTAAATGGGAGCCACTATCTTCCTATAAGTTCTGCTGTAGTTATTAGCTTGTTATGGGCATCTGACCCAAGCTTGTCCAGTTAGATTACCTCTTTGTCCTGGACACAATCTTTGATTCATGGACGGGCGGCTGAGTTTGGCATTTTTAAGCCAAGGACCAGGAGCCCAAGTCTCACTTTCTCCTTCATGGCAAAAAAGAGCCTGCATGTCTGAGAGCCACTGGAGCTTCCACAAGTGGAAGGAGGTAATCTGTCATTGAAGAGAATTAAGCCATTTAGATAAGATTAAGCCAATGCAGATAGAGGAGAGATGAAAAAAGAGTACTAGTAGCATGTCAGTTCTACTTGTGATTTAGCCTCTTGCTCTTCTCTCAGTTAAATAAAATGAATTCCCTATTTTGTTTAGTTATTTCAAGTTGGGTTTCTCACTTACAGCCAAAAAGAGTCCTGGCTGATACCTCATTGAGCTCAGCATAACCACTGGTGACCCTTTGCCAGGTTCTATCTCATAACTTATCTTGATTCTGAGTCTATCATGCTCTAGATTAGGCAAAGGCAAGATGGAGTGGTGGAGGGACAGGGGCTGAGACAAATCAATATATACAATATATCCTATTTTAAAACATTGTACCTTTTAATCATGAATATAAATTCTAATAGAGGATACAAATATTCTGTATCTATATCTATATATCTACATACCTCCTAGTAAAAGAGGATAAATGAAATTATAAAAGCACAAGATAAAGTACTATGGAAGTTGAGAGGAAGGAGAGATTATTGAGAAAAATGGGGAACTGCTTTAAGTGGATTGTGACAGTGGGATTGGAGTTGAAAATGTGACTGGAGGGTTAGTGACTTTCAAGTGGAAGGGACTATTAGCAAAGACATGGAAGTGAGATTCTGTCTGGAATTTTATCAGAAATTTAATTTTATTGGATTGAGTACGAAGGAGTAAGAGAGTAAGAAGTGAGAAGGAGTAAGATTGAGAGAGAAATTTCAAACATAAGTAGGAGCTAGATGATAAATAATATCAAGGAATGTTGTATTTTATCATTTGTCTATTAGAATGACTCAGCAGAGTCTTGATAAATTTGCACGAGCACTTGTTTGGAAAAATAGTTGCAACAATTGATAGACATCTGATTTTATTTAGAGATAGCACCTGGAGTTATTATTATCCATACTCATTGTTATCAGTGATTACATATTGGTAAATTGAACACAATAAGTGTAATGAAGGTGTACCTAGGATAAGTATCAAAAAGAAGGCCTTATGAACTAATATATAGTTTTCACATTATATGGTTTGCACATTTACATGCATTGAAATGATTAATGAAATGTCTTGGGGATTTCCCTTTATTTCATCAGAAATATATGTGATGAGAGAAGGGAGAAAGGAAATGACTAAGTAGCTCACATTATGCCTACAGATATTGTGTCACAATACCGTACTCATCCTTTCAGGAAATATTAAATATCAACCTGTGATTGTAGATAAATGACGAAAATCCCAACTCCATCCCTGACTCTACTGAAACACGGAGGCAATGACAGAGTCTCTGTGGGTCCATTTTCTCACGTATAATGAGAATCCTACCTGGTACTGTGGGTTTAGAAATCTAGTAGTGGTATGTTAGGGAATATATGTTACACATTAACAGATCCCTTTTTACTTACTGTACTCAAATAAGTTAAAAATTATAATCTGTGGAAATTTTAATCACTTAAACACGTGTCCAGAAGCCTTCTTTTCAATTCCCTGATGAGCCCCTAAGTAACAATTTCACAAGCCTAGATAGATAGACAACATATTGCTTTCTCACTTCAAAAATTTTATATTACCCTGAATCATAGTTTCTCGAGGTGAGTCATTGTCAGGTAAATAAAGACATTGAAGGATCTCTTGGCAAAAGGAAATAAATGACTTATGCTGTCTTCAAATACATGCACAATTATGGCATTATTTATCTGGGGACATTAAGAAGAATCAGAGAGGTTTATTATTAGAAGATGTTTTTCATCACAATTATGTATATTCTGAAAATCAGAGAACAGAATCAGTGAAAAAAATCAGGAATAGATTTTTTTCCCCTACCCAACCATCAAGAATATATCGATCAAGGTGTTGCCTCCTATTGTAATCGCTTTCCTCTGATTACCGAATTTTAAGACATATTTTCTTCTGCTGCTTATGCCACAGTGATTTAAGGAAATATACCCATCTCTCATCATCACCATCTGAGGGCTCATTCCCTGTGCATCAATAACTTGGAAAAAGAACTTATGAAAGTAAAGTCTAAAGAAACAACCATATATATATGAACAAACATATAAGCTCCCTAGCATTAAAATAATAGGATAGAAAGAGCAAACTTAAAAAATTTGATAACTAAAGGTTGA